>NC_080690.1:1810000-2110000 GCF_030445035.2 Dasypus novemcinctus
ATGGTGACGATGGTGACGATGGTGATGATGGTGGCGATGGTGATGATGGTGACGATGGTGACGACGATGGTGACGATGGTGACGGTGGTGACGGTGGTGACGGTGGTGATGGTGATGGTGGTGATGGTGGTGATGGTGGTGATGGTGATGATGGTGATGATGGTGATGATGTGATGATGGTGATGATGATGGTGATGACGGTGATGGTGATGATGGTGATGATGGTGATGATGGTGATGGTGGTGATGGTGGTGATGGTGATGATGGTGATGATGGTGATGGTGGTGATGGTGGTGATGGTGATGATGGTGATGATGGTGATGATGGTGATGGTGGCGATGGTGGCGATGGTGACGATGCTGACGATGGTGACGATGGTGACAACGATGGTGACGACGATGGTGACGATGGTGACGATGGTGATGATGGTGATGATGATGGTGACGATGGTGACGATGGTGGTGATGGTGGCGATGGTGAAGTGCACACAGCAGACCCCTAACAGCCCAGAGTTCTATGCATGGACGCCGCCAAGAGCCCCAGTTAGAGCAATCACACTGGCTGCGGAGCAAGCCCCCAAGCTGCATGTGGCTGCTGGGCAGCTGGCGAGGTCCACTCAACACCTAAACACCTGAGGGACCAGAAACGCCAATGCTCAGGCCGAGTGTGCAGGTGCGACCAACTTTTCATCCATAACAACTTCACGGCTTGGATCTAGGACACCCGCCTTGGAGGTCCACCTCCAGAACAGACCGCTGCGACGCTGTGAGCAAATCACATCACCTCTCCGTGCCTCGGTTTCCCGTCTTTCGAGTGGGGCTAATGAGAGCATCTGCCCTGGATTGCCTTGGGGCTGGACAGGATGCGGCCCTGCCCAGCGCCAGACACACAGTGAGAGCCTTACGGCTGCTTACTAGTAGTGTCATTCTACACAGAACAAAGAGCACGCTTTTCTTAGAAAAAGGACCTGTGAGGCCTTCAAATGGACACGACAGCTTCTAGCACCTTCCTGGGCAGACTGCGGTGGGGCCTGCAGTGGCGGCCAACTGGCCCTTCTTTGTGTGCGGGCGTTGGTGGGACGTGCCACATGCCTGCTTCCCCGCCTGCCCTCCTGGGCTGGTGGGGGGCCCGTGGCTGGCCCCACTGAAGGGGTGTGCTGGCCGGGGCTGACCTGCGTGCCCGGGAGTTGCCCAGGGGGCCCAGTCGCAGGGGCCTGTGGGCAGGACACAGGCTGCATTATGCCGCGCTGGCTCCGGCCCCGGGTGACAGCTTTTTTTAAGCAGTGCCTAAATATTGCAACATGTGCAGACGCACACGGCTACAGTGGCCGTGGGGTCCAGGCAGGACAGCAGGGGCCTTCTGCTTGCCGGCCAGGCAGGGCCACGTCCGGGGCAGCCGGGTGGGCGGTGGGGGGCACAGAGGAGACCTCAGGTGCCGGCCCACCCGGAGCCCGGGTGGCCTCAGCCTTTGCCCTGCAATGTGGAGTGGACACTGCTGGAACCGCAGGCTTTGGGCCATTGGATTGGGAGGGAAACTCCCGCTGGGATTGCAGGCGGGGCAAGGGCCGGAGCTGCAGGCCCATAAATTTCGAGTCAGACTTAGCCGTGTGAACGCTGGAGGAGCCACGTGGACCTCTGGGTAAATGGGCCATGGGCGGCCTTTGTGGCAGGCCGCTCGGGCTTGGGTGACCTTGACTTCCTCGTGGGTCACCGGGGCTGACTGCCCCCACCGTATGAGGTTGTCCGAGGACACCTGGGACAAAGCAGGACGGCTCAGGGGAGCCTGGGGGGACACCGCAGCCGGGGCCTGTCTCGGGCGCCAGCTTGGCTGACCCCCAGCCCTGGTGTCCTCGGTGCCCGCCCCCTGCCCTCTGATGAAAGCAGCGGCTGGGGGCGTCCCCCGAGGGGACGTGGGCCCCCTCTCAACAGAGCCTGGCGTGGAGGGGTTCTCCAGAGGCTGCCGTCCTTTCTGGAGGCTTCCACGCACGGGGACAGACACGGGCTGTCGCCACAAACAGGCGCACATGCCGGGAGCCGCTCCCACGGGGAACTGAGACTCGCCGCGCGTCTCCTCTTCAAATTATCAAGCGTTTAAAGTGCACGCGTCCCCAAGGATGGCCAGGGCACGGCACACGCTGCTGCGTTCTGGAATGTTCCGACACGCACACACTGCTCCAACCGCTCCACTTCGTAAATTTATCCTGAGGAAGTAATCAGTGGTTCAGGGAGTGATGGCCCCAGACGAGAAGACTCGTTTAAATGCACTATGCTCCACCCTTGTGACAAAATACTGCAGAAATCAGTTTTCCAACATGGGAAATTGTTTCCAGTATGTAAATGTAATAAAAACTGGTTGCAAGAGGCGTATGTACTCATTTTATAAAGAGAAGACAAAAGACACGGCCCTGGAGACACGCTGCTCAGCCCTGTGGAAGGACCTGCCAGAAGGGGTAGAGCGAGCCTCCAGCGGTGCTCTCCAAGGCCACGCTCCCCCAGGCCACGGCCTCCCAGGCCACGCTCCCCCAGGCCACGGCCTCCCAGGCCACGCTCCCCCAGGCTGCACTCTCCTTGGCCACATCCCGCCCATGACTGTGCTCCTTCCCAAAGGGACAGGGCTGGGGCAGTACCTGAAAGCCTGCAGATGGGATGGACAGAGCTGCCCGCTCCACTGAGCCACCTGCGGGCGCCTCTGTCAGCACCGGTCCCTCTGCTGCTGGGCAGGGGCCGTGTCCAGTCCCCGGGGAGCCCTCTGCAGATTCATGTGCCCTGCTTGGGGTCTCTGGCCACTGCCTCTCCCCCTCCTCTCCCCTTGGTCCCATCGAGGCTGCCCCTGGCCCTGGAGCCTGACCCCGAGGCTCGGCCATCTGTCCAGAAAGGCGCTGCACCTTGGTGCCAAGTCCACTTCCCGGGGCAGGGGGGGACCCCAAGCCAGATGAGAGGAGCAGGCTTGTTTGTGTTTGCTAAAAGCGCTGGATTGTTCTCTCTGCCCTCGTCGGCTATTATGCGGAGGCAAGTCCTAAAATAATATTGAATTTCCTCTCTCATAATTTGGAGGGAGGACGCTCGTCCGGAATTAAGCTGGGACGGGGATGCTTTCATCTGTGGGCACTGGGGACGCCCGCGTGGCCTCCCGGCGTGGCGGAGAAGAATGTCGCCCTCTGTGCGGGCTGCGGGGCGCGCCGACGCTGCCTGGGCTTGCCGAGAGCCCCAGCTTGAGGGCTGCTCTGGAAGGGGGCTGCTTGTGCTTTCAGATAAATAGGTCTCTTAGAAAGCTGGTCTGCACCGGATTGTTCAGGGGGGCAGGCCACGAGCCCTGGACCCCCGGAGACCAGAGCCGATGGCGGGCGGCCAGCTACGCGTCTGGCTCACGCAGGCGCCCTGGAGGGCCAGTGGTGCCTGGTGCCCGGTGGGTGGTCACCGTGTGTGCCGGGGCCTCCTCTCCAGCACAAAGGGCGCTCACAGGAGCCTTCCTTCCGTGGCCGCAGGCGGCTGCCCTGGGACCTCTAAATGCTGCTTTAGCTCGTCACGGCGGCCGGGACGCATGCGGCCTCCCCAGATCCACGGAGCCCTCCCAGGCGAGTTGGGTCAGCAAGGGTCCCCATGCGCCCAGGTCCTGGAGGAGCACGGGGACCATTCCTCATGGGGCCTGCTGGTGGAGAGGAAGCACGTCCGTGGAGGCAGGGAGCCCCAAGTTCACATCCCAGCTGTGGCCTCGCTCTCAACCTCTCCTGTGCCTTGATTTCCTCAAGCAAATGGGCTCAACGTATTTATCTCGAAGCTTCGTTGTGAGGACTGAGACGAGCGGACATAGGCCCAATACCTGACTCACCAGGTGATGCTACTATGATTGAAATAAAGAACACGGGGTAGAGCTGCAGCGTAACGTACCAACTTATTTCATTTACTCAACAAACATCACTGAGCCTCCTCCAGACGTCCAGGCCCGTGAGAGAAACGGAGGGGCACAGAGGGTAAGACGTGAAGCTTGTCCTCCAGGGAAACAAGATGATGATGGTGGTGGTGGAGATGATGGTGATGATGATGGTGATAATAGTGAGGTGGTGATGATGGTGATGATGATGGTGGTGGTGGAGATGATGGTGATGATGATGGTGATAATAGTGAGGTGGTGATGATGATGATGATGATGGTGATGGTGATGGAGGTGGTGATGGGATGATGATGGTGATGATGATGACAGTGATGGTGATGAGGGTGATGATGATGATGGTAGTGGTGATGATGATGATGATGATGGCGATAGGATGATGATGATGATGATGATGATGATGGTGATGATGATGATGATGATGATGATGGTGATGATGATGATGATGATGATGGTGATGATGATGATGGCGATAGGATGATGATAATGATGATGATGGTGATGATGATGATGGTGATGATGGTGATGATGGTGATGGTGGTGATGGTGGTGATGGTGGTGATAATGAGAAGGTGCTGGCGATGGGATGATGATGGTGATGATGACAGGTACCCCTTATCAGCACTTGCTCTGTGTCAACCTGGTGCTAACCTCATTGCCTACGTTAATTTACGTAATCACAGTACACAGCAGACAGTGAGAAAAACCCACCACAGTGCTGTAGCTAGTCCACAGAGGGGTCACCACATCTGTATGGCAGGTTGGAAGGAAACTAGAGGAGGCTCTAGAGAGGAAGTGGGCAGGAACCGGACACACAGAGCTCAGAACCAAGCATGCTCGAGGGAGAGGAACTGTGTGAGGAGGGGTCAGCCACGGGTGGGAGCGTGTGTGCGGGTGTGCGTGTGTGCCGGAGCAGAGCGTGCTCTCTGGGTGTGGCTGGCAAAGAGCCTGGGGCAATACACCTGCCCTGGTGTAACAGAGGACAGGAAGGGACGCATGTGGGCAATGGGAGCGTGAGAGAACGCCCGCCACGCCTGCTGGGCACGTGTGGGCCCCTGTGGGGGGGGTCCACAGGAGGGCCGTGGCACGCTCTGGGGCTGAGTGCCCGTGTCTTTGGGAAGGGGACATTGGCACAGGTGCACCCAGCGCTCCTGAGCGGTCCCTGTGCCCTGCCTTCATATTGCCCAGCCTTTGCCTGGACGGCACGTCAGCCTGGGGGGCCCGTCTCTCCAGCCCCTCCCTCGAGGCTTAGCGCCAGTGTCACCACCGCCTTGCAAAGCCCTCTCCGTCGTCCAGGCAGTCAGGCCAGGCCCCCTGCCGTGGTGCTCCGTGACCCTCCCTCCCCTGCTCCTCCAGCTCCCACTTGTTCCTTCGGGGATCGTGGCTCCTACTGCACTTGGCCCTCCTGGAGCCAGGAGCCCCGTCTGGCTCTAGGCACGGCTCTCCTGGGGCATGGGCACTGCTCAGCAAGCGCTCACTGAGTGGCCGGAGAGCTGGGGCCGTCCTGCCAGAACTGCCCGGTTGCCCACCCGCTCCAGGCCTGCGGCTCGGATGCTCCCGGCTGGGCCCTGCCCTCTGGGATCTTTCTTTTTAGGAGGTACCAGGGAATGAACCCGGGACCTCATGTGTGGGAAGCAGGCGCTCACCCCTGAGCAGCCCTGCTCCCTGCCGGCTGGGTTTTTAAACATTTATTCATTTATTTCCCCCCCCCCCTTCTACCCCCCTGATGTCTGCTCTCTGTGTCCATTCCCTGTGTTTTCTTCTGTGTCTGCTTGCATTCTTGTCAGAAGCACCCAGAATCTGTGTTTCTTTTTGTTGAGTCATCTTGCTGTGTCAGTTCTCCGTGTGTGAGGTGCCACTCCTGGGCGGGCTGTGCTTTCTTTCGCGCTGGGCAGCTCTCTTTGCGGGGCGCCCTCCTTGCGTGTGGGGCTCCCCTACACAGTGGACACCCCTGCGTGGCACAGCACTCCTTGCGCGCATCAGCACTGTGCATGGGCCAGCTCCACACGGGTCAAGGAGGCCCTGGGTTTGAACCGCGGACCTCCCACGTGGTAGACGGGCGCCCTATCCATTCAGCCACATCTGGTTCCCAACCAACTGGGTTTTAATGCCCCCCAGGAGTGACTGATGTGCTCTCGCGTCCCAGAGCCCCTGCAGGAGCAGCCTTTTGCTGCCAGCCGCCTGGGCCAGGGTGGGCCGCTTGTCTTCCAAGGAAAGGGGGCCTGATGTGGTGCTTGGCGGCCCCCGGGGAGGGGCAGCACAGGGGCCGGTGCAGCGTGGCCCGGGAGAGGAAAGCCTGCCGGGCCGCCTGCCCGTGCCTCACCTCCCGCACGCCCCCAGACTCCAGCTCCCAACGGCCGCCAATGCCACCTGCTCCGTGGCCCAGAGCCCCCAGCAGCGCATGATAGAAAAGGACCCGGTCTCTGCGCCAGGACCCCGCTCCGCTCCAGGCTTGCCATGGCCCGGCGGGTATCGCCATGCCTTCCTGGCTTGGAGGCCCACGAATCCAGGCCCCGCTCTCTGGGGCGAGTGGCCCCTTGGGGCTGCCTCTGTCGTTTATGCAGATGTCCCGCCATCTGCCTCGCACTTGCGTTTGGCCCACGGGCCCATTTCCAGCCATTTGATTCAGGGCCACGGACCAACAGCTGCCTCTGGGAGGTGAAGACCCGACAGCACCGATGGTGAGTGCATGCCCGCGATGGCCGTCCTCACGCCGCGGCAGGAGATGCGCACAGCCGGCGTGGGACCCGCTCAGCCACATCGGCACGTGGCACCGCGTGGCGCTACCAGAGCTGCAGATTCCGGTCGTTGTTCACTCAGGGGCACGAGGTTTGGATAATATGTAAATATATGTGACACGGGGACACCCCGGCTCGTCTGTCAGCCCTGAGTCTCCAGGGCGCCGTGGCCTCCAGCGGCAGTCCCTGCAGCCGGGGAGGGCCGCCTCCGTCACCAGCCGCGGCCCCCTGCCCACCCCACACCAGCCGGGCTCTGCCGCACGCGCCCGAGGTCCCAGAGGGCTTGAGGAGCCTGGGGTCTTTTCACACAGTGAACAGCTTCCCGGGGTCTGGAGGTCAGAGGTTGTAGCATTTTGGCATTGTTTATGAATTCCAAATTGGAGAATGGGCTATGTTTGTCAACCGGTCTGTCCCTCTGGGTGGGATTAAGTTACGATCAGGGCTTGATTGGGCCACGTCAGCAGGACAGTGAGTCCCCGCCCCTTGGTGGGCAGGGACTCACAGAGGAAATGACAGGCAGAGCAGAGACTCGGAGCTTTGAGCTGGAGCCCGGGAAGTGACCACACGGAGAAGGAGAAATGTCAGACCCGGCAGAGGCCCCGGGAAGAGACGAGCCGCTCACCGGAGAGTCTACACTGACCTTGGAGAGCGAGCAGAGCCTGGAGAGGAGCGAGACGAGCCTTCTCCCAACCCACAGCTGGTGTTGGAAGACGCCGGGACCGCGGAGCCAAGAGAGGAAGAGGGAGGCTGGACCCCGGCAGGTGTCGGCAGCCATCTTGCTCCGATGTGGCCACAGACTTTGGTGAGGGAAGTAATGTATGCTTTATGGCCTGGTAATGTAAGCTTTTACCCCAAATAAGTGCCCTTCATGAAAGCACACCGGGTTCTGATTGTGCGCCAGCGCCTTTGGCTGATACCGAGGTCTAACATGGGCCTCGCTGGGCTAAATCCTGGAAGTGGCCTGGGCAGCCTCCCCAGGTCTAGAGGACGCCCGCAGGGCTGGGCCTGTGGCCCTGCGTCACGCCGACCCCCGTTCTAGCGCCACCCCCTCTGCCACTTCTGCTTCCCCACCTTCGGTGACGCCTGGTGACGTCGGCGCCCCTGGATAACCCGGGAACCGCCCACCCCGAGGCCCCTCACCAGTCCCGGGAGGCGGGGTCCCTTCTGCCCGTGGGGCCCTGTCCAGGGGCTTCGGAATGAGGAGTGGACTCAGCGGGGCGTGGCCTGCCCTGACCCCACAGCGGCCAGGCTGGGCGATGAGCCCCCCGAGGGCCCGGACCACCCAGAAGGCTCCCCCCAGCTCAGGGAAGTCAGGCTTCTTCGCCTTCTGGCCTGGCACCCGCTGCTCCCTCTTTCTGGAACTTTCCATCCCTGCCCCTCCAGACACCAGCACCTGCCCCTGGCGGCTCCCTGAGCTGCTTCTGCTTTGGCCGTTTGTGTCCGGCACAGCGGCACCCCCGCCCCCGGCCACCACCGCGCCAGCCCCGCCCCTGGCGCACGCCTGTCGGGCACGCTGCCCCGCCTGGGAGGGCGCTGAGGAGACCGGGGCAGGGGGCCGGAGGGCAGCGCGGGCTGGCCGAGACCCGCCCCCCGCGTGCGGCCAGGCGCCTGCGAGCGCCCTGCTGACTGCTGGCTGGATCCCCCGGGAGCAGGGGGATGGCGCCGCGGGCAGGGAGGGCGGTCAGGCTCTGGGAGCGGGAGGAGGGCAGGGCCGACACCCCCACGGCTTCCCCGGGGCAGGGGACGCGCGTGAAAACTGCCCCGCCTCCGCGTGCGGGCGCGCCAGCGTCTGACCCCAGGGAAGGGACACGTTTGCTTTGAACAGCAGCCGCTCCCATCCTTCGGGGATCCCTGAGTGGGACCCCCTGTCCACAAGGCAGGGGCAGTCACCTCGTGTTTCTTTTCAAATGGTCACAACCCTCCGGGGTTCCCGGGCCCGGAACGGTGGGGGGGTGGGTCTCTGCAGGAAAGGCCCCCCCGGGCTGCGGGCTCCTGAGCTCTGGGCCCCGCCGGGGGGCTCGCGTTCCCTCTGAGCAGCGTGGCGGCCGGTTAGAGCTGCTCTGACGGAGGCTTTTGCAGGGAGAGGCCAGGCTCAGTCTCCAGGTCGAGGAGCGCCCCCACACCTGCACGTGCCAGGGCGTCCCTCCAGGACCCCACACGCCCCCAAATCCAGATACTCCCAGATGGGGAGCAGGTCAGTGGCGCGGCTGCCCCCCCGAGTCCAAGGCCCCTTCCTTCGCCCTCTCCATCCCAGCCGCACTCCCCTCACGGGCAGTGGTCAGGGCCAGGCTTGTGGACGATGCCGGAAGTGGGGCGCTGCCCAGCTGTGGGGGTCCTACAGTGCACAAGATGAGCTGACTAGCTGAAGTCCCTGCTCCCGGCCCCAGCCCTCCTGTCTTTGGGGCCCTTGAGCTAGACCCCCAGACCCTAATGCCAGGAGCTGCAAGGGGCCCCTCTGCTGGCTATAGGCACTCTGCAGACAGGATGATGGGAAGGGGCTGGAGATGGCAGAGGGTGCTGGGTCACCCGGGGGCCAGTGTAATCGCACAGGTTCTTGGGGGGGGGAGAAGAGAGAGCAAGAAGGAGGCAGCATGGGACGGTCTCAGCAGGGTGGCTGGCTTAGATGACGCAGAAGGGGCCATGAGCCGGGGAGAGCGGGCAGCCCCCCGAAGGTAGAAAAGGCAGAAGGATAAGGGAGCAGCCCTGCTGTCCCCTTCTGCTGAGCCCCTGGGACTTCTGACCTCCAGCAAAGGAAGGTAACCCATACGTGCCATTTTAAGCCATTTGGGGTCATTTGTCACGTAGCCATCAGGAGCAGGAAGGTATTGGGCAATGCCATCTTGCACGCCAACCACTGGCCGGCCACTCGTGCTTTCTACATAGCAAACTTTTAAATCCCACCATCGTCCCCACCTCACACATGGCAGCCGAGGAACAGTGCGGGAGGGTGGGTTGCCCAAGGGGGCATGGCAGGACGTGGGAATGGGGTTTGAACCTGGTGATGGAGATGATGATGATGATGGTGATGATGATGATGATGGTGGTGATGGTGATGATGATGGTGGTGGTGGTGGTGATGATGATGATGGTGGTGGTGGTGGTGATGATGATGATGGTGATGGTGATGATGGTGATGGTGATGATGGTGATGGTGGTGATGATGATGATGATGGTGGTGATGGTGATGATGGTGGTGATGGTGGTGATGGTGATGATGGTGGTGATGATGGTGATGATGGTGGTGATGGTGGTGATGATGGTGGTGATGATGGTGATGATGATGGTGATGATGGTGATGATGATGATGATGATGGTGATGGTGGTGATGGTGGTGATAGTGGTGGTGATGGTGGTGATGATGGTGGTGGTGATGGTGGTGATGATGGTGATGATGGTGGTGATGATGGTGATGATGATGGTGATGATGGTGGTGGTGATGATGATGGTGATGGTGGTGGTGATGGTGATGATGGTGGTGGTGATGGTGGTGATAGTGGTGGTGATGGTGGTGATGATGGTGGTGGTGATGATGATGGTGATGGTGATGATGGTGATGGTGATGGTGATGATGGTGATGATGATGATGATGATGGTGATGGTGGTGATGGTGGTGATAGTGGTGGTGATGGTGGTGATGATGGTGGTGGTGATGATGATGGTGATGGTGATGATCACACCTTTTGTTGTGATGCTCTGCTCTCGCTTGCCCAGCCAGGTTCCTGCTTCCAAAGGGCTCCAAGGTTGGCTCAGGAAACCACTGAGCTGGCCCTGCAGAGCTTCCCGGGTTGCCAGTCACAGAAAGCCTGACCCAAACAGACCAGCACCAGAAAGGACAACGTGGCTGGCAGCTGTGAAGCCCCTTGTGGCAGGGGGAGAGCCCCATGCTGGCCCCACCCCACCCTGGGGTCGTCCGTGGTAAGTGGGCACTGCCTCCTGGGGACAGCCCTGGAAAAGGGGTTCACCAAGGGGCTGCTATTGATGGTGGGGGCCAGGGGCCACCCCTGGAGCTGGGGATGGGGTGAGAATGGGGAGGCCAGTCCCTGGAAGACAACTCAAACCACATGAACACAAGAAGAGGCTGTGGAGGTACAGCTAGCGTCACTCAGCTAACAGCCAACTTGGGGCTTGACTCCAGCCCAACAGCGCTGCTTCAATGCCCCACGATTTGAAGAGTGCAACTTAAAAAGTGATATCATTTAAAATAACTTCATAAAACATCAACTATGTGGGAGTAAACTTGTGAGGATATGCAGGACCTTTAAGCAGAAAACTAAACAAACCTCAGGAGAAGCAGGTCTTGTCCAGGGCTGGGAACTGCTCTCCCCAAGTTAACCTATACATTAGCTGCAACTCCAATCAAAATCCTGGCAGGCTTTTTGTCATCAACCAGCTGCTTCTAAAATTTATAGGGAAAGGCAACACAACAAGAAGAGCCAGGACAAAACAGAAGAAGAGAAAGGTTGGGAGGCTCACGCTGCAAGACACAGCAACGTACCTTGAGGCTAAAGTCAAAAGAACAGCTGTGTTGACATGAAAGTAGAGAACTAGACCAAGGAGCGCTTGTCCAGGCGCCTGGTTCACGATGAAGGGGCCGCTCCATGGTTACGGGGAAATGGTGGCATTTTCCATAAGTGGTGCTGGGCCAAGTGAAAACGGAAGTGTTGTGCCTTCCCTCACACGAACACAAAATCGATTCCAGATGAAGCTTAGCTCTCAATGTGAAAGGTAAAATGATAAAGATGTAAGAAACCCACTGAACTCCGGGCAAGAGAAAGACGAAGGAAACTACACCCAGGCAGGTCATAGTCAAACTGCTGAGAGCCAATCTGGGGGCAGGATCTTGGAAGTCAACAGAGAAGAATGGCCCTGAAGCCGGGGGCTCACGGCTCGAATCCCTAATGCCTAGGCGGACAGGCGCAGACGACGTCCCCCAAGTGCTGGAAAAACCCCAGACCTGTCCACCCAGAACTGTACGTCCAGCAAAAGTATTTCAAGAACGAAGGGGGAAATAAAGACATTTTCGGATAAAAGCAAATGAATAGAATTCAGCGGCAGGAGACCTGCGCCACAAGCAATGCTAAATGAAATTCTTGCGGGCTGACGGGAAATGATCCCAGATGGAGACTCAGATCTTGGGGGCGGGTTAAAGGGCCTGGAAGCGGCGAGCATGTGGGTGGATGGTGCTCGGATGGGGCCATGCGCGCTCCAGATTTCCAGATCCCATGTGGAAACCAGAGGCATATATTGATTTTTAAATCCACACAATTCCAAGGATCATCTCGCCGGAATTTTTTTTTTTTTGGTGAAAATTAATGAGCTGAGCCTACAAGTGATAGAGGAATATAAAGGAGCAAGAATATCCAAAACGATATTGAAAAACAAAAAGTTGAATAACTGGTACCACCTTAATTCAAGATTGACTCCAAAGCTACAGAAGCCACGCAGCAGGACCCCAACACAGGGACCAGTAAACAGAGCAACGGAACTGAGTTCAGACACACCTGCACTGGCTGAGCTGTCTGATTTTCTACAAGGGTGCCAAAGCAATTCAGTGGAGAAAGTCTTTCCAACAAATGGTGCTGGCAAAACCGGATATCTCTACCTAGTATAACACCCCACAATTAATTCAAGATGGGTCAAGGGACTAGGAGTAAAAGCTAAAACTATAATGCTTTTATTTATTTTTTATTTTATTTTTTTTAAAGATTTATTTTTATTTATTTAATTCCCCTCCCCTCCCCTGGTTGTCTGTTCTTGGTGTCTATTTGCTGCGTCTTGTTTCCCCGTCCGCTTCTGTTGTCGTCAGCGGCACAGGAAGTGTGTGCGGCGCCATTCCTCGGCAGGCTGCTCCCTCCTTCGCGCTGGGTGGCTCTCCCTATGGGTGCACTCCTTGCGCGTGGGGCTCCCCTATGCGGGGACACCCCTGTGTGGCACGGCACTCCTTGCACGCATCAGCACTGCGCATGGGCCAGCTCCACACGGGTCAAGGAGGCCCGGGGCCTGAACCACGGACCTCCCATGTGGTAGATGGACGCCCTAACCACTGGGCCAAAGTCCGTTTCCCTATAATGCTTTTAAAAATAAAATAGAGACACATAGTTTTACCACTTGCAGATTGGAAAAGGTTTCTTCAGACACAGAAAGCAGTACCATCGAAAACACTGTAAGTTAGATTTTAACAACATTAAAAACTAGTTGTCATCAAACATCATCAACATTAAGAAAATGAATAAGAACTACAGCAAATTTAAAAAAATGGGCAAAAGATTTAAACAGCCCATTCACAGAGGAAGATGCAGAAACGGCCAGTAAGTCATGTGAAAAAAGTGCCGACATCCTCGATCACCGTGGAGATGAGAAACCACTTCCATCCACTGTTCTGGTTTTCCCCAGGGCAGGTTAGCTTTGCCTGGTCTAGACCTTTACATCCATGGAATCTTCCAGTCGACACTCCCTCCAGAGGTGGGAGAGGGAGGTGGATATCCTGGGCAGGGGCACAGGTCACCAGCTAGACCTTGACATCTTGGTGGCAATTTGTTGGAATTCATCGAACAGCGTGTGCAAGAGCGATACATCTCATTGCCTGCGGTTTACCACAAATAAAGGAAGGACCATGAATGTACTGCACCCTCGTTAATGACTGGTATGCTCAAGTACATTGGGGGAAGGGCCCTGTGCCTGCGACTTATTTTTAAGTGTATGAAAAATAAGATGGATTGATGGACAGAGTTTTGAGAGGGCAAGTCTACTCAATGTTAATTGTAGACTCCAAGTAGCAGGTAGAGCATCATTGGATTCTTTCACACTTTCTCTATGTTTGACGATTTTCCTAATAAAATGTTGGACAAAAAGGAAAAGACAATGCAAGCCACAGAGTTGGAGAATATATTTATAATGCTCTTTTCCCCAAAGAGGACTGATATCTAAAATCTTCTAAAATCCACAGGGAAAGGCATGCATCGTCTTAGAAAAATGGGCAACGATTTGAAGAGCTGTCGCACCAGAGAGGACACCCTGAGGCCAATAATGCTTGAAAAATGTCTCAATGTCATCAGTAAACCAAGAAATGTAAAGTAAAACCTGATGTGATTCTTTACGCGCAAACCAGTGACTAAACTTTAAAACCACAGCACACACAGCACGGAGACGGCCGATACACATGTTGGCGAGGAGGTGGCCCTGCCACCGCCGCCTGGAGGTCCCCCGGCAGCGTGCCCCAAAGCCACACGGGCGCGCCCCCCGCCAGCGGCTCCCCTGCCAGCGATGGCCCAGCGGAAATGGGCTTACATGTCTGTGCCCGGGAAATGTTCTAGAAGGTTCTCGCAATTGCCCTGTCCTGGGAACAACCCGGATGTCCACCGAGAGCTGACGATGGACGCTGTGTCCATGCGGGGAAACGGCACGCAGCCACAGGACCTCCGAAGGGCTACGTGCCTGAACGTGGGCGAATCGCAGAAACGACCCCCCAAAAAACCCGGCCTGGCCCGGCCACGTGAGCCGTGCCCTGAACACTCAAAGGCTCGGTGCGGAGGGCAGAGCTATGGCCCCTCTAGGGACGGTCCAGCGCAGCACAGGCGTGGCGGGCTGGGCAGCCGGGGGCGGCGGGCTCCTGGCGGTGGGGCACGGCTGGGGGCGCCCTGTGCCGCTTCTGTGCTTTTGCAGGCGACGCCGCAGGACGTGCCCAGCCCTGGGGACTCCCTCGTGGCACTCGGCCAGAGGCCCGGCAGGACCCAGCGCTGCCCACGTCCGGCAGGCGGGACCCAGTGGCCTGAGCCCCGATGTCCCTTCTCTGCCCACTGGGCGCCTCACGGAGCCTGCCCTGTCCTTCTTGTGCCTGGCGCGGCCGCGGGCAGGGGCCGTGGTGGGGGGGCCCTGGGCAGCCCCGGGTGGGACGGGGCCACTGTGCAAGGAGTCCGGGACTGCCCTGCTCGCGCTCTCTATGCCTCAGTTTCCCCCTGGGACAAAGGAGAGTCCGGTCGCTGTCCTAGGCCCCGGGAGGCAGGGGAGGCGGCGGGGAGGGAGGGGCCCCTCGTTTCCACCCCATCTGCCGCGACGCCCCCGCGGGCTCACGACCCGCTCCCTCATCTGCACGCTGGCCTCGGCCTTAAGATCCAGCCCAGTCGGGGACCCTTTAAAAGCCGCGGTGCATTTGCTCCCGTTGCCTGATCCACAGAAGGGCTCGGTAAAGCCTGGCCCCCCACAGCGGCGGATGGGAGGTAGAGAGCGCCCGCCCCACGCCGCGCGGCCTGCTTTTCGGTCGGCCGTGGCTAACGCAGACCAAACCCTTTCCGGCCCCCCACCTGCCTCCCCTTTCCACTGGAGCCTCCAAATACAGAGTCCGGGGAGCAGCGCACGCCCCCAGACGCGCTCCCGGCGGCGTGGCCCGGCGCAAAGCGCCCCCGGCGGTGCCGCGGCCAGCGGGGTGGGCGCCTCTGCCCACGGGTGAGGGCGAGTGGGCCCGGCATTGACCTCCTGGATGCCCGGAGCCTGTGCAGAGGCGGGGACCGAGGGCAGCGGGCAGGGCGGGGTGGCAGCCTCTGGCCCGCGACTGGACAGGGCGGCCGATGGCCCCGGCTGGGGCGTCCACCTCCTGCCCCGCAGCAGTGAGCGCCTGTGGTGCTGGCCGGCCCCCGGGGGGGGGCACTGCCTGCAGCCCTGGCCCGCTAGTACGGGAGCCCTGTCCACTCCCCAGGGGCCTTGTGGCCCAGGCGGGGGCAGAGCTGGAGAGTGCGGGCCGCCCAGGCCTCGTGCCTGTCCTCCCAGGGGCCTTCTATGCACCGCCCGAGGCCCAGCTCTGACGGTGCCCCCTCCGGGAAGCCCTCCCCGCCTCCAGCCCCACGCGAGGCTCTTGGTCCTCCCCTGACCAGGCCCCCGGAGGTCGGCCCGTGCTGTGGACCTCCGGGCTCCTTGAGGTCCTGGAAGGCCAGCCCGGCCAGGACAGACTCCTGGCCACTGACCTGTGTGCAGCTGCCCCGAGGACCGCAGGACGGCCTGCTGGGGCGAGAAGCAGCGTCCTCCCGGGTGGCGCAGGGACCCCGGCGCTGGACGTCCTCTCGGGGACCCGCCTTCTCATTTCTTGGTTCTGCAGAGGGCGACCCAGGGCCCCCGAAGCGCCAGTCGGGCGAGAGGCCGCTGCCCAGCTCGGGGGTTCCAGGCCGAGGGCGCGGCGGCCCCTGTTTCGTAGCCGAGGACCAGGCTGGCGGGCTGAGCGGGCGCTGCTCGCTGGGTGGCCCGGCGGCCTGGCCTCGGCTCTCGGCCCCGGGTCCTGGGCGCCCCCTGCCAGCTGAGCCTCGTGGGGGCTGCCCCTCCCGGGTTCCATGCCCAGCGGTGGCTGGGCCGGGGAGATAAGGGGCCGGGCGCACGGGCGCCTCTGGGGGGCCCGTCCTGCCCTCGGCTGCCGTGAGCCCGGAGGCCGCAGAGAGGTGTCCACGGATGCTGGAAGGGGCCCTGTCTCACGTGCCGGCTCGCAGCGCGGTGGGACAGGGCCCTCGGGAGGCTGGAACCAGAAGCCGAGTTGAAGGAGGGTATAGACGAGTCGTGAGCGGAGGGGCAGCGGCCGTCCCTCCTGTGCTGGGACAGTGCCCTGCGGCTCCGCACGCAGCCGCCCCCGCCCGGGAGGTGGCGTGATGCCCTCTCGCTGGCCCTGCCCGGGCCACGTGGAGATACGGGGCTGGCTCGCGGGTCCTGCAGCCACGGCCTGCCCAGCGTCCTGGGGTCCGGGCTCAGGTGACCCGTCCGTGTCGGGGTTCAGGGAGGCCAGGACTTGGGGTTCGGAGGCCCCATACCGTCCTGGCCCGCTGTGGGCGGGCCGCCGCCCCCGACACCAGGTGCCGTCACCAGACGCTGGCGCCTGGGTCCCCCACGGCCCCGCTGTCCTCACACAGTGGGGCGGGACGCTTCGGGGGCTGGCGGGGAGGGGCTCACCGGGGCGGCGTCTCGGTTTCTGCCGCGCACGCGTTCATCCACGGAGCCTGCGGGCGTTTACCGCGGCTTCCTCCGCTGAGGGCAGGGCTCGTGGCCGGGGCTGCCCCCTGGCATCCCGGGGGCTTGGCCGCTAGCCGTGCAGATCAGGGCGCTGCGCAGGTCGGGGCACTGCACGATGAGCGGGGACGGAGCTGGGAAGGGGCGGCGGGGCAGCTGGAAATTTCCTGGGGCCCCAGATCTGTTCCTAGAGCCAATCCTTTCCTGTGTGCGTAAACCTGCGGTGGGTGCGGCCTTTCGATGAAATTATTTCCATTAAGGGCCCAGGTTGATCTCATTCCTCTTACTGGAATCCTTTACAAATGGAGGAATAAAGAGCTGCGGACAGAAAACAGCTGCCGAGCTGAGGCCCCAGGCGCTGGAAGGAAGCCCCTTAACCTGAAGCCGGAAGCACGTGGCCCGGCAGGGGAGGCCACTGTGTGGGCCCCGCCGTGGGCCTGGCGTCCACAGCCGAGCTCGGGGAGAGGGCGCCCCGGGGCAGCCTGCACTGGGGTGTTTAACAGCCTCGGAGCGTGAGCTCTGACCTCGTGGATGCCCGTCGTAAGCCCGTTTCTGGTAAATTGCGGCTTTTAGCTAAACAGGCTTCAGGCAGGGGCTCAGGGAAGGCCGGCCCGAGAAGGAGACCCAGCTGAGGCCTGAGTGGCCGGAGCGTGGGGCCGGTGGGGGCTCAGCCGTGCGAAGGGCCCGGACAGACCCCGTGGGCGACTTGGCAGGCCATATGGGGTGTCTGTGGGGACATGGGGGGCAGCTGTTAGGACTGAGCTCAGAGAAGGGGACTCATTAGCCACAGAAGGGAGACCCCGGGCTGCGCTCGGCGAGGAGGGGACGGGCCCGAGGACCTGAGCCGCTGGAGGGTGACGAGGGCCCTCGCAGAGCTGGTGGGTGAGACGCCCCACAAGTGCTGCTGTTTTCCGGGCCAGCCCTGGTGTCCACTGGTGCTTCCGGGACGTCCAGCACCTCGGCGGCGTCCCCTCCTGCCCTGCGCCCTCCCAGGCCGCCTGGCCCATGGCCTGGCTTCGCTCTTGCGGCTTCTCCAGCTCTGCCGGGGGGGCCTGGGCTCGCCAAGCGCTGGCCCCGGCACGGTGGGACCCCCACGCGAGGAGCACTGACCTCTGCGCTGTCCCTGCTCAGCTGCGCCCTGCAGTCGGGCAGGTGTGGGCGGGCGTGGGTGGGCCGCTGCTGGGGTGCCCACACGGCGAGGCCAGAGTGGGGCGTCTCCCATGACGTGGCTGCCCAGGGAGGGGCAGGGGCAGGACCTGGGGGCCGTGTTCTCCAACACCCCGTCTCCATCCCAGGCCGAGAAGCTGAGCGCCACCTTGGAGGACCACCGCCCCCGACCCCCCGTCTCACGGACGGGGTGACCGAGGGCGGAGCCGCAGGTCCTCGCTGGAGGCCGGGCCAGCGGGGGGCGGGAGGGAGGTCCCGTCGGGGCCCTGGGCCCTCCCCTCCTGTCCACTGCCCCGTCCAGCCGAGCTGGTGGCTGAGCGTGAGCGAGGAGGGCCGCGCCCCGCAGGCTCGTGCCACCTGCTCCTTGGAGCCCCCGAGTGAACGTCACGCTCACGGCCCACCCGGGGGTGGACGGTGGGGGAGGGAGGCCCAGCTCCCGCCGCCTGCGCAAGGTCGCGTGGTCATCGTGGGGACGCTGTGGCCTCCGCCCGGTGGCTGCCATGGCACAGGTATTGCCTGACACCAGGGGCCCGGCTGGCTCCCTTGGGCTGGCACTGCTGCGGCAGGGCGGGGGCTCTGGAGCCCGGGGAGGCCCCTGCCCGGCCCCCTCCCGCTCCAGGGCCGCCTGCGCGCCTCGGTGACCCCTCCACCCCCCGAGCTCCTCCCGACCCCTCTCCCGCGGCCGCGTCTGCCCTTATCAGGGTCCTGCTGAGCCGTGGCGCCCACCCCCACGGGCGGGTCCCCATGACACCTTCCAGGTCCCAGGGTGAGGACACAGCGGGGCTCGAACCCAGGTCCCAGCCTTTGTGCAGGGGGGAAGCAGGCTCAGCGCGACGAGGGGCAGAGCTGAGCGTGAACGGGCACCCGGGGGCCACCTTTCCCTCCCGAGCCGAGTGGGGGCGGGCACTGCGCAGCCCGTGCCCGCCGGAGGGTGGACGCACAGAGGAAGGCGCTGGGCGGCCAGCCGGGCGGGGAGGGCCGCGCAGGACGGCCCCACGGTGGGCGAACCGGGCAGCAGGAGGCTGCAGCGCCGTCCGTGTGCGGGCGCCAGGGCGCTGCTGGCTGCGCGTTCCTCAAGAGTGCGGGCGTGTGTGGTGCGTGGGGTGTGTATATTCATTTGTATCATGTAGATGTGTGTTGTGTGTATGTTGTGTGTGGTGTCTTGTGTGTGTTGTGTGTATGTGCATGATGTGTGCATTGGTGTGTGTATGCATGAGGTATATATGTGTGTGTGTTTTGTGTGTATATGTATGGTGTGTGGAGCGTGTATACATGTGTTGTGTCTATTAGTGCAGTTGTGATGTGTGTGATGTGATGTGTGCGGGTGTGCCAGGTGTATACTTGCATTGTCTGTTGTGTGTACATGCCTGGTGTGTTTGTGTTTGTGTGCTGTGTGTGGTGTGTGCTGGCCGTGCTTGCCTCTGCCCGGGGGCCAGGCTGGACCTTGGCTCGCTCTCCGTCAGCGTGAACCCCGGGTCCTGCCCCCCAGCCTCAGTTTCCCTCCCTGCTCACCGTGTGAGGCTGGACGTGGTGTGCAGGCCCGGGGCCGCCTTTGCTCCTCCTTCCGTGAGGCTGGACAGGCCGGCTCCCAGCTCCCGGCACCTGCACCCCCATGCCGCACTGTGTGCCCCCACACCCCCCATGTCCCTGCGCCCCCGCGCCCCCCGTGCCCCCACACCCCCTTTGCCCCTGCGCCCCCTGTGCCCCCACTCCCCCCGCGCCCCCGCGCCCCCTGCGTCCCCGCGTCCCCCCTCACCCCTGTGCCCCCGGTGACACCCTCACATCTTCCCGAGGCCGGTGGCTCGCTGGCCTGTGGCAGCGCGGGCC
The DNA here is from genome assembly GCF_030445035.2 of Dasypus novemcinctus. NCBI lineage: Eukaryota > Metazoa > Chordata > Mammalia > Cingulata > Dasypodidae > Dasypus > Dasypus novemcinctus. The sequence continues at coordinate 1,829,602 of NC_080690.1, forward strand.
CATGCCCGCCGACCTCACTCGGGCCTCGGTGGCGCTGCCTGTCCCTTGGCGACGTGCCTACACGCACACGCACACGCACACGCACTCGCACACGCACACGGGGATGGCTTGCAGACCCCAGGAGCTCTGTGGAGACCCCTCCCGCCTGCACTCTGGGCCTGGGGGTCCAGGGCGCAGGGACATGGGGACAGGGCCCTGGGCAGCTCCGGCCCTCGCCCGTGGCCTCAGGCCTCTTGGAGGCGCTGTCCCCGCTCGCGGCAGCCGGGCCAGGTGGCATGGCCCCTCCTGGGCTCCCAGCCTGCTGGGTGGGGGGGTGGGGGCTCCCCCCCCGGGGGGCAGCCAGGGGTCAGCACCCAGCCCTGCTGCGCGGGGGGAACGCCAGCAGCCCGCGGCAGCTGCCAGGACCCCTTGCCCACGGCGGCGTCCACGCCAGGCGGGCTTCCTGAGCGTGGCCCGCCACGCGGAGCTCAGCGGCCTGTGCCGGGGCAGCGGGGCTGGGGGCCTGGCAGGGTGGCCCTCCCACCCTCCCTCCGTCCCCAGGGCGAGACTGCGTTGTGGCCGGGCCTCCCGCTCCCCAGCTCGCCCCACGCCATCCCCGCAGCGGCTCGTCCTGGAGGTCCTGGGCGCCAGGGCAGACGGCAGTCTTGGCCGGGAGCTCGAGGGGGCCTTGCGGGCGGATGGACCTAAGGCCAAGCCCACAGGTGCGACCGGGCAGGCCTGCCCAGCGTGCGTGGCGTGCGCAAAGGTCCTGGGGCAGGAGGGTCGAGGGCGTTGGCCACGGTTCCCTCCCCGTGGAAGGAGGATGTGGGCAGAACTTCCCAGGATCTGCAGGCTGTGGCCCCGCCTGGGGTGCTGGAAGCTGCCAGGTGAGTGGGGAGAGGCACCTCCGGGCTGTGGACCCAGGCACTGGTGGGAGAGGAGGCTGGGAAACACCCCATGTTTCCATGGAAACCAAGCCCGGATGGGACAGCGCCGACACGAGCAGTGCACGGGCGCGGTGGGGCCGCCGGCCTGCTGGCGCCTGCCCGGGAGGGCTCTGGCTCGGGGTCCACCAGCGGGGCCAGCGGTGGTGTCCATGCCCATCACCAGGCCCCGCCCTCAGGGTGCCCGTAGGGGTTCTGAGGTCTCCGGGGCGCCGAGCCCCGAGAGGGCCTCCACCCCGAAGAAGGGCTGGTCAATTTTTACTTGAAAAACTCCCATTTTGAAAACTACAACCTGCAGAAAAACGGAGGCGCAGCCACGCGCGGGGCCCACGGCCCGTCAGCCTCCGGCGGCGTTTCTCCCTTTCTCTCTGCACGGAGCGACCGGGGGCCTGGGGCTCTCACCTCTTCCTCTCTTAAAAGCAGGGCGCGACGCCCTCCTCGGGGTGTCGGGGGACCGAGTGTGGCCAGGCGTCCGGGATGAGGAAGGCGGAGGGGCTGGCCCGCGGGTGCCGAGCTCGCCCCGGGAGCCTGTCGGGCTGGGCGTGCGTGGCTCGTCGAGCGCTGGGCCAGCGTCCCCTGGGCCCTGTGATGCCACGTGCACGTGCCCCCGGAGACGCCCGGCACGTCCCATGAGGCACCCTGCTCCCGCGTCCAGCTCCCAGAGTGGCTCGTCCCCGGCACGCGGAGGGAGGGCAGGCTGACCACGGGAGGGGAGAGCCGTTCGGCGGAACGTCCCCGCGACGGAGCCAGGAATTCCTGTCCCCAGAGATGTCCACTGGGCACCAAAGAAGAACGAGTAGAAACAGAATAATAAGAATTATTTTTAATGCTCTCGGCTGCTAAGTTCAGCGTTTCAGCCAGAAAGTCCAGCTTGGCGCTCACACTGCGGTCTGCTCCAACGTTCCGCCTTTCCCACCCTTGCCTCGTCCAAGGATAATGGGAGGAGAGGCGCCATGTCCCCCTGGCCCTTCCAGGGGCTGGGCTTCCAGAAGGTTCCAGCGATAGCAGATGAGGGTGCATACCGAGATGGCTCGTGGTACAGGAGGCACCGGCCAAGAGAGCGGGACTAGTCAGTGGACGGGCGCCAGGTCCCTCTGGCAGCCTGCGGGAGGGGGGAGCCCCAGGCGGACGTGCTGGGCCCGGCCTTCTGTCCGCTAATAGGCTGACCCATCACTCTTTTGCAAAATCTGCCTTCCTTCCAGGGCTCAGGACCTTCATCAGCAGGAAGAGAACCAGAGCCAACGTTTTGGTAAAACCTTTTTGAAAATGACCCTTAGCCATGCTGTCATCTCTCCTTTTCACTCTCGTTGCCCTGCCGGCCCTGTCAAGCAGGGGCTGCTGCCAACTTTTGTAATGAAGAAAGGCCAACGCACACATTCATCAACAGAGCCTTGCATGAAAAATAAGAGTTTTCAGCAAATATGCACGTTTTTTTCGCCAACCTCTTTGGAAGGATTAGACCCCCCTGCCCCGCTGAAGTTGGAAATGTGGGTGGATGTGATGATGTATGAGTTCTCAGTGCAGGGGTTAAGAAGTGCCTTGCATTTCACTGGCCCTCTGTGAGCTTCTGGCCTCACCCTGAGAAGAGCAAGCCCTGGCTAGAACACGGGACCGAGAGCAAATGACCCACACGGGCAGCCCTGATGTGTACCCACTCCTGGAGCCCAGCTCTGCTGAGCACAGCCCAGAGCAGATGACTCCCAGCTGACTGCAGATGAGTGCATGAGAAATAAATGCTTAGTGGTGTATGCCACTGAGGTTTTGTGGTTACTTGTTACACAGCCTCAGCTGATGGATACAGTGTGAATCTGGTAAAGCTGGAGAGAAGATAGGAAATGGACATGGAGTAGAGAGGGCGGTTTAAACCTATGGAGTCCTTTTAATGCCCCAGGCTCTTACAAGGATTATCTTATCCTCGATGACACTGTGACATGGCTGCTATTCTTTCCCCCATTCTGTGATGAGGACGTTTAACTTTGGATCGGTGAAGTGGCTCGTTTAAGGCCACAGAGCCAGGAAGCGGTGGAGCTGGGATTTGAACCCATGTATCTGCATGTCTCCAAAACACACATGTTCATCCATTACATCTTCACTGCTCCAAACAGTAGCCACTGGCCACAAGTGGCTGTTTAAATTAAAATTAACATTAACTAAAATTAGGTAAAATAAAAAATTCACACCCAAGCACACTGGCCACATTTCAAACGCTCGAAAGCCACCTGTGTGGCTCCCAGTTTCTGGTGTGACGGGTAAAGAGTTGAGGACTCCTGTCCTCAAAACCAGAAACTAATTTGAAAACTGGGAACTCACCCACTCTTCTTAGGTCCATTAGAACATGTGGCAACAGGGCAGGCGCTGTCCCCAGACCAGAGAGGCTGGCGGACGCAGGGCTCAGCTGCCGGGGCAGACACCGCCACTCGGGCTGTGTCCAGGAGGCATGGCCAAGGAGAAGGTGCGCAGGCTTGGTGGAGGGGAGCGTTCTGGACCCGGCCTCAGGGGCCCCACACCTCGTGAGCTTTCCCTCCAGGACCCCTCCCAGGACCCCTCCCAGGCTCCCCAAGAAGATCAGAGGAAAAGCCCCCTGTGCTCCCAGCAGGGGGAGGTAAGGGAACTGTTTCGAAAATGCTCGGAGCTGTCTGTTTTCTACAGCGAACGCCTGCCCTTCGGGGAACTTCTTTTGTTAGCACTTCATCGACGTGGGTTTTACGAGGGTCCAGCCCCTGTAGCATCCCAGTGTCACCTACGGTCACTGCAGGGCCCACTCAAAGACTGGGTGCTCATCACTGGATGACAGGAGCCCCCGCCACATCAGCTGGGCTCTGGTATGATAACAGGGTGTGGAGGAAAGAGCCCAAGGCTCAGCTGCCATTTAAGAAGGCATCTCTAGGGAAACCCAAGCATAACAGGAGAGGAAAACAAGAGCTCCAGGGGACAGTTCGCCCTCTAATACCTATGGCTACAGCAAAACAAAACCTCACACTAACAGCCAGTTTACCTCAATTCCTTTTACCCATACATCATTCAGCTTTCAACAAAACATTACAAGGCAAGAAGCTAAAAGGCAAAATAGAGTACAGTCTGAAAAGACAGGGAAAGCATCAGGACTAGACTAGGATATGGTAGAGATTTTGAAATTTTCAGCCTTAGAAGTTAAATTAACTCTGATTAATATGCTAAGGGCTCCTGTAGGAAAAGTGGACAACATGCAAGAACAGAGAGGTAACATAAGCAGAGAGATGGAGACGCTATGGTCGTATCAAAAGGAAACACTAGGAATGAACAATGCCTCGATGGACTGGACACGGATGAGGAAAGAATCAGTGAGCCTGAAGATAAGTCAATAGAAATTTCCAAACTGAAAATCAAAGTGCAAAAAGACACACCAAAAATGAAACAAAATATCCAAGAACTGTGGGACAACTACAAAAGGAATAATGGGAATACCAGGAAGAGGAGAAAGAAAGGAACAGAAGAAATATTTGAAGTAATAATCGAGAATTTTCCAAAAGTTTTGACAGACACCAACCCACAGATGCAGGAATCTCAGAGTCAGGGCTGGCAGGACAAAAAACCAGAAATCTACTCCCAGGCATCTCTTATGCAAACTCCAGAAAAACAGAGACAAAGAGACAATCTTGAAAGAAGCACAGGGGGGCGGGCGGAGTGCCTCACAGGGGAGCCAGGCATCTACCTTCCTTGAGAAGCGCAGGCAAGAAGAGTGAAGGGAAATGTTTACAATGTTGAAAACTCCACAAGCCTGGAATTCTTTACCTAGCAAAGTGAAAGAAAAAAACAAATATTTAAACAAACAAAAGCTGGGGAAGCCTTGCCATACAAGAAATGTTAACAGAAGATCTTTGGAGAGAAGGGAAATGATACTGGTCAGAAACTCAGATCTACAGAGAGAAAAGAAGAGTGTTTGGGAAGAAATAAAGGAAGGTAAAACGAAATCTTTTATTTTTCTTAGTTTTAACTGATCTGACAGATAACAGTTTGTTCCAAATAATAATGGCAATAATGTATCAGATGATTGTAGCTCAAGGATTAGTGAGCTGAATGCCAGCAGGGCTGTGCAGGGTTGGAGGGAGGAACCAAACACTGTTGCAAGGTCCTTGTACCAAGTGAAGTGCCAAGTGTGGTGACGTTACCTGAAAAACAAGCATAGCTTAGTTGTAAATATATACTGCAAACTCTAGGGTAACCACTAAAACAAAGTTTTTAAGAAAATTTAAAGGCTAAAACAGGAGAGAAAATGGAGTCATATAAAATGCTCAGTTAAAGCCTGAGAAGGAAAAAAAGAAAAGAAAAAGAACTGGGACAATAAATAGCAAGTGGTTATAAATATGGTAGATATTAATCCACAATATCAGTAATCACTTTAAATGTGAATGGTCCAAATACATCAACTAAACAGAGATGACAAGAGAGAATAAATATCCAGACCCAACTATATGTTGTCTATAAGAAACCCACTTTAAATATAAAGACACGGATAGATTAAAAGTAAATGGATGGATATACCAGGCTAATACTAATCAAGAGAAAGCTGGAGTAGCTCTGTTACTTTCAGACAAAGCAGACTTCAGAGTAAGGAAAATTATCAGTGATAAAAAGGGGCATTCTAGGATGATGAAGTGGTCAACTCTTCAAAAGAACAAGCGATTCTGAAAGTATGTGCCTCACAACAGAGGGTTAAAATGCGTGAGACAAGAACTGATAGAAGTGCAAGGAGAAATGCACAAATCCACCATTATGGTCAGAGGCTGTCTGCCAGGAGCTGACAGATTCAGCAGGCAGAATGCCAGCGGAGGTGGAGGTGAGCTGGCCCGTCAGTCGGCTGGCTCTATTTGGCATGCGTAGAATCCTCTCTTCAACAATCCACAGCATCCACATTCTTCTCAAACTCACAAGGACCATTCAGCAAGATGGACCACATCCTGAGCCATGGAACACACCGTACCAGATTTAAAAGAATAGAAATCATACAAAGCATTTCCTCAGACCACTTAAAACCCACCTGCCGTGCACCTGCCAAGCCCACCCTGTTGCCTTAAAACCAATGGAATTAAGTGAGAAATCAGTTACAGAAAAGATAGCTAGAAAATCTCAAACTATTTGGAGATTAAACAACATGCTCCAGAGTAACACTTGGGTCCAAGAAGTTTCAAGAGCAACTAAAAAGTATTTTGAATGAAATGGAAATGAAAATATGACATCAATATGTGTGGGATGCAGCAAAAGCAGAGCTTAGAGGGAAATTTATAGCCCTAAGTGCTTATGTTAGAAAAGAAGAAAGACCTGAAACCAGTATTCTAAGATTTTACTTTAGGAAACTTGAAAATGAAGAGCAAATTAAATCCAAAGTAAGCAGAAGAAAAGAAATAATAAAAACCAGAGCAGCAGCGAATGACATTGGAAACAGGGACTCAGCAGAGAATCACAGTCGCTGTTAGCTTTGGGGTGGGGAGAGGGCACCGATGGGGAGCCGTCTGGGCTGTTCCGTTGCACAGCCTCATCTCACTTCACTCCTGAACGACCGTGGCTTCTTTTCACTTGCTGCTGGAGAGTTCCAGAAGTGGCTGCCCCCCCACCCCCCCTGGCAGGGGTCTATGTGGCACTGCCTCACTGCTGAGAGCCGCCCCTCTCCCCTCCTCTCTCTCCCTCCCTTGCCTCCTCCTTCCCCTCTGTCTCCTTCTCCTCCTCCTCTTTGCTCTCATTTAAACTTTTCACGTGTTCTCCTTAAGAACAAGGCGGCTGTAACCTCCCGGTGACCAGGGGGTAAAGTGGGCACTTAGGGGGAGGAAGTGGAGGGAGAGTCTCCATGGGGGGACATGGTGCCGGTGGGGGGGGGGAGCTGGGATGTCGTCGGTGCCTGTGTGACCCCACAGGCCAGGCTTTCTCCAGATACCTCAGAAAAGCAAGGGAAAGCCCCCTCCTCCGCTGCCGCTACCAGCCCGCAGCCCCTGCTCACTCCCCGTCTGTTTTGTACTTTGGGGTCCCTCCTGCACCCACACTTCGAGTGAGGAGGAAACACGACGTGGAGGGGAGCACAGGTTTCCCTGGAGCCGAGGGGCGGGGAGGGTTTGGCTTTGGCCTGGGCAGCCGATGCCCTGCTCTGTGCTGGGCAGGTGGCCCCTGGGCGACCCTCCCTGGCGCCAGTGGCTGCTCGACGGGGAGCGGAGAAGGATCCCAAGGCTGTGAGGTTCAGCCGGTCAAGATGGCGATTGGTGGGCGCTGCCGCCGTGGCAGCGCCTGGGGGAGCTGGGGGGGTCCCCATCAGATACCCCTCGGGTGCTCCGGGCTCCGGGGGCTTCGCCTGGACCCAGCCCTGGCTCCCCCCTCGCACCCTGAGGGGCTGGGGCGAAGGTGGAGGGCGGGCCCCACCCAGGCAGTGAGTGGGGGGCTCGGCCCCTTTGTCCTGTCCCTCGCCTGCCTCTGACAGCCGCGGGGACCCTCCTGGGTCCTGGGCCGTCCCAGTCCAGCGCCCCCTGAGCTCGCACAGCTCCGGGGCCACCCCACAGCCTCCCCTCCCCCGGCCCCTCCCCCCACTCCAGCGCCCTCCTGCGCCAACGGCCCCTGTGGAGCTCGTCCCAGCCCCCACGCCTGCCCCTCTGTCCTCCCCCCTGGCCGCCTGGCCTCCTGTGGGGTGCCCTGGCCCCATGCACCTGCAAAGCCCACCCGAGGCCCTTTCGGCCGGTGCCCCCCAGGGCCAGCCCTTGTGCTGAGGCGCCTGCAGCAGCCTCCCGGGGGCCCCGGGCCCCAGGCGCCGCCTCCCCAGCTCGTCCCTGCCCCACAGGGAGAAAACTCACCCTGGGTGGCCGGCTGGCTCGGGCCCCCCCAGGATGGGGCGCTGCCCGTTGGTGGGGTCACGCTCCCAGAGGGGGGGAAATCAGGTGACGGCAGGCCCCCGGGGGGCGGCCTGGGGAGTCCGGGAGGGGTGCCGGCCCAGCCCGCTGTGAGGGTGGAGCAGCAGAGCGCCCCCCGCCGCCCGGCTTGCGGCTGGGGAGGGGACCCCTCCCTCCACGAGCGTCCACGAGCCCTGGCGGACCCCACGTGGCCCGGGAAGTGGCTTTTCTGACCGACTTGGCCCCTCGGGGCTGCCCCAGGCTCCGCACTGGTGGAGGGAAAGGCTGCAGCCCCCGCCCATGGCAGCCCCCAGCCCCAAGACCCTGTTGACAGGTCGGCCTGGCTGGGGGCCGGGGAAGGGGTGCCGGCCCCCCGAGACTGTGCAGCCCCATGTTGCGGTCTGGGCAGCTCCGCCTGGGGGAGACTTGTGCCCCGCGCCCGGTGCTGGTGCTTCTGGGCGAGAGGCCCCCGAGTCAGCGGGGGGTCTAGAGGGCAGGCGGGCCACCTCCCCATCCGGGGGCCCACGGACCTCCCATCTAGAGGACTGTGTGGTAAAGGGGGCACAGCTCCCCGCCCGCCCCCCCGGCCTCTGTGCCCTCCACTGACGCGGCCAGCGAGGAGCCACCGAACGTTCCCACGGGCAGCCCCGAGCACCGCCAGCCCCTCGCGCCCAGCGCCCGCCAGGCTCCTCCCGCAGGCCCCGCAGCCCCCAGCCCGGTCCCCAGGGCCCGCCCCCGCTCCCACCCCCTGCCTCCCGGGCTCTCGAGCTGTGTGGCCCTGGCTCGGCTGCCCGCCCCTCAGGGCCTCAGTTTCCTCGTGAGCTGTGAGTGGGCTGCACCGGACCCTCCCTGGGGCCTTTCTGCTGCCAAATCCCAGCATTCCCCCGTCCCCGCGGCGCTGCGCGGACCACCCAGAAGCTTCAGGAACACAGAAGACAGCTGGCTGGGGCGCGAGTGTCTGAGGGCGCCCACTCTCACTCCAGCCCATGTCACCTGTTCCTGTCACTTGTCACCTGGCTCCCAGCCTCTGTCACCTGGTGCCCGACACCTGGCTCATTTGCACCTATGCGGTGACTGGCTGAGCGGCGAGTGCCCCCTGCCCGCCCCTCCTGCAGCCTGGCCCGCCGCGCCGCGAGGGGTCTTGTGATGGGCTGGGGACGCCCACCCTGGAGGGTTCGTGGCGGCAAGCGATGTGCTGACCTCGTCCCACGGGGTCGTCAGCGTCCTTGCCGTGGACCCTGCCCCGCTCCTGCTGACGTCCCTTTGGCCCCTCGCCCGCAGAGGGGAACCTGCTCACCTCGTCTCAGCTGGGGGCCCCCACCCGGCACCCTCGCAGGGCCGCGCCCCACCCCACCCCGCCCGTGAGCTCAGCTGAGTGGGGCCACCTGCCCGCCCTCCCCAGATGGGCCGCTCCTTGGTGGTCCCTCTGTCCCTGCCGCCGGCCGACCCTGGCCTCCTGCGGGCCCGAGCTCGCCCTCCAGACCCTGCCGCAGGGACCTGCGGCTCAGCCACCCGCCTGCTGCGCCTCGCCCTGCTCCAGACGCTGTGCCGCAGCTTGCCCTGCCCTGCAGCAACCGTGGCCCAGGCAGCACGGCCAGGCCACACCTTCCCAGCCACCCCGGGTGGGCTCTGGGCCCGGAGTGGGTGCTGGCGTCCTGGGGGCCATTTCCCACGGGCCAGCGCCCGATGGCGTCTGCCTTGGCCCAGAGATGGCCCTGAGGCCCCCGTGTAGGTCTCCGGGCTCGGCAGTCTGTGACTTCAGACCCACTGCTGTGCCTCTCTGAGCCTCAGTATCCCCCTCTGTACGATGGGCTTGGCAAAGGACGATCCTGCCACGCGGCCAGGTCTGTGCTTCACGCTCACGGGAGAGCAACTCGGCCATGTTTTGTGACGTTGATGATCGCATCTGCCACCCCATTACAAACCCCGCGGAGCTCCTGCCCACGCGCTCAAGGAGACCCTAAGAGAAGGCTCGTCGCAGGACGGTTTCCACGTGGCACCCAGGGACCTTCACCACCACCGTGAGGACTGAAGAACACCTGCGCTCCTGACCCGCCGAAGTGGAGATACGACGGGGCGGGGGTGATTTGAGCCACGAAGCTTCGGGGTTGCTTGTTACGCGGCAGCACCTGCATCAGGCCTCCGCAGACCACCTTCCTTCCCTAAACGCCGAGGCCAGGGCCGCCCCACCAGGTGTCGGCGAGAGAGCGCGTGCGCCCAGCGCCAACCTGAACCCGCAACCACGTCAGGGGGCAGAACCATGGTGGGCTGGCCGTTTGCGCCAAGGCCGCCGTGACGCACGGGTAGGAGAGGGGTTGGGGGCATCGCCTGAGCCCTGGAACGTTCCTGCTGCAAACCCCCGCCGTCCGTGCGCTGCCGTCCGGCTCGGGGCTGACTGGGCTTTCGTCTGAGTCTCTATGAAGTGCAGCTGAGCCTGTGCAGGCCGCAGGGGAGAGCACAGCTCGGGGGGCGGGGGCGGGGGGCGGCGGGGCTGGGCACTGGGGGCCAGGGGCAAGGGGTGGCGTCCTGGGGCTGGGAGCTGGAGGCTGGGGGCTGCGGGCCGGGTGCCAGGGGCTGACTGGGGGTTTCTGGGGGGCGGGGCTGGGGGCTGCAGAACCCCGCTTGGGGCCTGACGTGGGGAGCCTCTGCTGGGTGGGAGCCGGGCTCCCTGGGGGCCTGGGGCGGGCGCAGGGGGTGCAGGAAGCCTGGCCCCCCGCCTCGAGCCGCCTCCCTCCCCCCGCCCGGGGCTGTCAAGTGAGCCACAGGGGCCTTCAGCTCGGGCCGCAGGGCCCTGCCCCGCGCGCTGCCAGGGTGGCCTGATGGTGCCCCAGACACGTCGGGCAGGAGCCCCCCGCGGAGGGCGGCCCCAGGACAGGAGCCAGGCGCCCCCCCCACCCTGCAGAGGCACGTGGGACCGCGGCCGCTCCTGGCTGGAGTCCGGGGCTGGTTCCAGTCCGCCTGGGCCCCGACGCCCAGTGACCGCTGCGGAGCTCTGTGGGGAGCCGGGGTCCCTGGGGGCACCTGGCCGCCGGGCAAGGCCACGCCAGCGCCGCGCTGTCCCCACAGCCTCCTGTGTGACGTGGAAACTTGGGCGGGCTTTCCCATGGACACCACACAGTTGTCTGCTCCTGCTGTGTCCCCCGCTTTCCAGCCCCCCGCTCAGCGCCCCGAGGCTCCGAGCTGAACCGGGGCCCGGGGGCAGGATTTCCGACGGGACCCGTGCGCCCTGCCCCTTCGCCATCTTGCCGGGGCGGGGGAGGGGGGGCTGGTCATTTGTGTGACCTGGGCTAGCGCCTTCCAGACCCGGCCTCTGCATGGTCAGTGCGGGGATTTCAGGCTGATTCGTGGCCACTGCCGCCGAGAGAGCAGCTGGCCCATCTCTGCGGGGATGCAGAGAGCCAGCTGGAGCCTCAGGCTCTTCATCTGTGGAAAGGAGGGCCCGACCAGGCTCTCTCTAAGGCCTGGCCGGCTTGGAAGCCCAGAGGAGGACGAGGCACTGGAGCAGCCTCTGTGACACGCAGGCCCGGCCAGCCGCTCTGGGGATTGTCGTGAGTCTGGCGGGGTGGAGGGTGTTGGGGACGGGACGTGGCGAGAGCTCTGTGCCCGGTGGGCCCAGGCGCTTGGGGGAGACTTGGCTTTGGCCGCCTTGCCCGGCGCCCGCTCTGACTCAGTGCCCCACCGGGCTCGCCCGCTGCCTCCGCCCCTGCCCCAGCCCTGCCCCCGGCCGGCGGGGTGGCACGAGGGGACCCTGGCCCGGCCCTGGCTCCAGCCTCAGGCCGCCGGGAGGAGCGGGCGGCCGAGGGCGGCCGGCGGGGCTTCCTGAAGCCGCGGGGGCGCTCAGCAGCCAGGCGGGGGTCTAGCGCTGCGGCCGGCCGGCTGCTGTCCCCAAAGACGTCCGCGTCCCCGTGCCCGAGCCCTGCTGCCCGGTCCCCACATGCCGAAGGGGCCCTGCGGCCGGGGCTGAGGGAAGGGTCTGGTGACGGGGTGGGGGGGTTCCTGGGCCCCCAGGGTGGGCCCACGGGGTCCCAGGGAAGAGGGAGGCAGTGGGGTCAGTCAGAGAGGCCGTGCGGCGGCACAGGAGGGGCGGGAGCTTTGCGGGCGCTGGGCCGCCGGCGGTGAAGCCAGAGCAGGGGCGAGCCCGGGCGGGGCCGCTGGGGCTGGGACTGGAGCCCGCGGCGGGGGACAGCGGCCCGGCTCGGTCCCTGGTCAGCAGAAGCGCCAGGAGGGCAGCCCGCTGTGTGGCGCCACCGCGTTGGTGGCGCGTGCTGCGACGGCGCAGGGAGCCCCGACGCGAGGCTGGAGGTGGTGGAGCGGGCGGGGCCAGGCCCGGGGCACGCTGGGCTCTGCCCTGAGCGCGGAGGGGCTGGCGGGTTGGAGACAGCCCGTCCCGGGGCCCCCCCAAAGTGCCTGTCCAGGCCTCCCAGCTGCCCCGCCCTCCGCAGGGTCCTGTGGCAGCGGCTTTCCTGCCGAGGGGAAATCGGGGTGGAGACCGGCCCTCTGGGTCCCTGCCTCGGCTCTGCCGGGGATCAGTCAACCAGGGGCACCCAGGATCTCTCTAAGGCTGGCTTCAGCCATCCTCTCGCCAACCTCGGCTCTAAGAGGGGGAGGCTCCCTTTTTGCACTTCTGGGGATCTTTGATAGATTTTTTTTCCTGTCGTGAAAGTTTCTGTTAGGGAAGTGAGTTTTTTTCCTCCTCGTATGGTATGAGGATGTGAGTTCCGGAGCTGCTGCAGTCATTTTGTCACCATGAAGAGAACGCATGGAGCTGCTGAGGGAGGGTCCCCCAGGAGGATGGAGGCCACCTGTGGGAGATGTGGGGTGGGATTGAAGCCAGCTTCAACTCTTTGCTGGGCCATTGAGCTGCTCTGTGACCTTGAGCAAGCTGCTCTCTGCATCTCTACGTTCTCATCCATAAATGGGGATGATGGCATTTCCCAGAATTCCAAGGATTAAAGGAATTAAAGGAGGGAGTGGATGTGGCTCAAGGAGTTGGGCACCCGCCTTCCACATGGGAGGGCCTGGGTTCTGTTCCTGGTGCCTCCTAAAAGAAGACAACCAGACACAGAGAGCAGACAATAAGGCAAACAAGGAGGTGGCAGCAGGGGGAAGAGGGGAGAAATAAATAAATAAAATAATCTTTGGGGAAAAAAATTACAGGAATCAACAATCATGGGGAAACAGACTTGGCCCAGTGGTTAGGGCATCCGCTTACCACATGGGAGGTCCGCGGTTCAAACCCCGGGCCTCCTTGACCTGTGTGGAGCTGGCCCACGCGCAGTGCTGATGCGCGCAAGGAGTGCCCTACCACACACAGGTGTCCCCCGCGTAGGGGAGCCCCACGTGCAAGGAGTGCCCCCCTTATGGAGAGCCGCCCAGAGTGAAAGAAAGTGCAGCCTGCCCGGGAATGGTGCCGCACACAAGGAGAGCTGACACAGCAAGATGACACAACCAGGGGAGACACAGATTCCTGGTGCCGCTGACAAGAATACAAGCAGACAAAGAAGAACACACAGTGAATGGACACAGAGAGCGGACAACTGGAGGTGGGGGGAGGAAGGGGAGAGAAATAAGTAAAACAAATACTGAAAAACAACAACAAAAAATAATTAATGCACTCCTTTGCTGAACACAATGGCTTATTTTAAGCGCTGTTAATTCCCGACCCTAGAGCTGACCTTTGCCCTCTGTCTCCTGACGTGGATGGAGGCAGGGGCGTGGGCAGGGCCGGTCATTCCGGCCTCCTTCCACCCTCCTCCCTTCTGGGCTGCCTCCTTTTCCCTGAGCCGTGCCTTCTCACCTGAAAACTGATGGCGGCTCCAAGTGGCCAGGTGGGCAGGTGGGCCAGGTGGGCAGGCGGGCTGCCAGGCTGGGGTGGGGCGGGGCAGATACACCGTCCAGGCTGTTTCTCAGACTCCCCTGGCTCTCCTTGGCCCCCTGCCTTGCATGGTGAGAGAGGCACCCCGTTTGCAGGACCCCATAGCAGGACCCTGAGGCCGACAGGCAGGGCAGTGAACGGCCGTGGCCGCGCAGCATCTCCGAGTGCTGGTGTGGTCAGCTGGGGGTGGGCCGGGCCCCCGGCCTGCCGCCCCCCACAAACGCAGTCGGGGTGTCCAGTCCGGGGCTTGCTTTGAACCCGGCCCCTTCCCGCCACCCTCTCTCCTCCAACTGGCGCGCCTGCCCCTGCCCTCCCGACAGAGGACACGCCGCTTGCTTGTGAAATCCGCATCCGCTTTGTCGGCGAGGTCTCAACGAGGCGTCCCCAGCTGGGGTCAGCCCCTTGGGCGTGTTTTATTTACCGTCACATCCCCAAAGCTGACGTCCGAGCCTGGCGCGGAGGGTGAGGTCCGCTGGGAAGGACGAGCCGAGCCGCGCAGCCCCCTCCTCCTCGCCGGCGGCAGGGTTTCCACCTGCGGCTTCTCCGAGGTGCTGGGTCCCGTGAGCCGCGGCCCCGCCCACCCGGTCCAGCCTTCGACGTCCTCCAGGACTGGGTGCTGTCCTGGGCACGGCCGCTCCGCTCCATCGACAGGCTGTGGGGGTCTCAGCCCTCGGACCCAGGGTTCCCTGTTCTGGAAACTGGTGCAAGGAGAGAATCCACGTGCAGGCAGAGCCACGTGCAGGTACGTCCACTCCAGGGTCATTCACAGGAGCAAGGGCTTGGAAGGCCAGCGGACCTGGGGGGCGTTCAGCTGAGAGCCCCTAGGCTGCCCATGATGTGCCAGGTCAGTCCCCGTGTGGGGACTTCGTAATGACCTGGCAGGACTGTTTTTGATGGGAGATAGCGTGAAAATGCGCAGGTACGTGATTCCATCTGTGGATGTGCCATGGATCGATGGCTCACAGCACATCTGGTGTCCAGAAATTACGGGAAAACATTAGGAATCTTTGGTCTCTAAGGAGAAGAGGGGCGAGGGCACAGAGAAAACCTTTTTTTTTTTTAAGGTTTATTTTATTTATTTCTCTCCCCTTCCCCTGTTGTCTGCTCTCTGTGTCCACTTGCTGTGGGTTCTGTATCCACTTGTACTATCAGGCAGCACCAGGGCTTGGTGTCTCTTTTTGTTGCATCATCTTGCTGTGTCAGCTTTCTGTGTGTGCAGCGCCACTCCTGGGAGGGCTGTGCTTTTTTCACATGGGGCGGCTCTCCTTGTGGGGCACACTCCTTGCACATGGGGTTCCCCTATGCAGGGGACACCCCAGCGTGGCACAGCACTCCTTGTGCGCATCAGCACTGTGTGTGGGCCAGCTCCACACGGGTCAGGAGGCCCTGGGTTTGAACCCTGGACCCTCCGTACGGTAGACAGATGCTCCATCAGTTGAGCCACGTCTGCTTCCGAGAAAATCTTAAACTTCCTGCCCCTGCGCCTTCGTGCTCACCAGCTGTTCCCAACGCCATCGTCCCCCGCACGTGGCGCGGGTGGGCGCTGGGTGGCTCCGTGGCCTGCTTTTCTCCTCTGCTGTGATATTTTGGTAACAGAATAGACCTCCCGGCCCGGGTCCCTGGAGACGAGAGACGCTCCTCCTTGCAGCAGGTGGGGAAGGCGGCCATCATGCAAAGCGCGTTTTCCCCTCAGCTCTGTCTCTAGCTCCGTTTCTATCGGACCGAAGGCAATGCCCCGGTTTCCGCCCCCATGTGGGTCACCCAGGCACTTCCTGGGGACCCCCCTACCACGACTCGGCAGGTCCCACGACTCGGCAGGGCCATTGGGCTGGTGACCCGGCCTGGCCCCTGGGCCCGGCTCCTGCCGGGGTGTCCCTGAGCAGCAAGGACTCCTGGGTGGGCCGTGGACGCCAGCGCGTGTCCTGCCCGTGAAGGCTGGCGCAGGGGAAGCGGTGGGGACACAAGCCCGGCTGCCGCTCCTGCCATCAGGGCTCACAGCGGAACCGCCAACGCACAGCGACGGAGGGGCTGCCGGGGGGTGACTCAGCGCCAGGGACGTGGCGGATCCCCCAGAGTCCCGGGGGGCTGTGGGGGAAGCACTCACGGGCCCGGGCAGGGCATGGAGCAGGCTACGGGCGGGACCCTGGGCCTCGGGGGTCCTGGCTCAAGGGGCATTCTAGGACCTCAGGCTCCTTGTCTGTAGAGCGGGCTGTTTGTGTGTGTGAGAGAGGGTCCCGTATGGGCAGCGCGCTCAGGCACGGCTGGTCCTGGGAGGTCACGTGTGTCCCCTCCCTCCTGCCAGCCAAGCCCTTCCCACCCAGCACTGCCAGGGCCAGGGAGGGGCCTCGCTTTGCTCCCCAAGCTGTGCCACCCCACTCCCTACCTAACGTGGTGCTAGTGGGGGGGGTGGGAAGGGAGTGTTCCCCCGAAAAGGCCGTCCCCAAGCAGCCCCCGAGGCCCCCAAGCCTGTGGCTCACGGTCTGAAGCAAATCAGGCCATGGCCAGCCCAGTCGGGCATGAGGCGCTCCCTCACGGCCCCAGCTGCAAGGCCGTGCCAAGCTGGCGGTGCCCGCTCCTGCGCCGAGGGCAGGGGAGGCCGACCGCAGGGCAGGCACCCGTGTGCGGCCGGGTCCGCTGGCGCATCGAGGTTCCCACGGACGTTTCCAGGCCGCGGGTGCATCTGCCTCGCTGACTGCGTGACCAGCGCCCCCCGCCAGCTCCCACACTGCCGGCGTAATCCCCTGCAAGGAGCCGCAGCATTCTTGGACGGCACGCGGAAACCCGACCCGCCTAATACCTAACAGGACACCACACTTGGAAGGCGGCTTCCCTGTGAGTCATTTTCCACCCTCCGTCTGTCATAGAAATGCAGTTTTGTTTATGTACAGAGGAGCCCCTCGGTGGCTTCACTGATGGCAATTAAGCACCGAGGATGGGCTGGCAGGAGACGCCCCGACCCGCCTGTGCTGCCCCGGAAGACGGAGGCCAGCCCTGCCCGGAGCGAAGCCGTGCGCCGGCCAGCAAGGCCAGCTCTGCTCTCAGGGGAGGGGTCTGGGGCATGCCCTCCCCCTCCCTAGGCCCACCTCCCTGTGGCCAAGAGGGGACTGGCCTCAAGCATGTGGCCTGAGATCCTAGGACTTACAGAATTCTCCAGAAGGAAACATGAGTAATGGTGGTGGTGGTGATGCTGGTGGTGAAGATGGTGAAGGTGATGATGATGGTGATGATGGTGATGATGGTGATGATGATGATGATGGTGATGGTGGTGATGATGATGATGATGATGGTGGTGATGATGGTGATGATGATGATGATGATGATGGTGGTGATGATGGTGATGATGGTGGTGATGATGGTGATGATGGTGGTGATGATGGTGATGATGATGATGATGGTGATGGTGGTGATGATGATGATGATGATGGTGGTGATGATGGTGATGATGATGATGATGATGATGGTGGTGATGATGGTGATGATGGTGGTGACGATGGTGATGATGATGATGATGGTGAAGCTGGTGATGGTGGTGATAATGGTGACGATGGTGATGATGGAGATGATGGTGAAGGTGGTGATGATGTGGTGTTGGTGACAGTGATGACAGTGCTGGTGGTGATGGTGACGGTTATAGTGATGATCATGGAGATGATGGTGGTGATGGAGATGATGGTGATGGAGATGATGGTGATGGAGATGATGGTGGTGATGATGATGATGGTGGTGATGGAGATAGTGACAATGGTGATGATGATTATGATGGTGAAGCTGGTGATGGTGATAATGGTGATGATGATGATGATGAGATAATGGTGATGATGATGGTGACAATGATGGTGACAGTGATGGTGAAGGTGGTGATAGTGGTGATGACGTGGTGTTGGTGACAGTGGTGACAGTGATGGGGGTGATGGTGGAGGCGGTAATGGTTGTCTTTGCCAGGGCTGCTGTAACAAATTACCACAGACCAGTTGGCTTAAACAGAAGTTTGTTTTCTCAGAGTTCTGGAGTCTAGAAGTCCAAGTCGAGGTGCGGGCAACACTCACCCTGAAGACTGCAGACTTCCGGCAGAGGCTCGCCAGCAACCCACGGCCTCCCGCGGTCTGCCTCCACCAAATGGCCGTCTGTCTTTCTTTGTCTGAATTTCCTCTCCTTATAAGGACACCAGTCATATTGAGTCAAAGCCCGATCCAGCTTGCCCTCATCACAGCCGAGAACTTCCTTAAAGATTCTATTTCTAAATAGGACTGCATTCACAAGACCAGGGGCTAGGACTTGGACCATAACGATGGGGTGATGAGGATGAAGATGATGATGGTGGAGGGGATGGCGGTGGTGGTGGGGATGAAGATGAAGATGATGGGGAGGATGGCGGTGGTGATTGGGCTGAAGACCTGGCAGACAAGCTCCCTGCAGGGCTCTTGGAGAGGAACTGACATGGCCACCCAAAAAGAGTAAGCAGTAGAGCAGGAGACTGGCACAGGGCGACCGGGGGCAGTAGGAACCTGGCAGGGGGTAACTGGGGGGCAGCAGATGCTGCCCGAGGAAGTGGCCTCGGAGCTGCCACCTGAAGCCGTGGGGCAGGGGTGGGCCGGGAGCCAAGGCCAGAGGCAGAGCTGGGCACGTGGCTGCTAAGCTGTGCCCGTTTCGAGTTGCTGCCACCCATCTTCTCAGGGAGCCTTGGAAGGGGCCCCCGGCCGGGGACGGTTTGGCTTTGCTGAGGTGTGTGAAGGCACCTGTTCCCACGGCGCTGGGGCTGGAGCAGTGCCTGCTCCCTTCCGGAAGCCCCCGTGCCATGCTCTCGGCCCCTCCACCCGGGTCTGGAGTGGCCCCCGCCTGCCCTCGTGGGGCGGGTGGTCGTGCTGGACGGCCTCGGGTGCCTCCAGACGGAGCAGCCTGTGTGCCCCCTGCCCCACGGCCTGGCCCACGGCGCAGCCCCTGTCTGCATCGTGCCCGCGAACCAGGCCTGGGAATTTCCTTGCTGGGTTTTGACCAAATCGGACAGGGCCCCTTTAAAAAGAAAACCAACGACCCGCAGCCGAAATGACAGCTCCAGGGCGCCGGTGTGGGCCAACCTGGCCTTCGAGATGGCCCCGTGCAGGGGCGCGTCTGGGGGTGGCCCCGGAGGGGCTGGGAGACCCTCTCAGGTCTGGGTGGAGACGCCTGCACAGCGATGGAGGCGCCAGGGCGGGGTCCCTGCCCACCACGGTGACCTAGGTGGGGGGCTCTCGGGGGTAAGCCTGGGCTTGGGGGGGCACTTGTGGGGACCCCTCTCCCGGCCGGGCTGAGTGGCCGCTTCTGGGGTGCTGCTCCGGGCACAGGGGAGATCGAGGGCACGTAGGGGACGGGAAGGAAGAATGAGAGGAAGGAGTGAAAGAAAAGAGGCGTGGGCAGCGGGCACAGAGGGCAGCGCCCCAGCCTGCGGGCGGGGTCCCTGGGACACCTCGTGGCTGTCCTGGTGGTGCCTCGTGGGCCTCTGGACCGTGGCTGAGCTTGGCAGGTGACATGGGCAGCGCCGGGCGGGCCCCGGGCTCTGAGTGAGAGACGTCGGAGCCCAGCGCTGCCCCTCGCCCGGGCCTCCTCGGGCGCCCACACCCCAGGTGGACGCGCCCTGTGGGCGGGCCAGGCCGTCCGCCAGGAGAAGGAAAAGGCATTAGCCGAGCGGGTCGGCGCCCCGCCTCCCAGAATTCCAGCTTCTTTTGCCAAAACAAAGAGTCAAGGGGGGCCTTAGCCTCCACCTTAGCCTCCACCACCCCACTGGAGGCCCTGGCCACGGCGGCCCTCGCGCCCACCGCCCCAGTGACCGGCTCCTGCCGGCCCGGGTCAGGCACAGACGTGGGCTGCGACTCCAAGGTTAAAGCTCTTCATACAGCTCAGATGACCACAGGGACGCTCCGCACTGAAGACCAGAGTCAGACGTCAGGAAAAGCCCCTGCCGCGGCCACAGCGCGGTGACAGCGCCCGGGTCTTAGAGCTTTCAACGCCGCTGACGCCGCCCCTCCCAACAGGAGGACGCTCTCCGGAGGAGCCCGGCGGGGAAGCGCCTCCGGCCTCTCCGCTGAGCCGGGGGACGCGGCCTGAGGACGGGGCGCAGGCCAGGGCGCCCACCAGAGAGCCCGCGGGAGGGCACGGGCGCCGGCGCCGGGACCTTCCGCGAGCCGAGCGTCCCGCGGGCCGCTTGGCGTGTTTCCTTGACTGGGGTCCCGGAGTCCACCTTCGGAAGGGGCGCGTCCAGCGGGCTCGGCAGCCGCTGCCCCCGACGCGGGCGTTTCCCCTCTTCCGAGAGCAGCCCCGCGCCCCGGCGTGGGAGAGGGTCAGGTTTAATGTCCACAAAGGGAAGCCGGAGCCGGCTCCGCTGCTGGAGGAGGAGGGCAGGGGTGCCGGCGGCTTCGGCGCCAAGAATTTGAAAAGTGGCGCAGAAATGTGGGAGGGCCAATGGTGCGTGCTGGGGGCGGGGCTAGAGGGGGGAGAGCCAATGGTGCGTGCTGGGGGCGGGGCTAGAGGGGGGAGAGCCAATGGTGCGTGCTGGGGGCGGGGCTAGAGGGGGGAGAGCCAATGGTGCGTGCTGGGGGCGGGGCTAGAGGGGGAGAGCCAATGGTGCGTGCTGGGGGCGGGGCTAGAGGGGGGAGAGCCAATGGTGCGTGCTGGGGGCGGGGCTAGAGGGGGGAGAGCCAATGGTGCATGCTGGGGGCGGGGCTAGAGGGGGGAGAGCCAATGGTGAGTGCTGGGGGCGGGGCAAGAGCAGGGAGAGCCAATGGTGCATGCTGGGGGCGGGGCTAGAGGGGGGAGAGTCAATGGTGCATGCTGGGGGCGGGGCTAGAGGGGGGAGAGCCAATGGTGCGAGCTGGGGGCGGGGCAAGAGTGGGGAGAGCCAATGGTGAGTGCTGGGGGCGGGGCAAGAGTGGGGAGAGCCAATGGTGAGTGCTGGGGGCGGGGCCAGAGCAGGGAGAGCCAATGGTGAGTGCTGGGGGTGGAGCCGGAGTAGGGAGAGCCAATGGTGAGTGCTGGGGGCAGGGCCGGAGCAGGGAGAGCCAATGGTGCATGCTGGGGGCAGGGCCAGAGCAGGGAGAGCCAATGGTGTGTGCTGGGGGCGGGGCTAGAGGGGGAGAGCCAATGGAGACTGCTGGGGGTGGGGCCAGAGCAGGGAGAGCCAATGGAGACTGCTGGGGGTGGGGCCAGAGCAGGGAGAGCCAATGGAGACTGCTGGGGGCGAGGCCAGGAGTGAAAGTGGCGCCAAATTTGAAAAGTGAGCCCCGGGCGGAAGTGGCGCCAAGGCCGCCTGCCGCAGGAGTGCGGGGAGCGTGGGAGCTGGGAATCAGAGCGGGAACCGCTAAGTTAGTTAGCTCTCTCGGATAGGCTGTAGCCCCTGAAGTACCCAATCAGTGGGGAGCAGGGGAGGGCCCACGTGTCAGGTTTAGGGTATAAATGTCACTCTTTCTCGTTGTTTGGCACCGGCTGTTTTATCCAGGTTGAGCGCCCGTTCTTGCAAGATCGTTAATAAAATTCTTTTCTCCTCCACAATCAGGCGAGCTTTTGTTTTATAGGTGCAGCGTTCTTTCTAACACCGGCGCCGCCCCCTCGGCCCCTGCGGGCCCTGCCCACCGCCGGCTCCCTGCCTTCTGGATTTCTCACCCGGGCTTTTCACCCGTGCGGCCCACTCAGCGCCTGCCGTGGGGACTGTCTCCTTTCACTCAGCCACAGCGTCGAGGGTCACCGGGTGGCACGTGTCGGAACGTGCTCCTGTTCACGGCCGAGTGGCCTTCCGTGGACGGGCCGGCCGCGCCTGCTGGCTCTCACCGGCGGCGGGCGCTCGGCTCGGGGCGCGCTCCTGAGCGGACCCTGCGGGAGCTCCAGCTCCCCCCGGCCTGGGGCTGGTCGGCGTCCCCGGGAACCTGCAGCCCAGTGGGCTTCTCAGAAAGAGCCACTTGCCAGCCAGGGTGGTCCACGCCGGCCCACCCGGTGCACGAGCACCCGAGGCGCTGACCCTGGCCCTGCCTCTAAGCCCGGGACCCTCTGCAGGGTGGGAGTCAGCGCCCGCCTTGGATCACGGCCTCCTCAGGGTCTCACCCTGCAGCCGGCTGCGTCGGCAGAGTGGAGGTGCCCGAGGCACAGTCAAGGGGGAGGTAAACTGAGTCTCGGCCCCGCCTTCTCGCCCGCCGGTGGGCTCAGCATCCGGATTCACGCTGAACCAGGCCTGACGCTGCTGCCCGTGGCCCTGGGAGTTCCCCAAACGCCAGGAAGCAGCAGCCTGCTGGGAAGCCAGCGCCCGGCCCTGCGCCCACCTCGCCACAGCCTCGGCCCTCGAGCCCCGCCCGACCCTGGGAACAGAGCAGCGACCGCGGCCTCCCTGGCCCAAGAGCCTTCGGCGGCTCCCTGTGACCGACAGGAGCGGCCAGCCCGCAGGGCCCTGCCCGCCCGGACGCCCTGGCCACTCGGCTCCCAGCCCCTCCCTGCGCTCGGCCCCCAGGCAGCTCCCGGCAGCCCACACCCCCGAGACCAGTGGTCAGGTCACCCTCGTTCACACGTGGCCACTCGGCTCCCAGCCCCTCCCTGCGCTCGGCCCCCAGGCAGCTCCCGGCAGCCCACACCCCCGAGACCAGTGGTCAGGTCACTCTCGTTCACACGTGGTGGTGATTGTGGGGGCGACACTGACGAGTGTTGTGGGAGTGCTCCCATCTCTCCTTCTAGAACTTTACCATGCACCTCTGCTTCCCAGCCTCCCTTGCAACTACACGTGGTTGTGTGCCTGGTTCTGGCCTGGTGTGTGGGCACGATGAGCGTGACTTCCTGGTGGAAAGAGGGTGCCCGCCTCTGCCTGCAGCCCTGCTGGGAAGGGGAGAAGAGCTGTGATGGTAGGAGCTGAGGCTGTCATTTTAGGCCATGAGACAAAACTGGGGATGAAAAAATCAGAGGGTCATGGTAATGGACCCGAGTCCCAGAAACTGCAGAGATGCCCCCCGGTGCCCTGTGCTGTATGTGCTCAGACCGCGCTGCAGAAAGACAAATCGACAGCTGCTCCCTTGTCGGAGTCGCCGTGTTTCTGTTTTTGTTGGCGCAGCAGAACTTTTCCATCAACGCGCGCAGCCAGGCCCGAGGTTGCAGGTCTCGATGGCATTTTCTTTGGGATCCTCCCAGCGGGGCTCCAAGGAGGCCCTGCTCGTTCCCGGGCCACAGGTCAGGACGGGGAGGTGAAGAGACCTGGCAGCCAGTGGCAGGGAGACAACTTCCTCTGTGGAAAGATTTTCAAAACCTTTAACCAGAACATCATGTTGGTACAGGAAAGGGCACGTGTCTCAGGGCATGCCGGGTGCACTGCTCGCCATGAGCACGTCCCTACAGCCAGCTCCCGGCGCGGAGGGGGTGTGACGAGCCCCAATGCTCGGTCCCCTCCCTGTCACCGCCCCCGTCTCTTCTCAGCTCCATGCCCGTGCCCTTCCGTGCCGGCCTCCTGCTGGCCCCGTGTCCCTCGTGTGAGCTGGGGGCTCGCGTCCTGGCTGTCGTGCTCCTGGGTGGGCCTGTCGCGCCTGCCCACGGGCTCGGGGGAGGCTTGAGCTTGGGCGGGCGTCTGGTGGTGGGCGCGTGCCCTCCTGCTGCGGCGCCGGGCCAGGCGTGGAGGGCTGCGTCCTGGGACGGCCGCCGGCAGGCGCTTGGCGGGCACGGCTGTGAGAGTTCCCGCCTGCCGGTCCTGGGGGGGCCAGAGGCCTGGACTTGGGGTGTCTCCAGAATGAGCCCAGAGCCCAGAGCTTCCCCGCTGATGTTTGAAAGGTGGAAGGAGGCGGGAGGGAGGGAAGACCCAAGAAGCAGGAGGCTGGGGCTGGCTGCTCTGGGGCGGGGGCTCGCCTGGGGCGACGGCAGTGGGCACACCCCGGGCTCCCCAGCACCAGAGGCGAGCGTCCTCAGCTCCCAGGGCCCTGCTGGTGCCCCATGCACCCCGGCCAGGGAAGGCCCCGGTCCCCGCGGCCACAGACCCCGGGTCCTGTCAGCTCAGCCTCCCTCCAGAGCACCCCCGCTCTGGCTGCCTGCCCTGTTTGCATTTGGTCACCTGGCTGTCCTGCACTGACCCCTCTTTGTTCCACCCTGGGGGCCTCTTGGTGGAGACTCGGGGAGATGGGCAGGGCAGGTGACCTCGGGCTCTGGGCTCCGAGGACGGGCACACAGCAGGGGCTCAAGGTAGGACTTAGTGGGCACACAGCAGGAGCTCAATGTGGGCTTGTGTGTGCACACAGCAGGTGCTCAACATGGGACTGCATGGGCATACAGCAGGCACTCAACTTGGGCCTTTTGTGGGCACACAACAGGTGCTTAATGTGGGCATTTCTTGGGGAGACGTGTCCCTGCCCTCACTGTCCCCCACGGCTTGGTCCAGAGAGGAGCCGTCCCCGTCCCCTCAGGACCTCGGGCAGCGAGGACAGGGCGGAGCTCGTGGTGGCCGCCAGGGGCTCCCTCCTGCCGCTGCCCCGTCCAGCCGCGCCGCTGCCCCCTTCCCATGTCACGGTCGCCACTAGGCAGGGCCCGTCCCCCCCGGACACGGACGTGGAGAGGCTCGGACGGCCAAGCCCCCCGTGTGTGGACCCTCGGGTCAGTCGCCAGCCCTCCCGGCGGGGACGGCTCAGGCCCTGCCGCCAGTGGGCGTCCAGCTCAGGTCTCAGCCCCGCAGCTCGCACGCCGCGTCCGTGTGTTGGGGGTGCAGACGCGGCTTTCGGCTGGCGCCGGGCGGCCCCGTAGCTCTTGACCCCTGAATACGATGGGCGCGGTCCCAAGCGGAGGCGCCTCCCGGGCTCGTACTTGGGGTGTGGCCCTGGGGTGGGGTGTGGCCCCCTCCAGCCCCGGCCCCGGCGTGGGTGAGCGCGGGGCCCGCATGGTGAGGCTCTAGGCGCCGAGCTGGTGTGTGGGCAGTGCCTTGCCCGAGGTTGAAAGGGATGGGGGGGTGTGACCTGGAGGAGATGAGGCCACGTGGGGACCTCAGCCCCTCAGCAGCCCCTCGGGGGCCCTGGGTGGGGTCCGGATGGCAGGGGCTCAGCGCGCGTCCCGCAGGCAGGCGTCCACTGCCCCATCCGTTCGTCCATTGTTCACTCGCCCTCATCTGTCCAGGGCGTCCTGGGGCTGAGCACAGGAAGTGGACGTCCGGCCCACCTCGAGCCCGGGAGGAGTGCCCCCGCCAGGCACTGGACGCCGTTCAGCTGCTGGACTCGGGGGTGAGACGCGCTGGGTTCCAGAAGTGCCCGCAGGGCGGCCCGGCGCAGCTCCGGCTCGAAGCGCATGCTGGGGGGTCCACCCGGCTCTCCCTGGCCCTCGCTGCCCAGCCGGATCAAGGCCACCGAGGGTGCCCGGCCCCGCCCGGCTAAGGCATGAGCAGGCGCGAGTGACTGCCCAGGGTGGTGAACGCCGTCCACCTGCAGGGACGGCCAGGCACAGGAGGGGGTGGGAGGCGGCCAGGTGTGCCCCCTCCTGCACCGAGCCCAAGGAGTGTGCGGTCACTAGGGCAGGGTCCTCGAGTGGCCCAGCTCAGCCCAGTGGAACTTTGTGTGATGATGGAACGTTCTAGATGCGCAGCGTCCAACCCGGTCGCCCCCAGACACGCATGGCTATTGAGCACGTGAACTGTGGCTCATGCAGCGTTCATTTCATTAGGTTTTACTTTTATTTATTTATTTTTAAAGATTTATTTTTTATTTATTCCCCCTCCCTGCCCAGTTGTCTGCTCTCTGTGTCCATTCGCTGTGTGTTCTTCTGTGACGGCTTCTATCCTTATCAGCGACACCAGGAATCTGTGTTTCTTTTTGTTGCGTCATCTTGCTGCGTCAGCTCTCCGTGTATGGCACCACTCCCGGGCAGGCTGCACATTTTTAGCGCTGGGCAGCTCTCCTTACGGGGTGCACTCCTTGCGCGTGGGGCTCCCCTACGTGGGGGACACCCCTACGTGGCAGGGCACTCCTTGCGTGCATCAGCACTGCGCATGGGCCAGCTCCACACGGGTCAAGGGGGCCGGGGTTTGAACCGCGGACCTCCCATGTGGTAGACGGACGCCCTAACCACTGGGCCAAGTCTGCTTCCCTTCATGAGGTTTTAACAGCTGCATCGCTGCCCGTGGCCCACGGCTGCGGTGCTGGACGGTGGTGTTAGGAGGCGGACGCCATGTGGTGCCCACAACAGCTGTCCTCCCGCACGGTGCCCGACTGGCAGATTGAAAAATCAGTACTGTTGTTGTTTTAACTGCTAAGCTCCGGGGTCTGGCTCTATAGTCCCCAGCACCAGCCGAGAGCCCATCCTGCTCTAGCGCTGTAGGCTGTGTGGCCCAGGACGGTTGCACGCCCTCTCTGAGCTGGCACGGCCTCACCTGCAGGTTCCCACACCCCTGGCAGGGGCTGGGGCGCGGAGTGGGTCCCTCAGGTGTGCCGGGCGGAGCAGCACGGCAGGGGCTGCCGGCGGAGCACCCCCTCCCCCCCTCCCATGCACGGTGGGTGCTCCTGCCCCCTACAGCGTCCACGGCAAAGGCGGGGGTGGGGGTTCCAGCACCAGCAGGATCGCGCCCTCCCCTGCTGGGGGATGGGAGGGGGTAGCAGTGACCCCCAGCGGTTAGGAGGGGCCTGCCCTGCGTCCCCCTCCCCCGCTCGTGTCCCCGGTCACCAAGTGCTGCTGGGGCAGGGGAGGGAGCGGCCCCCACGCGCTCGCTGGGTGGGTGAACTTCACGTGGCCACATGGCGCGGTCCCATGGTGACGCTCTGGGGCAGGTGGTGCGTGAGGGCGGTGGTCGGGGGCACGGCCTGGCCGAGGCAACAGGGGGTCTGCGCTGGCCTCAGGCCCCCGTGGGAGCACTTCACAGTTTACAGGAAGTCGGGCCTGGGCGCCTGTGGCAGGCACAGTTAGGGACCCCAGAGAAAGCCTCCTTGATCTCCCCCCTGCCCCGTGGACCCCACAGGTCACGGGACCCTGTGGCTCATCCTGTCGTGGTGCCAGGGTCACTGGCCAGGGGTCTCCGTTTGGTTTCTGGAGGCCGTGGGGGGAGAGAGCCCCGGAGGGGCCGGAGGCCAGAGCCACTGGGACCCGGGAGGGAAGGGGGACGCCTCTCCCCGAGGCGGGAGAGCCAAGGAGCCTGGGGCCCCAGTCAACCAGGGCCCCCAGCCGCGGGGGGACGCCGGCCTCCGTGCCTCGGACCGCGCGCCCGCCAGTCCGCCCGCTAAGCCAAGCTGCTGCGTGACATTTACCTTAGCAGCCGGGAAACTTATCGGAGTTCACAGAGAGCGTGGGGCCGGCACTTCACAGTTTGCCGAGGCTTAGGCTCCATCTGCCCTGGGCTCCCGGAGCTGCCCGGGCGGTGCTGCGGCCCCACGGCAGTGGGCGACCTTAGCTGGGGTGCCCGCCCTGCGTGGCTGCCGATGAGGGGCAGTGCCGATTTGCTCCGGGCTTATGGTCCCACTGACGGGGAGGGAAACCGAGGCTCTCACGTGGTCAGGCGCGGCGGCGTGGCGTGCCCAGTGGTTCCCACACTTCCTCTCCTAAGCGCCGTTGTTCTCACTGCTCAGGGGACCAGGCGTGGTCCCCCGGCTTGGGAACGCAGGCCCCCGGCGCTGGCCAGGGCTCCCTGGGGTGGGGGGGCTTGGGCCCTGGGGTGGGGAGCGGCGGTCACGGCCCTGGCCTTCCGGACCCCCCCTGCTCTGCACGGAGCTCGGGGCCCGGGAGTGTCCTCGAGGGCCCCAGGGGCTGCCCAAGGCCCTGCAGGGACGGGCTCGGGTCCCCGTGGGGTCCAGGGCCCTCCTGGGCGAGGCCATGGCCGCCTGGGGAGACCCTCGGCCCCCTGGGGGCACATGCCCTGGGGGCATGCCCTGCTTGGAAGGCCCCCCCAGCGCCTCTGGGCTCACGCCCCTGCCCCCCGGGGCGGCGGCCACCGAAGGCGGCAGGACGCAGAGAAGAGTGCACGGAGGCAGCGCGGGCGGCCCGGCCCAGCAGCTGCCTGTTACCGCGCCCAAGCGGCTCCGCGGCAGCGGGGAGCGGCTCCCGAGGGCCGGGGACATGAGGGGCGGCTGGCGCCGGTCGTGCTGGTGCTGGGGCCGTCGGGGCACAGGGGGCTGTGCTGGAGCCCAGGCGCCCCGTCTCTGGTGGGGAGACGCTTGGCGCCGAGAAGGAGTCGCTGGGGGGGCCCTTGGCCACGGGCTGCAGGTAGCGGGGCCCTCGGGGCCGGCCAGCTGCGGGGGGCGCGGGAAGCCCCTCAGGACGCCGGACAGACGCAGCCCCGAAGCCGCGCTCCCGGGGGGCCCCCTGCAGACCTGGACAGAAGACGGGCCTTGCCGGGACCCAGCCCAGCCTCGGGGGTGTCCAGCCTCTGCCCAGCACAGCAGCCTGGCGGACGTGGGCGCAAGACACGGCCTGCACATGCTTTCATTCACAACCCCCGTCCGTCCCTCCCTCCCCCTCTCCCCTCCCTCCCTCAGGACTGCCACCTGCTGCCACCTGCTGTGGCGACATGTGGTCCCCTTGCCCCTCAGCAGGGCTGGCCGCCCGTCCGTGAACCACGGACGCCAGCGCCAAAGCTCTGGCCGCTGCCAGGTGGCCCTGGTGGCCGACCCGGGACCAACGGGCGGGGCCTCGGCCGGGCTGTCTGGGCGTGCAGCGGCCCCCTGCACGGCCCGGGTCCTCTGAGGCGAGGGTCATCCGGGCTCAGGCCCGGCCGGCGAGCTCTGCGGGGATCAGCGCTCACAGGAAGGCGGGAACCCTGGACTTGCTCCCGCGCGGCGCTGGCAGCCCGGCCTTGTCCCCGCTCGGCCGCCTGGCCATCCCCGCCGCTGCCCCCGCCCCGGGGCTTTGTCGGGGTCCTCCTGTCCGCGAGGCAGAGGCGAGGGGCGTGGGGAGGGCAGCAGGCGGGAAGCGGTGAGACCCCACGTGCCCGGGGCGGCGGGCTCCCGCACGCGCTGCTGCGCGGCTTTGACAAGCTTCACCCTTCCCTGGCAGCCGCGGGCGGGCGCCTGGGCCGCTCCTTTGACCCGTCCTCCCCGCCCCGTGAGGCGAGCTACCAGGACTCGGAGGCGCCTTCTCCACCTGCTCAGGTGTCTCCAGGTGAGGGGCCCTGGGGGACGGGGAGGGCTGTCCCTCCGTGTGCAGCAACACGCGGCCCGGGCACTAGGGACTTGGCGGGGGCCACAGGCAGGTCCCCAGGCTTGGGAGCGTGAGGGGTCCGGGGGCTGCCCTCCTGTCCCAGGGCCCAAGAGAAGCCAGCTGTGGCCGGCCGACGCCTGTCCAGGCGAGTGCGGCTCATGACAGCCCCAGGGCCCCTGGCCACTGTCACCTTGCCGCAGGCTGGGGCATTCGTGGGAAAGGAGCCAGGGTGTAGAGACGTGCCAGGCTGGACACCCGCGTTTCCACCTGTGCTGAGTGCCCCCCGCCCGCCTCGCCCTGCCCGCGCTGGACCCCCGGACCAGTGTCTGCCTCTTTCCGCCCGAAGCTCCCCCTGCAGAGTCGGGGCAGCTGCCCCCAGCCGGCAGGTGTGTGAGGAGGGGGCTCCTCCCAGAGCGGCCGGGGTGCCCTTTCTCCAGGGGGGACTGATATATGGGAGGGGGGGGGGAAGGGACGGAGACATGGTGGGGAGCTCAAGACGGCCGTGGTCTCAGGGGGCCGCCTGCAGCCTCCCTGCGTGGGCCCCTCTTGGCACGTGCAGGGGGCTTTGGCCGAGGCCTGGGGTGGCCGCTGTCCGTTGGGGTTCCCCGGGCATCAGGGCCCGGCCCCGCCTCCCTGCGGGGGGCTGCGGCTGCAGGGCTGCTGCCTGGGGGGCGCTTTCCCGGGCAGCTGATGGGGGCAGGTGCGAGCCCGGGGCAAGCGGGGGGTCTGCAGGGGCGGCGGGGTAACGCGGCGGCTTTAGTCCAGACCACGCGGCCTCAGCAAGCAGGAGGGAGCCTTAGCCAGAGAGAGCCGGGGAGCAGGGCGGGGGAGAGCCGCCGGGGCGGAGCCACGGAGCCACGTCCCCGAAACCAGGACCCCGGACCCGCGCTGCCCAGCCGGCCCGTCGTGGGGTTTTGTCAGCACAGCAGGGATGCCCCGACGCCGAGCAGCGAAAGAATGACCTGCTGCACGGGAGGCGCCGCTGTTCGGTCAGACACGCCTGGAGGCTCGGGACGGCTGTGCCCGCGAGGCCAGCACCCACGACCAGCCGGCTGCCGGTCCAGGGGCGGCCCCTCCATCGGGCTCCACCCGCCGTGGGCTTCAGAGAGAACCGAGGTCCCCCGGAGAGGAGCGGTTCTGCCTGACGCTGTGTGCCATGCCGGCCCCGGGCACCGCGTGGAAGTCCCTGGAACGGAATCCGCTCACGTCACCCCCGTCGTCCCGGGTCCTGCTTCCTGGAGAGCCTGTGACACGGGTCTGTGCTAGTCAAAGG
Source organism: Dasypus novemcinctus (assembly GCF_030445035.2). NCBI lineage: Eukaryota > Metazoa > Chordata > Mammalia > Cingulata > Dasypodidae > Dasypus > Dasypus novemcinctus. The sequence goes on from NC_080690.1 coordinate 1,859,608, forward strand.
GGCACTGACGTGTGTACCAGAAACGGGCTGGCTTTTCTAAAGGGTATTTATCTGGGGTAGGAGCTTATAGATACCAGGCCATTAAGCATCAGTTACTTCCTTCACCAAAGTCTATTTGGAGCAAGACGTCTGCTGACGTCTGCGAGGGCTCAGGCTTCCTGGGCTCCTCTGGGCTCAGCCCCTCTGTTTCCTCCACAGGGTCAGCTGGAGACTATCAGGCAAGCAGCCCTGTCTCTCTCCCTGCGGTTTCTGCTGTGTCTAAGGAGCCGTCTTTATTCCTCTGTGTTCTTTTCCTGGCTCAGGTTCCTCCCTTCCAGGTCTTGCTTCCCTCTGGGCTCAGGGTTCCTCTCTTCCTGGAGCTTGCGTCTCTTTCCTCTGTGAGCTTACTTCCCTGGGCTCCAGCTCAAGACTCCAGCATCAAAACTCCAACATCAGAAGCCCCCAACTCTGTCCTTCATCATGCCTTTATCTGTGAGTCCCCACCCACCAAGGGGTGGGGACTCAACGCCCTAATCATGGCTCAATCACGCCCAGGTACAGACCAGATGACAAACATAATCCAGTATCTACTTCTGGAATTCATAACCGTATCCAGCTGCCACAGGGTCCCGTCGTGCGCACTCGAAGTGGAAGGAAGACTGGAGAGGCAGGTGTCTGTGCCCCCCCGGGGCCCCAACAGGTAAGCTGAGGGGGACACTGGCCCCTGTGTGGTCAGCTGGTTGGGAAGTTTCTCCAGCTCCTCACCTGCCCCAGCCCCCCCAAAGTTCCCCAACCCCTGCACCACAAGGGCTGCTCCCGGCGGCCAGTGTCTGGTCTGCACCCCCATTCTCCAAGGAGCCTGAGCCCCAAACATCCCACAGCCCCGAGGCAGCCGGGGCCCGCGAGGCCCACGCATCCTCCACGCTGCGCCAATGTCCACGGCGGCGGCGGCGGCAAAAAACAAAAATGGCTCCGTGAGGAAACCGAGGCCCAGGGCTGTCCCGCGGCCTTGGCGCTGCGAGGTGACCTGGGCGGCGTTTTCCATGCCCTGGCCTCGTGGCGAGCACGGTGCCCCCCGGTGCTGGCCCCGGCGCCATCTGAAGACGCGCTCACCTCAGGAAGGCCGCGGGCGCACGTCACGTTTCCATGCGTGATGCTGGACTAAACCTATGACCTTGACGGCTTGCCCTCAAGCCCGTGCGTGGCCGGTGCCCGCGCTGGCCCTTCTGAGCTGCCGCCCCGGGCTTTGTGGCCACGCTGTGCCTTCCTGCCGCGCGTCCCCTTGGCCTTCCTTTGGCAGAACAGGAGCAGCCAAGCTGAAGGCAGCGTCTCGCCGTGTCCGTCGTGAGGACGGGCAAACCAGCGAGGTGTCGGCGCGTGAGGGGCAGGGGCCCCGGCTGCACGACGGGCACCCGGAGAGAGCACACCCGCGCGGGCACCGCTGCTCCTTCCTGCCCTCAAGGCCCTGAGGGGGTCACCTTCCGCCTTGATGCTGTTTTCGGGGGGCCTCCTGGGCAGGTAGGCTCTGTCCTGCGCGTGCCCGAGGGCGCAAAGCGTCAAGCAGGCGTGTGGTGGCCGCGTCCTGGGGGCCGGGCTGAGGGGCCGAGCGGGGAGGCGGCGTGCAGGCCGAGGGCATCCCCAAGCCGCTGGGGGCGTGCAGGGCGCGGCTGACCCGGACAGCTCTGCCCCGGGGGGGGCGCCCTGGGGGAGCCCCCACCCACGCAGTCTCCACCTCCCCGCAGGAACATGGCTGGTCTGGGGCAGAGAAGGACGGCGCTGGTGGCGGCTTCTGTCCAGCTCTGGAATCGGAGGGAACGGCCGGAGCGCGGGGACCCGTGGCAGCCGCTGACCACGAGGCGCTCCGACCTGCGCAGGGCCGGGAGGGGAGGGCGGGCGGACGGCCCCGGAGTGGCCAGGAGGGGGAGGCCGCGGGGGCCCCTCTGCTGCCACTCGCTGGGCCGCGGCCAAGCCCGGCTGACGCCCCCGCGAGGGAAACGAGGCTGAGGGGAGCACGGGCCGGTCCCAGCGGCTCAGGGCGCGGCGGCAGCCTGGAGGACGCGGGCGCCGGAGGGGCTTGGGGGGAGCCTGCTGGTTCCTTGGGCCTGGGGCTGAGGGTCAACACTGTGGGGGGGTCGGGGAAATGCCCACGCTGACCCCCAGGGTGGGGAAAGCTAGAAGGCCGACAAACAGCACTGCAGAGGCCCGCAGGGACGGGGCATGAGGGGTGACTTGCTACCTCCTCGATTCCTAAGTTCCCACTTGGTGCTCTCCTCACAGCAGTTGGGGGGTACAGAGCAGAGAGCCCTGATATGTGGCAGAGCACAGAGGTGCTGTGGCCATTCCGCCTTGGGGAGAAGGTGGGGGCTTCACAAAGCAGGTGATGTCTGAATTGGGCTTTGATGTATGAGTAGGAGTTCCTCAGGTTGTCAGGGCAGTTGGGGAATTGGAACTGTTCTCTCTGCTGCCGCTGATCAAAAGAGGTAAAGTCCTCTGGAGGCCTCTCGCCTGATGGGATTGGTTTGTGTCTTTCAGCAGGAGTGTGGCGGGGGCTGCTCGTGTGCCCTGAGCCAGGGGCCGTCCCTGCGGCCCTCCCACAGCCGCTGCCCCTCCAGCCCGCTGCTCTGCTCCATGTCCAGCCGTTCCTGGTTGTTGATGAGGCCTGAGGTTTGACCACGTCCAGCCTGACGGGGCAGGGCCGGGCTCAGGCCAGAGGTGAGTGTGGACCCTGGAAACCGGGGGGATTTGGGGTTTCAGGTGAGGGTGCGCCTTCTGGGTGGGGTCACAGCTTTCGTTGCCATCGCGCATCGCGGGTGCCTGCCGCCGGGCCCACCCCCCGCGGGGTCGGGGGCTCCGGGACGACGCCCCCTTCCAGCCGAGGAATCCAGGGGCAGGGAGGCAGCCGGCATCCGGTGCCGGGGTGGGGTGAGCCCACGCGCAGAGCCGGGTGCTGGTGGGAAGGGCGGGGCGGGTGGTGGCCGCGGCGTAGCCCGCCCGAGCTCGGAACTGTGTTCAGACCCTGGGCCCAGCCGGTGGTGTTCAGAAGACAAAACAAGGAGGGAGTGGGCGCCCCTGGAAGGCGTGGGCCGAGGACGCGGCCGGCTCGGAGCAGCAGCCCATCCGCCCTAACAAGGGGCCAGGCTCTGGGATGCGCCACACCGGGGCTGCACCTCGAGGACAGGGTACAAGGGCAGACCCCAAAGGCCGCTTGGAGGGTGACCCCATTTCCACAAAGCCTCTAGAAAGAAAGAGGAAGGGCATGGGCTCAGAAAAGGTCGGAGTTTCTGGGGCTGCGCGGCGGGCAGGGCGCAGGGCTTCCGGGGGGCATGAGAGGGTTCAGGTAACGGATGTGGGGACGCGCGTACAGCGCTGCGGGTGTGGCAAGTGCCGCTGGCCTGGAAGGTGGTAGATGGCAAATTTCATAATAAGCATAAAATCACAATAAAAGCTTAAAATATTATCACAATAAAAAAAGCAATATTCTATTCATGAACTATTGTGATTAGTAATGGAAGAAAATGTGGCCTTGGTGTGGAGAAAGTGGCCATGGTGGCTGCTGGGGGTGGGGAGTGGGAGGAAGAGATGAGATGTGGGGGCGTTTTCGGGACTTGGAGTTGTCCTGAGTGGTGCTGCAGGGACAGTTACTGGACATTGTATGTCCTCCCATGGCCCACTGGGTGGACTGTGGGAGAGTGTGGGCTATGGTGTGGACCACTGACCATGAGGTGCAGCGGTGCTCAGAGATGTATTCACCAAATGCAGTGAATGTCCCATGATGATGGAGGAGGTTGTTGCTATGGAGGGAGGAGTGGGGTGAAGGGGGTGGGGGGTAGATGGGGACCTCATATTTTTTGAATGTAATATTAAAAAAATGAACAAAGACAAAAAAAAGCGATCATCAAAAGTGTTTCGGGTGTTCTGGTGGGAACGATGGGTGTTCTGGTCTGGGGGGCGGTGGGTGGGCTCTCCCCTCTCAGCCCCTGGGGGTCCTGGGATTAGGGGGCGTGGCCGGGCGCGCGTGGGGCGGGGCATCCAGGGAGGTGCAGGGGCGGGTGTGACGCCGTCTCCCCGGGGAGGTCGGAGTGGGGGCCTGTGGGGGGCTGTGTCTGCTCCCAGGAGGCCGGGGAGGGTGGGCAGCCCCCCGCCGCTCCTGCTCGCTCTGCTCCCGGGGCCCCCGAGGCCCCCAGCTGGGGCCCGCCTGCTGCCCCTGGCCCGGGAACGCGTGCCCAGGGCAAGGCGCCGGGAGGGGCTGCTTTTGGACCGGGGCTCCGCGGGGGCCGAGCAGCCGTGCCGGCCGGCGTCCTCGGGAGAAAGGACCCCCACCGGACCCACGTGTGGAGAGAGAGAGAGGTTTATCCGGAGCAGCTGCCCATGGCCGTGGGGTGTGGCAGGTGCGGACTCCGCGGGGTGGGTGGCGGGGGCTCGTGCAGGCCCAGGCCGGGCTGCTGCCCCCCGCAGGGTCGTCTCCGCTGGGAGCCGCCGACCGCGGCGCTGACACCCGACAAGGTGCCTCCAGCAGCATCCCGGCCGCGGTTTGACCAAACAACTGGACCCATGGCCAGGTGGACACGTAGAATTAGCCACCTTCGGGGTGAGCCGGGCCGTTGCCTGCCCACGCGGTCCACGGCGGCACCCCGTGGCGGCCCTCGCCTGCTCGCCGGGTCTGTGGGCGGCAGCCCTCGCCCGCTCGCCGGGTCTGTGGGCGGCGGCCCTCGCCCGCTCGCCGGGTCTGTGGGCGGCGGCCCTCGCCCGCTCGCCGGGTCTGTGGGCGGCGGCCCTCGCCCGCTCGCCGGGTCTGTGGGCGGTGGCCGGCCGGGCCCTGCGAGTGGCCGGCCTGGCTTGTGAGGGCAGCCTGGCCCCGGGCAGTGTGCCCATGTGTCGGCGGGTGCTGCGGGACTGTGTCTGGGGGCAGACGCCGCGGTGACGGGGCTGTCCCGGGCCCCTTGGGCGCGGCCACCCTGCGCCCCCGGCCCCCGGCACGTACGCTCATTTAATGCCACAGGCTTGCCCCCAAAGCCCCAGGCACCTGATCTGGTGTCAAAGGAAAGGAAGGAAGGGGAGGTCTCGTTAAAAACGCAGGGGGCGGCTTAGCGGGCGCTTCCTTAGCATAATTACAAGGAGAGCCACCCGCCAGCGCCGGCGCCTGCAAACCGTGCCTGCTGAAGCAGAGAAAGAAGAGGAGGCCTGCTGCGGCCCAGCAGCTCTGGGAGGTAAGCGCTGGCGCGGTTAAACAAGAGCCGTCCGTACCGGTGTAAACGCCGAAAACGCAGAGAGGGTGTCAGTGTTGTGCTGGGCCGGCTGCTGCATCTGGAAAACTCAAGACTAAACAGGACGCAGTGGCATGAGTGGGACGGCGTGCTGACATCGCACCAGCATTCCAACAGCTAGGAAGCCTTGCAAAGGATCAGATTGGTAATCAGAGTGAAATAAGGCGTCCACGAGTAAACTTAGCAAGAAACGTGCAGAAGCTCCAGGGAGAAAACTTTCCAACACTCTTGAGGTGCATTTTAAAACTTGAGTGGATTAAAGGCCGCTGCTCTTGAATAAGAAACACCAACGTGACAAAATATGCCGCTTCTCCCGAGACCAATGCCCACCCGGTCCCGCACCAACAGGATTTTTTAGAACTAAACAAGTTGAATCTAAAGTTCATCTAGAAAGAGAAGCACACAGCAAATCAGAATTCTCTGAGAAGAGGCACGAGGTGGGGTCGCCCGGTCCAATGTTAAAACACGTAAAGTTGCCGTAGTCCAAGTGACCTTGTCGAGGCGCACGGACAGGCCGGCCGATCGCGAGGGTGGAACAGGCCCACTTCTAGGGCGCGTCAGTTTTTAGTGGTAAAGGGAGCATTTCAAACAAGGGATCCAGCCCGCCGGAAGGAAGAACAGTGGGATTCCCACTTCAAATATTAAATGTGTAAAAGAGAAACCACAAGAAGAACTTGTGAAAGGTGTTTTTTTAAAGATTTATTTCGTTCCACCCCCCACCCCGATTGCGCTCGCTGTCTGCTCTCTGCGTCTGTCCTCCGTGTGTTCTTCTGTGTCTGCTTGTCTTTTCTTTAGGAGGCACCGGGAACCCGTCCTGAGACCTTGCGACGTGGGAGAGAGATGCTCCGTTGCCCAAGCCCCCCTCAACTCCCTGGCCTGTTGTGTCTCTCACCATCTCCTCTCCACGTCTCTTTTTGTTGCATCTTCTCGTTGCGCCAGCTCTCCGTGCTGCACAGGCCAGCTTGCTTTTCACCAGGAGGCCCCTCCATATGGCAGACAGGAGCCCAATTGCTTGAGCCACATCCACGTCCAGAAAAGTGTTTTTACAATATGATTCCAGCATGCAGAAGGCCTTTTTAAGAATTACTCAAAAAGCAGAAACTGTGCAAGATTGACTGCAGTGAAACGTCTTATAGCACAAATAACTCACAGCAAAGTGAAAACCTGGGGGAAAATTGGCAACATCTGTGCCAGATAAAGAGTTAAATAAAAACCTAAAGAGTTAAAGACTAAGCAGTCGAGGGGGAAAAATGGCAAATGAAGAGAGGGTTCAGTGAAAAATGTAAATCCAAACAGCTTTTTAAACACATGAAAACCTTCTCAACCACCTGGAACTAGACCTACAGCTTCTACCTCTCAAGTGTTAGAAGCTGAGGACCCTGGGACAAGGGTACTCTCTGCAGCTCGGAGAACACCAAGGCCCCTCACGGGGGCTTTTAGAGAAAGTTGGGGCGTCCGCGGGGTGGAGCGCAGGCACTGCCGCTCGTCTGCTGTTCTGAAGCCCCCAGAAGTCTTTGGGCGCTTGGCGATTTGCACGGAGGCTGTTCACTGGCTTTCCCCCAGCGAGGGTGAGTATCCCCTGTTCACTGCACAGCGCTTCACGGCTTTCATTGGGGGCTCCTGGCCTGGGTGCCCCAGGAGCACTGTGTCATGTGCGTTTCTCAAACCTCAAGACTTCCAAAACCAAAGCCCACTCAGCACCGAGGTGCGGCTGAGAGATCGGGACCTGCGGGTTCAGCTGTCCAGAGAACGAGGACTGTGACCGGGCGAGGCAGGGCCGACCCCGGAAAATCCCGTCCTTGGGGCTAACTCGTCCCCGCGGACGTGAGCTGTTGGAGGTGGGACCCTCTTTTGATGAGGTCACTCCAGCGGCCGTGACCCAGGCTGGGCCCTAATCCTCTTCTGGACTCCTTTACAAACAACGCGGGCAGAGGCACAGAGGGAAGCCACGGGGGCCGAGGGAGGCGGCCACAGCGCCGACGGCGACGGGACCTGCAGGGGCAGGGAGAGGCCGCGTGTGCCTTCCCTCGTGACAGAGGGCCCGGGACAGCCGCGGCCAGCCTTCGGGGGGAGGGCATGGCCCGGTGCCTTGAGGTTTGTCCCAGCCTTGGAACTGAGAGCCCATAACGTATCAAAACCCTGCTGTACAGTCCCCCAGGTGCAACGGCAAGAACCAGGAAGGAAGGAGGGCCCAACAGTGGGCTCCTGATACTTATGGGTATGCTTTTGAGCCTATACACCTCCAATAAGAACAAGGCCTAGAGTAGCACTGTGCCTGGGAGTTTCCTCCTGACAGCCTTCATGTTACTCAAATGTGGCCACTCTCACAGCCAAACTCAGCATGTAGATGCAGTGCAGTCCCCCCAGCATGGGACATGACACCCGGGGATGAGCCTCCCTGGCACCGAGGGATCACTACCACATATCAGCTGAAGATGCAACTAGAAAAGGACCTTGAATTAAAGGTTCAATATGGATCAGCAGAATATCCCTGTCTACATATAATAACATGACTTCAAAATGCTGTTTGACCTAATGTAAGGGGGAAATGGAAAGGAGAAATGAGAATATAAGGCTATGAGTCTCTAAAAAAGAGTCTGGAGGTTGTCAGAAGGAATGCCCTTATGCACAAATGAGCAGAGTCTGAGAGACAGATAAAGTAGATACAACCCCAGGTATTGGTTCTTTTGAGGAATAAAGAGACCCACGGGTTCTATGATCTTGGCAGATGGGGTTCACTACCATGGCAGATGGCCCTTCTTTGGAGCTGGTGTTTCTGAGTGATGGAATTGGACTCAGAGGGGATCTCTTTTCACAAGACTTGCATGCTACTTTAATGGAATTGTAGTTGGTGCTGGGGTTTTAGATATATTTAGGGGATTTGAATCTCTGGACTGATAATATGACACCCAGGCCCAGAGCCTCAACAGACTTCAGCTCCTACACTTTGATTTATTGGACTTACCCCACTCAGCTAACATCGAGTTGAAGAAGGTCAACCACCACACCATGGAGCCTAGAGTGTCTACAACTGAAAGCAGGAGGATTGCATCCAGCATCCATGTGGAATCTAAGCCCCCACTTGACATAGATGTGCAATGGACACAACCAATCCAATGTCCACAGAGAAAATGTGGAATGGGTGTGGGAAGGGTAGCCATGGTGGCTGCTGGGTTTGGGGAATGGGAGGAAGAGATGAGATGTGGAGGCGTTTTCGGGACGAGGAGATGTCCTGGGTGGTGCTTCACGGACAATTACGGGACATTGTAGATCCCCCCAGGGCCCACTGGATGGAACGTGGGAGAGTGTGGGCTATGATGTGGACCATTGACTATGGGGTGCAGTGATGCTCAGAGATGTACTTACCAGGTGCAATGGATGTGTCATGATGATGGGAGAGAGTGTTGCTGTGGGGGGAGTGGGGGGTGGGGGCTGTGGGGTTGAATGGGACTTCATATTTTTTGAATGTAATTTTAAAAAATAAATAAATAATAAAAACAAAAAACAAAAAACAAACCCCGCCGTAGATGGCCGTCCATTTCTGGTATTTCGCTTCCGGCAGCTTCTAGCAACGAGGTGTCAGCCAGGGCCAACCTGAGATGACCAGAGCCCGCGCCTCCAGGGCTGGTTGCTGGCATGTGCCCTCGGTGGGATGTGACGGGGGCACTGACTGTCCTCCCCCAGACCCTCCAGTCCCGTCCAACGTTGGAAAAACACCCGACAAAACCGCAGAGGCCATCCTACACAACGAGGGGCCCGGCCGTCATCACAAACACGGGCGCCGAGAAACCGCCGCAGCCCCAGGGGCCGCGGAGCCACACGCCCATCTCCAGGGCCAGCTAGGACTTCTCCTGCCGCCCCCCCAACACCTGTCTTGGGAAGGGCTCACGGCGCTTCCTTCCTCCCCAGCTCAGGACGACCCGGGGCCTGGGGAGGGATGGGGCGGGCAGGTGCCCTGCCGCTGGGCGTGCGCGGGGCCGTGGCGGGTGGACGAGCTGTGGCCTTGGCGCAGTGGCTTCTCTGAGTTTCCACCTCTGGGAGCTGCTCTGCCACATTCTGCCTGGAGGGACGTCCTGGCCTTGCTCCCAGCCCCCCGGCCCCTCGGACTCTTGGCCCCTCGGCCCCTCAGCCCCCCAGCCCGTCGGCCTGTCGGCCCCTCAGCCCCTCAGCCCCTCAGCCCCTCAACCCCCCAGCCCCCCGGCCCCCTGGCCCCTCAGCCCCTCGGTTCCCCGGCCCCTCAGCCCCTCAACCCCCCGGCCCGGTCCCCCGGCCCCCTGGCCCCCCGGCCCCCCCGGCCCCTCGGCCCCTCAGCCCCTCAGCCCCTCAACCCCCCGGCCCCCTAGCCCCCCGGCCCCCTGGTCCCCCGGCCCCCCCGGCCCCTCAGCCCCTCAGCCCCTCAGCCCGTCGGCCCGTCGGCCCCTCAGCCCCTCAGCCCCTCAACCCCCCAGCCCCCCGGCCCCCCGGCCCCTCGGCCCCTCAACCCGCTAGCCCCCCGGCCCCCCGGGCCCTTGGCCCCTTAGCCCCTCAGCCCCTCAGCCCCCCGGCCCCTTGGCCCCTTGGCCCCGCCCACTGCAGCTCACGTCCCAGGCGGCCCCCGGCACCCCCGCCATCCTGGGGCCCGTCCAAGCGAAGCCGGCGCCACGGGGCCCCGGCACCCAGACTGTGTTGGGTTGTCCTGGCGACTCCACGGAGGCCTGCGCGCCCCAGCTGAGGGTGGGGGCTGGGCTGGGGGCGGCTGGACAAGCCCCCCGAGTTCTCCGTGTCCACGTGCAGCTCCTTGGGCCTGGCCGGGCTGGCCAGCTCTGGGCCCAGCCGCTCCCTTCGCCAATCCTGCCTCAGGGCGAGAGGGTTGGCCTCCGACCCGGCCGTGCCTCGGGCACTTCCTCCTCCTCGCCCACACGTGGACGGTCCTCTCTGCATCCCTGCCGGGGCAGACCACAGAATCGGGGACCTGGAAGTCCTCGAGGGCAGGCGGGCGCGTTGGCAGATACCCGTTAGCCGGGTTTTTAAAACCTTGTTCATACACTACACTTACAGAGCAAATAATAACTAAGGGCACAGAGAGGCTGCCGTCGGGGAGGGAGAAGAGCTTCCTGCCCCTCACTGCGCGAGGTGGTGGGCCAGACGCCGGGCAGCGGGCTTCCGCTCTCCTGCTCTTGGCGCGACCTACAGGGACCCCCCGACGTCCTCCAGTGGCTCTCCCCCACCTGGCGAGTGACCCTCGGGTGTGCCACGTGACTGCCCTCTGAGGTGGGGACAGCGGCGCTCATCCTGGGGTGCGGCCATTGCGTTAACTGGGGAGGCGCGTGAATGCGCTTCAGCTCAGCACGTCCGTGGGGCCCCGTGCACTTCCTGCGCAGCCCTTAGCTGGGGGAACGGAGCAGAGCTCACACTCTGCTTCCCGGGGATGGGGCTGGCAGAGCAGGCCCTGCAGGAGGGGAGCGGCCGAAGCGGGGCTGGGGCCGCGGGACCCCTCAGGGTGCAGCTTGGCGGGACTTCTGGCCACAGGCTGTCCAGGCCGCCTGCCCGGAATCCGAACGCAAGGCGCGTGACCTCCACACACCTGTTACCTGTGTGAGCAAGTATTGTGTGTGTCACACGTGTGCATGTGCACATGACTTAGGGTGTGAGCTGTACGGGGATGTGTTTACACGTGAGCGCACACACACATACGTGTGCGAGCACGCACGTATGCATTGCTCTATGGGCATGTGCACATGTGCGTGCATGGATGTGTGCATGCGAGCACACGCGAGCACATGTGTGCACATTGGTGTGAGCATGTCTGTGTGATCACGCGTGTGCATATCTGGGGCATGTGCGCATGTGTGTGTGCATGCCTGTGTGAGTGTGAGCATGTGTGTGCGTGCACTCACCCTTTCTGGCCTAGCACATGTCCCTCCGGCTTGGCCTGCCCGTGCCAGGCACAGTGGTCATTCCATGCTGGCCTGCTGCGCTGGCTTGGCCTGGGTGCCGGGGGCTGCCCTCTGCCCTCTGCGTGGCCCTGACTGGCCCCACCGAGGCCCCACAATTGCCCGGTGGCTTGAGGGGGCCCCTCGTGCGGAGCCCAGAGTTCGGAGCTCCGGGGGGGGGGGCCCCAGCTCTGGCGGGAGAAGCCGGGCCTCCCGGGGACAGCAGCGCCGCCAGGGTCCTCCTTCACCAGAGCAGATAAGGCATCTCCTTGGAGGACCAGGAGCCATGGCCTGGTTTTGCAACATGCAGGAGCAGATGCTTTCTGGGAGGAATAAAACTGAATAGGGTGTTGGGGGAAGAATGTGTTGGGTTGACGCTTGCCTTTTTATGTGCCTTGGCTTCCAGACTTTTGAGGTTGAGGCGTGCCACAGAAAGCAGAGGCAGCTGGGCGAAGCCCCTGATGGCAAATTCCTGAGCGGCGCTGCGCGAGTTTGGGAACACACTGCCCCTCTGCTCGGGGGCTGACTCAGGCCCCGCAAGTCAAACGAGGGGCCAGTCTGGGCCCAGGGCCTCCGACCTGGTCTCCCTCAAGCTTCCCATTTCCAGACGGCTCCGGGCTGTCACGCAGGCCCCGGGAATCCGTGAGGAGCCGCACGGGGAGCGAGCGGGGTGGGGGCTGGGTGGATTCCAGGCCCTTGAGTCACCTGCTGGCAGCAGGTCTCAGCACCCTGACCTTCCAGATAAGAGCAGCAGGCCCGCCCAGCACACCCCTCGCTTCCCACAGACCCCTTGGCAGGGCCCTCCGCGGGGCGCGCCTCGGTGGGGAACCCTCTCCAGGGCTTGACCTATTTCCCAAGGTCGGGGGCTCTCGACCCTGCAAAGATGCCCCCGGCCCCCCAGCCGGCAGCTCCCTGCAAAGGCATCTCTTCCAGAGCAACCGGGGCAGCTCTCGGACGTCATCTGCAAACTGAGGGAGCACGTGCCGCGTGCGGCCTGGGGTGCAAGCTTCACTCTGTCTTCACAGCCTCCCACTTTCCCTGGGGTGGGACCATTCTCCTAAGAGAGACGCTCATCTCAGGCAACAGACCTCGGCTCTTCGGTCTGGCCAGGAAGGAGAGTTAGACAGAAAACAAGCCCAAGAGGAGTGGAAGCTGTAAATCTTGCCGCCAGCTCTGTTTGGAGAGGCAGAGCTGACCCCGGTGCCCCTAGCAGGCCCTTGGCGACTCTGTGGTTCCGAGGTCGTGCCATAAGGCACTGGCATTCTGTGAAGTTCTGTGGAAGAAGAGGGAGAAATGCTGTAAGCTGGGGTGGGTGGGCACAGAGGAGGTGGGAGCTGAGGGGCTCCAGAAGGCTGGGCAGGAGATTCGGGAAATGTTCTTGGTAGTCCTGCGTGGCGAGTGGCCGCCATGTTGGAGGAGCAGCTCTGTCTGCTGGTGACACACGGTCAACACCCAATTCTTGGACACACTGCAGGCTATTGCCAGGCCCGGAGCCTGCTGGGGGATTGACGTTTTGGGTTGGAGACCAGCGGAATAGAAAACTCCTCTTTCGAGTTTCAGGTTTGCGTTTCACCCTAAGGGCCCTTTTCCCCAAGGGGCAAATGCGTTGAGGCTGGCGCTCCGAGGCCAAGATGAGCGAGGGTCGGGCCCAGCGGAGGCCGAGCTGTCGGGCACCGAACCTTCCACGCGCCCTTTCTCCTCCCTGCAGCGTCCTGGCCTCTGCCGAGCCTCCCTTTAGAGCAGTCCTGCAGCAGGTGCGGTGGGGCAGGGGGCCTGGGGTGGAGACCACCCCTCCTGCCCTCCCGCCCCGATGGCAGAGGCGAACCAGGAGGGAGAGAGAAATGGGAGGGTGGAGACCGGACACCTTCAGAAGGCCCCCTGGGGAGGGCTGGGGAGGCAGAGGGACAGGGAGCCGGCCTGCGACGGGGAGGGCAGGCGTGAGCAGTGCCCCCAAGGTCTGCTCAACCGCCCACCCAGCAAGCATTTATGGAGCACCCTCTGTATACACGGCCCCGGCCCAGCATCTCCTCCCTCCATGGAAGCCACAGACCCGAGGAAGCAGCTGTGAGCAGAGGCAGTGGGAACACATCCCGCCTAATGGGAGAAAGCTGAGAAACAGAATGCCGGGAAGCGGGCAGGGTGGGCCGCGGTTATTTGGCCAAAGAACGCAACCACTGAAATAGATGTTGAAGACACATGAAGCACTAAATTTAAATATATTTGTTCTTTAAAAATAAAAAAGGAATAAATTTTATCTTGAGAGACTCCATCAGCCAGACTGAGGAATGAATCACTGTGGCCGTCCGCCCCGTCTGGCTTGGATTGTTTCACAACATCTTGGGTCCCCATGACAGCAGCAAGGGCAGGGGTCAGATTGTGGCGGGCCGGCCGCCCCCAGCCTTTTCCTGGGGTCTCCCTGTGCCAGTGACTTCTCGGGCCTCCCCACCCAGGCACCCGGGACCACCCTCCCGAGGGAAGCCCCCTAACTGCTCCCAGAGGCGTTCTCTCCTCACGGGAGGGGGCTGCGATTCCAGCTTGGCTCTGCCAGGGCGCTGCTGTGGGCTCCTCGGGCCTCAGTGTCCCTTTCACGAGACCACTGCGTCCCCTGGATTATTGAGAGGGGAGCGGGAAGCAGCCCCCTGCCTGCCGGACTGGCGCACTGGGCCCAAGCTGGGCAGGGGCGGGGAGGGGGCCACAGCCGAGGCCCGTTTCCCGATGCCCCCAGCCAAGGCAGACGTGACAGGAGACAGGCCGAGCCCAAGAGGAGGCCGAGGGCGCGGTGTCCGCAGCTGGGGGCTCGCGGCAGCCCCCAGAGCCCTCCCCGGCTGGCGCGGTGCTGGACCCCCCACGCGGCTCGCGGGCGCTGCGCAGACCTCCGGTGGAGCCCGTCTCCCCTCCCCCACCCCGGGGGGGTGCTGCACGGGGTCTCTGGGCTCGGCCCCACTGCTCCCCTGGTGCCCTGGGAGGGTTTTCTTCCAAAAACGGTTCCTCAGGAGAGTGGGTCACTGCGCATCGGCGGTCACACATGCGCAGCCTCGGCGCCCTGATGGCGAGTTTCGAACAGGTCCCCCGGGGAAGACGAAGTGCTGGAGGTGCCTGCAGCCCCCAGAGGCACTCGCGCAGGGCCTCTGGAAGAAGGCAGGCCGTTTCGGATGGATTTACTGCCTGCACTTAGGGAGGCCGTGGCCTTGGCGCGAGTGCTGGGCGCAGCTGGGTGCCAGCCCCGAGCGGCCGGCGGAGCCCCTGGGCACGGCGTCCTGGAGGCAGGGTCCCCTGGCTTAGGGGCCCCCCGGGCCAGCAGCAGGCACGGAGGCGCTGCTACAATTGGGGAGGGGCCCCTGCGGGCTGCTGTACGCAGCGTGCAGCCTCGGAAGGGGGGCTGGAGCTCCAGCGGCCGGGCCCGGAGACAGCGGCCGGTCAAGGTGACCAGCCATGGGGCGGGGCCCGGCTCAGGACGTGGACGCCGTCCGCCCACTGAGCTCTCCCTCTGCCGCTGGAGGAGGATGTTGGCAGCGCTGGGAGGCGCCGGCAAGGGCCTGGCACCCCGTGCCCGAATTGGCTCTGTGGGAACCGAGGGGAAGCCACCCCCACCCAGAGGGCGGAGACAGTCCCATCGCTTTTTCCAGGTCAACAAACCAAGGTCAAGTGGCTCAAGCCAGACAGCTTGGCGCAGGCCTTCCCTGCTCGTCTTGAGCCCAGCCGGGGCCTCCCTGGGGCAGCCCACGGGAGGTGCCACATGCTGCCTTCAGCCCATGGCAGCCGCCACGGAAGACTGGCAGAGGGACGGCTGTGAAAGCCTCCCCACCGAAGATACGCTCCTGACTCAGATGATCCCCGCGAGGCTGCCCCTCCCGGCCGTGCCAGCCGCAGAGCAAGAGGGGCCACGCCCCGGTGGAGACGGTGGCAGTGCCCGGAGGCTGGGCACCAAAGCTGGCATGGGCGCAGGAGCAGAGGGAGAGTTCGTGGCCTCCAGCTGTCCACGGGAAGTGTGTGGTCAGCCGGGCGGGCCCCAGGCCTGGGCAGAGCCGACCTAAGCACCTCGGGTGTCCAGTCCACGGGGCAGAGGCCCACAGCCGGGGGGGGGCTCAGGAGGACGGGGCTCCCTGCTCCTGCCCGAGGACCCTCTGCGCCGGCTCCCACCGCTGAGCCCTCGCCAGCCTCCGGGGGTGGGCCCGTGGCCCCACGGGCTGTGGCTGCCGCCCGCCGAGACGAGCCGCCGCTGGCTCACCAAGGAGCCCCCTTCAGTCCCGCCACGGGCTGTCGCGTCTCCCAGAAGCCACGACCCCGGGAGCGGCGTGTCAGCTCGTTGGGAAAAGCGTCTTTGTGGGAGTCGGTTAGAAAAGTCACCCAGAGAAGGGCCCCAAGCCGACCCCCAGCGTCCATCTAAGAGGAGGGAGTTTCGGACGCGGAGATGGGCACAGGGGACGGCGGCAGAGCGGGGAGGGCCGCGGCCACAGCCGGGGGTCCAAGGGCGGCCTGAGGAGGCAGGAGGGCCGGGCCTGCCGTCATGGCTGCGTTAGCCTCGGCGCAGGGCCGTGAGGGCGGCCCGGGGGGCGACTGCGGCCCCCACCGCGGGGAGCTTCCCACAGCGTCTGAGCCACCCTGCTGGACGGTCCTTCACTGCCTTCTCCAGGGACACTGCAGATGCTCGGACAGGCCATCTTGCGCCGCCAGGGCCCCTCACATGGATGCTCGCGCCCCCACCCAGTTCTGCACGACCAGAGCTCCTGGAGGGGCATGGGCCGTCCACCGGGCCCACGTAGGCTGGACGAGCCCTGAGGTGCGTCCTCAAGAGCTCACGGGCGCCGCCCGGTGCCACGAGGGCAAGGGCGCCCCGGCGAGGAAGAGGGGTACACCCAGGTGTGCCCCACATGGCTTGGCTTTGGCTTCAAAGACGGAAGCCGTTTCCAGGGGCCCCGTCTGTTTAAAGCCGGAGTGTTCGCGCGCTCGCAGCCAGCAGGGCCGGTCTCAGTTTGGCCCACCCACGTGGGGGGCTGCACTGGGGCCGGGGGCGCCGGGCCTCTCGGGGGTCACCTCGCTCAGGCCTGGGGCCCGGGGCCAAGTCTGGGGTACCCGGCCCGGGGCTGGTGGGATGTGGCTGAGGGGCTGAGAGCCACCCGTTGCGCGTCCTGCCTGCGCCTCGTTCCGTGTCCTAATGTGGCAGTGGCAGGCGGCCGGGGACAGCGCCGCGTCCACCCGCGTGGCCGCCTCGGTCCTGCCCGCTGCTTCTGTTTGGCTCCGAACAGAACCCCCCACGTGGGCGCCGCGGGGCGGGAGGAGACGGCAGTGCGGCGTCCCAGGGCCCCTCGGCCAGCTCCAAACGCCTCCCCAAAGGCTCCTTTGCGGGGTCCCCGGGAGGGGGAGGGCCCTAGCAGGAGCCACGCTCGGGGTGTTTGGGGCAGGAATGTCTCTGAACCCCCCCTGAGAACGAGGGTGCAGCTGTCCACGGGCAGCGGCCGCCTGGGGGCACAGGCTGGGAGAGGACTCGCCCGGGGGTGGGGGGGGGCCGATGCTGCAGCCCCAGCGCCCCGCACACCTGCGCCAGGTGAGGGCCCCACCCGGGCCCCGCCCGCACCTCCCCGTCTCCCCTGGCTCGGCCCCCGCCCCCTCGCCTCCCTCCGTGCTCCCTCCTTCCCGTGGAGCGGAGCTCCCGTGGCGTCACGCGCTGGGGGCTCAACCCTGGGGGCCCCCCTCAAGTGCCACGCCCACAGAGGCCTCTGGGACCCCCACTGAAGGAAGCCGCCCGTCTCCTTCTCCCACGGCTCCATGTCCCATGATCCTCGGCTTTCTTCTCGGCGCTTGTCCTACATGCACAAAGCTGGTTTCCACATGTGTGTGCGTGGGCCGGCCGCCTCTTCCCGCTAGCGAGGGCGCGTGTCCCCGGGGCAGGTCTCGGCTTTGCCGCTGCTGTGCTCCCAGCGCCGAGGACATGCCTGCCTGAAACGGGCGTGAGGCGGGGGCTTTAGGGGGCTAGGGAGACGCTGGTCCAGCTCCCCTCCCCTGTCCTGCTCCACCCTGTCCACGGGTCCAGAGAGGCCGAGGATCTGAGCATCTCCGTGGCGCCCGGCATTGCAAGACCACGGGTCCGAGCAGGTCCCGGGGCTGTTTTCCTGGCTCTGGGTGCGAGATCCGGCAGACAAGGTAAAGGGGGGTCCATTCCCTGTGGCCACCTTTGGCAAAGCTGACTGCCCTGGGGGGCACGGTGGGCCCCTGGACGCCTTCCGCCCCACATTAGGTCCTGCTGGCCGCCCGCAGCGAGATGCTACGGCCAGGACCGGGTGCGGCCTCCAGGCTGCTTGTGGCGGCCGGTGACGGATCCCGGGCACGGCTTTGCGATTTAAGGCGAGTTGGCAGTTGGGGGCGGGGAGGGGCTGCCAAGTGTTCCGGGGACGAGGCCCTGCCTGTGACCCCAGCCCACGGCTCCCTGCTTCCTGGGGAAGGCAGCCCGGGCACGTCAAGCCCCCCGAGACGCGGATGGACCAGGCCGGCTGGCCCTGCGGCCCACGACGCCCCTGAGAACTGGAGGGCGGGCAGTTGGCAGGAGCGCCCTCCCGAGGGTGTGGGGGCCACAGGGGTCCCCGCCCAGGGCCACCCCGCTCCACATCCCCCATCGGACACAGCCCGCGCCTTCCTCGTCACCGTCGGCGCATTTCTAGCTGAGGCCATCTTGTCTCAAAGGCACGGTCTACATTGTGGCCCATTGAGGGCTCCCGCCCAGAGCTGGTGGTGGCTGCAGCCGTGGGGAGGCGGGGCAGCTGGGTGCCACCAGAGCCGGCCAAGGGCAAAGCAGAGGCAGGCGGGCCTGCTGAGCAGGGCTGCCCGAGGACCACCGTCGGACTTTTGGCCGTTCAAGTGGGGAAATGGTGCCCGGAGGCGCCCGTCCACCCTGAGCCCTCCGCGACTGAAAGATGAGAAGCTGGAGCGCCTCACCCAGGCTCCCCAGGGCCCACGGTGCCGCCGACCCTGCCCATGCCAAGATGGGGCCTGCCGCAGAGCGGCCACCGGGGACGCCCCGTCCCTGCAGGGGGTGCTCGGCCGGAGCTCGCTTGGTCTCCGCCCTGCGCGGGGCCCGTGGCTCTCTCTGCCACCCTCCTGCCTGCGTCTGGGGGAGCCTGGACGCCCCACTCGGCGGCCACCCGCCAGGACCCGCGGGGGACCTTCTCGGGGGGGCTTGGCCTGAGGCACGGCGGGGGACGCCGCATCCTAGCAGAGGTCCCCCAGAGCCGAGCCCTGGCCCGCGTCCCAAGAGCGTCCCCGGAGCCGTCCCGCTCTCTTCAAGGCGTCGCCGAGCGGGGCACCCGCGGCCTGGGGTGCCCGAGCACGGAGGGTTAGTGCTGGGCCCGGCAGTGATGTCCGCTGCCCGCTGGATGTCCACGCTGGAGGCTCTGGAGGAAAGGCTCTTGAGTGTGGCGCCCTCCGCCGCCCCAGGCCCGCCGCCTCTCCTGGCCCTCCCCGGGCCGCCCCGACGTGCGCAGGCCGCTTTGGGGGTTCCGTGGCTTGGTCGCAGCTGGCGCTTGCCGCCTGTGCTCACCTCAAAACTCGCCACGACCCGCCTGCCAGCGGGGGCACCAGCCGAGGCCCCCCGGGCACCCTGGGAGGGACAGCCGTGGCCCTCCCGCCCGTCCCCGGGCCCCGCGGGTAGCCGGCAGCGCCCGCGCTCGGTGGTAAATCATTCTTCCGTCCTCGCCAGGTCCTGGTGCTCGTGGGGCGCTGCCGCCCGTCTCCATCTCCCTGTGGAAGGAGAAGAGCCCAGAACCTTCTCCAAGGACGTTTTCGTCAGAGCTCAGGATTGTGCTCCTCGGAGAGTGCGCAGGGGACAGTGTGGGACAAAGGCCAGGGCACGGGGATTTAACATTCAATGTGTGTTGGATGCAAATAAAATCCAGCCAGAAAAAATTCTTTATGACAGCCTGGGAGAAGCTGATCTATGGAAAAAATGACTTAAGGCGTGACTAGAGAACTGGAAAGTTCACTGACAAGGAGAGTGCAAGCCTGCCTGCCTGCAGCGCGGGAGAGCCTGGCGCGGGGTCTGGTTCCAGGTCCGGCCCGGGCTGACCACGGGCCCTGCCTGGCCCCGGGCCCTGCACAGCCGCCCCTCCGTCGCCCTCACTGTGACGGTTGATGACCCCGCCTGGCAGCCCTCTCTTTTCCACACTGCCTTCCACTAAGCGCTTTCTCAGATTTCCCGCCGCAGCCCTGGTGAGGGCCGGCCAGTCCCACACCCAGCAGGGGTGGCTGAGGCGAGGGTCCTAGGTACCAGTCTGGGTTTACGCCGGCACTCGGGCTCGGGCCACCTCCTGGCGTCCTGCCTCGTACACTTGCTTTGCCACGGCCCGCCCCGCCCCGGCTGGAAATGGGGGGGTCCAAGCTGCGGGCCCCTGAGCCCGGCCGGGCAGGGCACCTGCTGCCTTCTGCAGCCCACCGGCTCGGTGCCCGTCGCAGCCCCCCGCCCAGCCAGGCTCCCCCGGGGGCCCTCCAACGGCTCCCCTCCCCTAGATCAACCTTCACCCCGTTGGTGCTCTTCAAACTCCTCCTGGGACGTGGGGCCAGAGGCTCGCACCCCAAACCTGCCCCAGCCCGAGCAGGTGGCCCTCGCACCCCACGCAGGCCCATGCTTGGCGGACCAGCTGCCCACCCCCGGGGCGGGGCCAAGGACGCCCCCCAGGACTGGCGGCCGACTGCCGCGCGCCCGGGCTCGAGGTGGGCTGCGACGGGCGCAGCGCGGTGACTCGTTTCCTCCTTCCCCCGTTCTCCCTGTGCTTTGCGCCCCGTGAGGCGTGAGCTTCCCGCGCCGGCTTCTTAAGGTCAAAGGCTGCGAGGGGGCTTCCGCCCTCGTGTGGGGGGCCGGCAGGGCAGAGCGGGGTCTGCACCAAGGAGGCCAGAGGGCAAGGCCCGCTCGGTGTCTTCAGGAGACCTTAGGCTGCTGTGTAACCAGTCTGAGCCTCGGTTTCCTCATCTTTAAAAGGGGGAAATAAGAGCCAGACTTTTCAGCTGCAGGGGGCCACCTGAAGAGACGGAGGGCAGGGGTTGAGCACTCGCCTGAGCGAGCAGCCGTGGCTGGGTGAAGGGCGCGGGCCTGCGCGGCTCCTCCTGCTGCGTGGACAAGGGGCTGGATGCCGAAAGCCTCTCGTGCGTTCGAGGTCCTGGGATTCTGCCCACAATTCACCCAGTTCATGCTACGGGACAAAGCAGCCGAGACCCCACTCATGGCCGTGCTCGGCGAACCCAGCGTCGTCCAGGGCAGCGGGCCCGGCTCGTGGCCTCCATGCCTGGGCGCCCCCGGAGAGGCCGGGGGGCGGGGGCGCCGGTGGAGCTGGAGCGGGGAGCCCGCCTGCCCTGTCTGCAGGTCGATGCGGCAGTTTTGGGGGCTCTGGGAAGGTGACAGAGCGTGTGGGTGGAGGAGTTTCTGGGCCCCGTCGGCTCCGCCGTGTCCCCTGGGCTCGCGGCCTGCCAGGCACTGGCCGGGGCGTCGGGGGGAGCTGGGGTCAAGTGGGAGCCCATCTCAGCCGGGGGCCGTCGGGCAGTGGGGAAGCACGCTGGTAAGCGCACACGCAAGGAGCCGCGTCCCCGGGGTGGACGCTGTCCTGAAAACGGAGTGGCTTGGCGTCCACTAAGCTCTTGTCCGTCAGGGTGGCACCCTGGGCCTCCTGGGGGGTCCTTCACTCGTTCAGCCGAGTCATCGATTGTGGTGCAGTGTGGGCTGAAAACCACACCGTGCGGGGCACCCCGAAGCCGGATGAGGCCAGCCCGGCGGGGCACCCACTGTCTTTACTTGGGGGAGGGGGTGGTTACCCAGGAGCCAAGGGCAATCTTCTGCTTAACGTGGAGTGCCCAGAGGTAGGATTGCTTGGCTCCTCCACATTTCTTCATGTAACAGCTGTGTACAAGAGGGCAGCGCTCTCAAATTTATGGGGCGCTCGCAAATGGGCTGCTGGCTGACGGGGCCGAATCCCGCCACCCGGCTGCGTGACCTCGGCCCTGAGATGGCACGGCCCAACGGTGGCAGAGGAAATGATTCCGCTTGAGGAAGCGGCCAGCGTCTACTGCGGCGGAAGCAGGCTGTGCAGAGAACTCCCAGCAGACACTCTTTTCTTGCTAAAAGGTGGTTTTGTCTGCCTCTTGATGGGCACAGCTGGAGGGAAGGGGAATATCAAAGACAGCTTTGAGGACAAGGACACAGGAAATTCTGCCTTTCCCTGGAAGTCTGTCTGCCATGGAGGAAATCCACGGCCGGTAGGCGCCTCCCAGCGGGGCGCCCCTTGGCTCCCGTGGGTTGAATGAGCTCGTGGTCAGCAGCTCCCATCCACTGCCAACGTCCCACTTCTCTGGGACATCCCCCCCCCAGGCCACCGATGACAACCCCTTCCGCCGCTGCTGTTTGAGTTTGGTGGGAGCGTGGCTGATCACGGCTCTGTCCTGGGGCGGTTTCCGAGCAGTTCCCAGAAGGAGCCTGTCTCCTCTGGATTGTGACACAGCCCCAGGCTCCAGACTCTCAGGAATTTCCGTCGTCCAAACGACAGGAGGAGTTTTCATAGCCCGTGAACGGTGAAGGCAATCTCTCTGGGTAGGAGACGTTGCAGGGATCCCCCCACCCCCAGGAAACAGGCAACAGACACTTGCTATGGGCAGTTGCATGCCTGGTCCCTAAATCCTAAACGAACACCCGCCGGTCTTCATTTCTAGTGTCTGATACCAGAAGATTAAGGTTCATGGACCAAGAGAGCTAAGAAGCCCCTGTGTGCCCCTCTCTCTGGGGTCAAAATCCCCTCTCTTCATTCTAAGCCACTTCATTCCTCTCTGTTTCCGTTACTCCATTTGTAAACTAGTAAAATAGCTCTCATCCCGCATGGAGCAGGGATGGGGATTAAATGAGCCACTTCAGACAAGGCACTCAACACGGTCCTTGGCAGAGGACACAACAGGCACCCAAGAACTGGTGGCCACAGGGATTGGCATCATTATTTACATTGTAATCACCATCACCATCGTCGTTGTCACCATCGTCATCATCACCATCATCATCACCACAGATCACCATCGTCATCATCGCCATCACCACCATCACCATTAACATCAACGTCATGACCACTGTCACCATCATCATCACCATAGATCACCATCGTCATCATCATCATCACTGTCACCAAAGTCACCATCATTACCATCACCATCACCATCATCACCAAAGAGCACCATCATCATCATCATCACCACCGTCACCACCATCATCATCATCACCTTAGAGCACCATCGTCATCATCATCACCACCGTCACCACCCTCCCTTTCCCCATCACTGTCACCACGTCATCACCATCATCATCGTCATCATCATCCTCATCACTGTGACCACTGCTATTTGATGTCCAATAGAGCAGTAACTTACGGAGCTTCTACTCTTGTGCCATTTGTCATTAAAGGGCTGCTGAACCTATTGGTTAGCACTTCCATTGCAGATGGTGCCTCCTTCCTGTGAAACCCTTGTTGCAGGTCTTGATTGGTACTTGTCATCTCTTCACGTTCCGGTCCCTTTTGTACATAGCTTTTACCATGGGGAGGGCAAGAGTCTGGAAGTCAGGAGACCGGGGCTGGGCTCTGCTGAGCCTCAGGGTCTCCATCTGCGTGAGGGGAGCCTTCTAGCTCCACCGTCCTAGGAGGCTGCCTGAAGGCATGTGGAATCCTCCAAGACACAGAGCGGTGCTCAGGACACGTGTGCTGGGTTAACTCATAAACACGAGGGGCTCGCCGAAGGAGCGATGCAAATAGTAAGTACATAAGGGCTGGAAAGTGACGCTCCCAGAGGTCGGAAAGGCTTAAGGAGAGCTTAGGCTGAAAGGCTGATGAAGAGCTGATGGACGGAAGGGAGGAGATGATATTGTAGGAGGAGAAGTGGAGGGAGAGACGTACCCGTGGCGGCCACAGACAGCCCCCATCAGGGAGCCTGGGGACGGAGAAGGATCGAGCACGGGGAGACCTGCGCGCTCTCAACAGAGGCACCTCCCTAGCACCTAGCACCCCCCAGGAGCACCTCGGGAAGCTCTGGGTGACGTACTCATCAGAAGAGGGGAGCAAAACAAGAAGGTGGAGCCTATGGGATCTGGAAAGCAGAGGCTCCAACGCTGGAGCAAGGTGGAGGCACTTCCCAGAGATGGAGAAAGAAGATTCCCAAAATGTCAGTGTGGCCCAGAACGGAGAACAGAAGGATCCAGAAAATAGTTCTTTGTGAACTGGATAGGTAATCCAATGCATTTGCAAGTGCCGAGAAGAGATTTATGTGGGCAGAAGAGAGTTTGGGGTTGAATTAGTGAAAAATGCCCAGAAAAACAAGCAAGTGGGCAATCAAGCCAACCACCACACCACCAAGAGGCCTGAGCGGATGTGCAGTGAAAGAAAAGCAGTTACAGCCTACGACTTGCCTCGACTATTTATTGTAGCTACCTGAACTAATAAACACTGAATACGGGGCTTGCCAGGGCAGGTGCAGGAGTCTGGCGTAGAGCGTGGATGAAAATGTCTAAGCCAGAAAGTCAAGAAGTAGCAATACTCGTGCGTTCATAGTGATCTGGAGGCAAGTGCCAAGGAGCCAGCTGAAGCATGACCACGCCAGGGACAGAGCGGGGCTGGGGGCTGCTAGCACGTGGGCGGGACAAGTGTCTTTCATAACAAACCTTGTGGAACTGTTGGACATTTCAGATTATGTGCATTTTTCTTTTGTGCTGGGATGAAAAGATTACAGAATGAGGTCCAGTTTTCCACCCCTGGACTGCAGATGGAAAGGAGGTCTATCGAGCAGGCACCGGCGAGGCGTGGAGCCCCTGCACCTGTGTGGCCCCAGGGCGGCACATGGGGGGCTGCCCCTTTGCAAATGCCCTGGCTGAGCTCATAGCGGAACACGCGTGTCCCCACAACCCGGCGTGCACGTGTGTGTGTTCGCACCGCGGAGACGCGTCCCGCCGCAGCCCCGGGCTCAGGGAGGTTCACGGTGCCGTGTTGGTGACGCGCCGTGTGTGCCGACGGGAGCGGGGTCAGTTGGGGACAGTACCCGGTGGCGAGGACAGCGCCCTCACCCGCGGACAGCCAGATGCACCTGGGAGGCAGGACACTCAGGGAAAAGGCAAGTCACAGAGCAATAATCAGCCCATATAATGCTCTTTTAATCAAGCCCAAAAGCAAGAGACACGGGCCGTTCAGGGCCACTCCATGTGCGGTAAAACTGGAAGGAGAGCAAGAGGGCAAGGCAAACGTGCTGCGCGTGCCGCCTCCGGGGCGGGGGGCTCTCCGGCCCCCCTGGGCTTTCTGTGCATCCCCTGGGCACGCCGCGGCTCTGTGGCTCCCAGCCGCTCCCCTTGCCTGCACGTGCCCCTGCTCCTGGGGCTCCGGGCTGCGGGGAGACCTCGCTCACAGGTGGGTCTGAGCGGCTTCGCCAGGGCGCTGGTGACGTCTGCGCTTTGCTAGGGCCGCGGGCAGCCCTGGGGTGCAGGGGCGCGGGTGGCTCCACCCCCGGCAGCTGCCCTGATGCCGGGCAGACGCCAGCCTGGCACGCCGTCTTCTCCGCATTGTGCTCCTGCCGGCGACAGCCCTGGCAGGACCTGGCAGGGGGTTAGGGTCCCCGTCGAGCCCACAGCGGCCAGCCGGGCAGAGGATGAGTGTGGGCAGTGGCCCCCGGGACGACGTGGCGGCTGAAAGCCCCGGCCGGCTGAAGAAGGGGGGCGTGTCCTCACAGCTCAGACGCCCCCCGCGCGGCAGATCCACAGGTGGCACTGCGGCGCCTTTCCGATCTCCAAGGAGCGAAGACGCTGCTGTACGGGGAGGGACCGTTCACTCCAGGGAGGACGGCGCCCAGGGGCGAGGAGCGAGGGGTCTTAGAGGATTCGTGGAGAAAACCCAGAGGAGCCCCTGGGCAGGAGCCCGTCCTGACGGTCAGGGGGAGAGGCGGGAGCTGGCGTGCTAGAGCACCCCAGGGGCCGAGCCGGAGTCCCTGGGCCAGCTGTGGGCGGGGCCGACAGGAAGCCTGCCTCTGCGGGGTGGGTGAGTCGCCACCTGGTGCTCGAAGCCCCCGGGTTTGGTCTGAGGGTGCTTTCCCGCCCGACTCGGACCCTGCAGCTCCTGGCCAGCTCACACCTCTAGCTGCACCAGGCAGTGCCTGCCCCCTGGCCACAGGGGCCACTCGGGCACAGGACAGGCACACTGCCTTGCCACCTGGACCTGGAGCAGTGATGACCACAGGGCCCCAGGAAAGCCAAGCGAGGGACAGAGGCGGGAGACAGAGAGAACCAAATCCTGACGGCATTGCTTGACCTCAGAGTCCTGCAGTACCTGCTCCTCGGGTGGTTCCGGCATGTGCTGCCCAAGCCGGCGTGGGAGAGGCTCCTGTCCCCATGACCTAAGCCCGTGGCTTTGAGGTCAAGCTCTGGACTGCGGGTCCCGCTGGGCTGGACTCTGGCAAGTCCTGGCCAGTCTCAGGACAACTAACGGCCCTCCCTCTGCAAAGCGTCTGTGGGTGAGATCGCTCTCCAGGCTTTCTCAAAACAGCCCCTTCAGCTGGGAACAGAACAACAGCGGGAGGGTCAAAGGGCAGGAAGTGACCCATGTGCTCTGGCCTGACGCGGCTGGCCCTGCCCACTGCCTGCCTCCCACACGTGCCTCAGGTTTTGAGGGGCCGAGGTGAGAGCCTGTGCCTCGCGGGGGCTGCAGGGGATCTGCCCTCTGAGGAGGTGCGGCTGGAGGAGCGGCTGCTCCCGAACCCGCGTCGTGCTGCCCCTCCTGGCGCCGAAGCCTCGTCCCCCAGGCCTGGGGCCCTCACTCCACTGCCCGCCCGCTGGACAAGGCCCTGTCCAGGCTTTGTGCCTTCTGAGGGGTCCGGATGCCCACCCTGGCCCGACAGGCACCCAGGACACCCCGGCCCCCGACGGGATTCCACCCAGCCCACCCCGGCCCTTGACGGGCACCCAGCTGTGAATGCTCAGCCTGGCCGCGGGTGAGGAGGTGCCTGCACACGCGGGGCTGGTGCCTGCACACGCACTGCACAACGTCCCCACCTGTCCCCGCTGGGCGCACTGGGCCAGGGGCCCACGACCCTCTTGCCGCCCCCCGTTCAGAGGCAGGGAGTGTCGAAGTTGCCCTGCTGGTGTGCTCCCCACCTGCTCCCTCCCCAGAAGTGCCCCAGCCCCGCCCAGCACATCAGGAGTGACATTAAACCAATCCACTGCAGCCGCGCCGGCGAGAGGGGCTTGCGCGCAGCCCGGAGGGAGACCCCCGGTGCCAGCCGTGCCAGCCCGAACCTGTGGGCGGCTCTGCCTGGACGGTCGACGGCGACGTCTCCTGACAGCCTGGCCCCTTCCTCGGCGCAGCCCCCTAGCCCCTGCCCTCTGCCCGCCGGCCTGACTGTGCGAGGCAAGACCCCGCCCGGCCCCGCGCCCCCAGTCTCGTGTCTGCGCCAGACGCCCCAGGCCCGAGACGCGGCTCGCCCTGCGTGACCCTGGGCACGCTGTCCCCGGGTGGAGAGCCGGCCCACCGCCCTTCCCCTCCTGGGGGGGGGACACCCCCGTATGTGGAGCTGCCTGCCCTCCTATGGTGCCCCCCAGCACCCGGGCACCTCTCCATTCCGTCGTCTCTGCTCCGTCACCTCTGAGCCCCCCCACACTGGAGCTGACGGCTTCATTGTGCTCCGATGCGGCGGCCGAAGAATCCCGGGGAACCGTCCCCCCTTCCCGCCCCAGACGAGGCCTTCCCCGTCTGCCGGGCACCGGGCCACGCGCCCCTCAGGTGGGCTCGCTCCTCCACGGGGCCTCCAGCTGGATGCGTGTGGCTTCCAGGGCCCAGCGCGGGAACGTGGCTGGCTCCGTGGCCCCTGCCGCAGGCCCTTCTCCACCGCGCTCCGACCGCTGCTCTCTGCCCCTCCGGGCCTCGCCACCTCTGGACGGGACCCTCCTCCGTCCATAGTGGGCAAAGGTCATGCCGGGGCCACCTGGGCCCCGATGCCTGCGGGCAGCTCTCGGGCCCCCGTGCTAGGCCAGACGGGGCCACGCGACCCCAGCCACGGAAGCTGTTCCTTGGGCTTGGTGCCCAGGAACGGGGCATTGCATCGGGCTGGGGGTGACATGACCTGTCGGGCTGGGGTCCCGCTGCAGCTCCGCCCCCGCGAGCCTCGGTGCCCTGGCTCCCCTGGCAGCGGCTTGCCGGCCAGGCTGTGGGCGCCCCTGCGGGGGCAGAGGCTCGGCTCTGGCGGCACCCGTGACCCTTCCCCATGGGGCCCCGGGTGGGTGGGCTGCAGAGGAGGGACAATGCACCAGGCCCGGGGTCTGCGCCCAGTGCCACCCCCAGCCCTGCACAGCTGACGGGTCCCGCTGTCGAGCACCCCGACTCTGCACTTGGCCCCCCAAGCCTCGGCCCACGCTTATCTGCTGCTGCCCACACCACGCCGCGCGGACATGGCTGCCCCCGGCAGTGGAGCCCGTGCTTTCTCACCACACCCGCTTTAGGGTGCAGCCTGACGCTCTGTGGAACGTGGCTGCACCCGGCCCGGGTGGCAGGACATGGGGATGTGCTGGGCAGCAGACTCACGCTGCTCGCAGACCGCGTGCAGGCCTGCGGACGGATGTGGCCGCTGCACCGGCGGGGAGCCCAGGAGTGGATGTGCTCGGCCCGCTCGGCCTTCGACGCCCGCAGGCCGTTTTCCACGCGGGTGCCCCAAGGCAGCCGAGCGTGGGCGGGTCCCTCGGGTGGGGGCGTCTGGTGGTGTGTCGTGGCACCTCCTGCTTCGCCTCGCGGCTCCCGAGTGACGAGCGGCGTGGCCATGGCACATCTGATTGACGTTTGCGTTTTCTTCGGTGAAATGCCTTTTTGTGTCTTTTGCCTATTTTTAAAATAAACTTTTGATTTGGGAATAATTTTAGATTTCTAGAAAAGCCACGGAGCTAGCACAGAGGGGTCCCGTGTCGCCTCACTCTGTTCCCCGAATGTCAACGTCTCGCGTCACTGGGGTGTGCCGTACGGAAAGAAACACCGCCGGTGCATAATTATGACCAGACTCCGGGCTCGGTTCAGACTCCAGCAGTTCCCACAGGCGTCCTTCTCCTGTCCCAGGACCCCACGGCGCACCCGGCATCCCCGGCCTGTCTCGGCGCCCCTGGGCCGTCGAGGGGGCTGCTCGGCCCCTGCAGCGTGTCCTCGGCTGAGCTGGCCGGCTGTGTGCTCGGGGGTGCACTGGGGGGCAGGTTTGGGGAGGCCCCCGCCCCATAGGGGTCCCTGTCAACGCTGACCCCGAGCACCGGCCGAGGCCGTGCTGGCCGGGGACCCCTGCCCCATCCCCAGGAGGCAAGTCCCGAAGCCCAGGCCACCCGAGGCCAGGAGCGGGCGCCGCCTCCGGAGAAGTCCTTGGGACGCTTTAGTGGGAGACGCGCGGCCCGTCCCTCAGCCCGCCCCCCCGCCACGGGTACGCGTGTTCGCACCACAGGTGGCCGCCCGTCCCGTGCCCCGTGCGTGCTGCCCGGCCTCCGCCAGCAGCACCATGTCCTCTGGCGCCCGCCGCCCCGTCGTCGTGGGGCTGGGGTCTGCGAGTGCCCCCTCACCTCCTGCTCTAGACACGCGTGTTCTCCACGGCCGGGCCAGGAAGCCGCGGCTCGTGAGCCCTGTCCACTCCCTGGAGCTGGTGGTGGCCCCAGGACTGGGCGCTGGGCCTGCTCAGGCTGCAGGTGCCACCGCCGCCGGCCCCGCAGCTGGCCGAGCCGGGGATCTCACTGTGCTTCGGCTGGGTGACGGCTCGGGGTGCCTTTTCCATTCTGGTTTTGATTTACCTAAAACTCATTTTGTTGGCGTAGATCAGGCGCTGACACATGCTTGTCTCCAGCCTTCAGTCCAGCCAATTGCGGGCTCCCCGTCTGGGCCCTCCCTGGAGAGACCGCTGGCCTGTGCGGGCCCTCCTACCTCCTCCCTCCTCCCTCCCCCCTCCTCCCTCCCCCCTCCCTCTCCCCTTCCCCCTCGCTCCTTCCCCTCCCTCCCTCCTTCCCCCTTCCTCGTCCTCCCTCCCCCCTCCCTCTTTCTGACACCCCCCCAGCTCCCACAGAGGGGTGCCAGGTGTGGAGCACAAAGCCTGCAGGTGCGGGGACCTTCTCGAGGGCGCGCAGGCTCTGGGCTGAGCTCCGGCTGGAAACTGCCCGGCAGAGGCGGGAGGCCGAGTGCCTGGGGACAGCGTCCAGCTCACAGCGGAGTGGATGGCCGCGTGCACACGCCCACACACACCAGAGCCCTCCGTTCAAAAAGGAAAAGGAAAAAATCCCACTTCAATTGACCGTGCGCTGAGAGGAGGGCCCCAGAGAGCCCGCGGCTAGAGATTGGGGGCCCACACGCCCGCGGGGGGCCTGGAAACCGCCAACTAGATGTAGGTGAGATCGGAGCTGGCCGTGCCTTGCTCAGAAGGGGTGACGTTTTATGTTTTGCCACCCATCCAGCAAGTGTGAAATAAAGTAGGGGGGAGGGAAGGCGACGAGCACCCGGTCAAGGTGAGCCCCTGCACGCTGTGCCCGCCACTGCCAACGGGCATAGACCCAGTCACCGGGAGGGCAGGAAAAGTCTTTTGGGATCCCCGCAGATGAGCGAGAATCAGCTTGGGTACTGGGTGCTGGAGAAGGCGGCGCCCACAGCAGCCGCGCAGCCTGCGGTTCCTGCGACGGTTCGCGCTCCCGGAGCTGTGACGGCGGCGCCAGCAGGTGCGGGAGGCTCTCAGGGCCCCAGGCTTGAGTCTGTCGTGCAACCATCCATGAGGGCGGCTGCGTCTCCCCCGGACTGGGTCCAGTGCTCCCGCCAGGGCCGTGCCCCGCCGTCTGTCCCCGAGTCTGGGCATGCCGTGGCCCGACGTGGTCTCTGCTTCCTGCCCCTTTGCCGTCCTGTGGAGAAGGGACGTGAGTGCACGGTCGGAGTGGCCACTGGGAGAGGGCAGGAGGGGGAGGGGATGGCCAGGGTGCCCGCCACGGGGGCTGGCGCGGAGTCCTGGGCCACGGGCAGTGGGGCTGGAGAATCGGACATAGGGGCTGGAGCCCACGGAGCCACTGCCAGGCCCGGGCGTCCTCCCGCCGCCCATCCCGGGCTCCTCCAAGAACACGCTAGAACCAGTGTGTGGAAGCGCACAGGGCGGTGTGATGAGAAACCAGGGCGCGGGCCCCAGGGCTGGGGTCGAGGCCGGGGGGCGCGGTGGCGATGCAGGAGCGCGGTGGGCGGTGGGCCGGGGAGGCCTGGAGAGGGGAGAGCGGGCCGAGAACAGGGGAGAGGGGAGGAGGGGAAACCCGGGCTCCCGGCAGCTCGGCCCCGTGGCACACGCGCACCTGGAGAACTCAACGGCGGAGTTGACTTCTCCTGCTCGAAGCCTCTGCTCTGGGCACGGGCTTCACAGAACAGGCGAGTGACGTCTGTGCTCACGTCCTGCCGGCACCCCACGGGGTGGAATGACGGACGGATGGACAGGGCCTACCTGGTCCCCCATGAAAGTGGATGAGGACAGGGACATGGGGCGGGGCGAGGGACGAGGGGGCACTTCCGGGCGAGGCACGGGGCCCACAGGCGCTCAAGGGCCCCGGGGGTCTACAGCTCTTTCCACGGCCCCGGGAGCTGGGAGCAGGAGGGGTGCTGGGCCTGCACCCCAGGCTGCTCGGCCTCCAGGTTCAGGACCCCCTCCCCACCCGGAGCGGGGAGGTGGGCGCAGAGGGTCCCTGGAGGAGCCCACCCACCTTTGTGGGACCCCAGCCCCCCAGGGTGAGCCGGCGGGGTGCAGGTGGCCCCAGCCAAGGCGGCCCCTCCCCAGTGTGCCCAGAGGGCCCCCCAGGGTCCAGGTGAGGGGGCTTCCTGGGCCAGCAGCCCCTTGGCCGCTTCTCGAGGGCCCGGCTCAGGCGCACCTGGGGGTCCACGGGTTCCACCTGGGGCCACGGAGAGGACCACGAGGGCGGGCACTGCTGCGGGCAGCTGCTCCCCTCTGAGCCGGCCCCTTCCCGGCACGGCCAGGCCCGAGGCAGAGCTTGGTGAACGGAAGCCGCTGGCATCGTCTGGCCCCGGGCGCGCCTTCTCGCCGCTTACTGCCTCCCGTCGAGGGGCAGGGCCTCGCTCCCAGCTGACGGAGGGGCCTGAGCACCCCTGACGGGTCACTGCCGCCGAGCTCCGAGGGCCCGCGGCCGGCGCTCGAACCTGGGTGCGCACCAGCCGCCATCTTGGTGAGTGCACAGCGTTGCCTGGCCTGGGTGGCACTGAGGGGTCCGCCGGGAATTTGACGGGTGGACGTGGGGTGGGGGTGGGGCCCCGGGGGGGTTGGGGTCCATCAAGTCTCCTCGGAGTCTGTGAGTCCCCGTCGGCCGGACGGGCTCGTTGGACCCTCTGAGCAGAGGAGATTTCCTCCAAACCGGAGGACGCGGGCGAGCCCTGCTGGGCCTGGGTGCCGCGGCGGGCCGCACCAAGCTGCCTGCGCCCAGGGGCCGGGGGCGAGCCCCTCCCCGGGCCTAGAGTGCTGCCTCGCGAGCCCCCCGTTCTGCTTCCGTGAGCCAGGAGGGCCCCCTGCTTCACGGGGGACACGGGGCCCGGGGCGGGGTGATGGGCCTGGCTGGACCCCCACGCCCGTGTCCACTCTCCCGGGAACGTCCCTCCGGGGAAGCCCACCTCCCCGCGCCACCGTGGTCCTGGGGGGCCCTGGGTTCCCCCGAGCCGCTGGCGGCGTGAGCGCGGGGTGGGGGCGGGGGCCAGGCCCGCTCCCGACGTCCCGTCCTCTCTCCCGGGGAGCCCGGGTCTCGGAGCCAAGGGGCTGAGGTCAGGCCGCAGGTCGCGGGAGGACGGAGGGTGACTCACAGGCACGGGGCGGGCGGGCGTGTCCGGGCGGGAGGCGCCGTCGGGGCAGCTCCTCCTGGCTGGGCTGGAGCCAGAGCGGCTCCTGGGCCTGGGGCGTCCCGGGGCGGGTGTGGGGGGACGTCCGGGGGGCGGGTGTGGGGGTGGCACCCCCTGAGCGGCTCCTTAGTCTGAGGCGTCTGGGGACGGGCGTGGGGGGACACCCTGGAGCTCCCGGTTGGTGGCGTTGCAGGGCCTCTCGGGGAGTGGGAGCTCTGCCTGCGTTTGGCCCAGAGCGGGAGGGGCTGCGAGAGGGTCTGCCCCGACACCCCCGGAGGTCAGTGCTCCCCGTGGACCTGGAGAGCTCGGCCGGGAAGCCACGCGCCACAGCTGCAGGCACAGGCCACGCGGGCCACGGCGGGTCCATGGCGGGGCCGGGCGGAGGGGCTGGGGGTGACGAGCACGTGGCTGTGACTCGGGGGTGGATGGCGAGAGGGTGGGACCGGGGGGCTCAGCATGCAGGACAGGCGGGGGCTGGGGCTGGAAGCTTTGGTGGGAAAGAACAGTGGGGGGTAGGGCGCGGGGGGCGCAGGACGGGGCACCTAGAGGCGGGCAGGCTGGGTGGGAGGGAGGGGAGCAGCGGGCAGCCCTGTGGACGCTGCGGAGCATGGCCCGGCTTCCCGCTGGCCGTGGCCATGCTGCTGGAGAGGCGGGCAGCGGGCCCAGCTGACTCTGTATTCGTGGGCGAGCAGATGACCCTGCCGTGTCCATCTTTTCTGGGCCTGACGACGGGATGTGGGCACGCGGCGGGCAGAGGTGGACTCGAGGCCAGGGCCAGTCGCCCGGGGTCCCCCGCGGACGGTGGCGTGGACGCGAACCCCTCGTGGGCCTGGTTCTGCCGCTTCTGGAGACCGGATTTTCCTGTTCAGCTCCAGGGCAGGCTGGGAACACGCATTTTCACGGAGAACGAGACTCTGTGTCCTCGGCCAGAGCTGGGCTGCACGAGGGAGGCTGGGCCAGCGCACGGGGCAGACTGGTCGGCGCAGCTGCTGTTTTCCTGCACATTGACCGACTGCCCGGGCTGGGCCCCGGGGGTGTCCGTGGTGGCCCTGCTGTGAGCAGCCACGACCGACCAAGGCCGTTCAGGGCCCACGGTGCAACTTCTCCCCCCGCCCTGCCGCTTGCAGGTGCGTTGCCGGCCTGCGCTTGGACCCGGGGTCCAGGGCCCAGCGGAGACGCCCCCCACGTCGGGACCCCCGCCAGCGTGCAGCTTTCTCCTTGCCTTGGCCACACTCGGGGCTGCCTTTCCCAGGCCAGCCCTGCCCAGTCCTGGCCGGGGCCAGGAGCTCTGCTCCATCCCTGGCCTTCGAAAGGTCCCTCCCCGTGGCAGCCCCCCCTCTTCCCGGCCACTTGATTTGGAGGCCGCTGCCCCACACGGCCCCTGGCCAGCCCCTCGAAACCCACACCAGCCCCGGCTCGTCCACGTAACCGGCATCCTTCCGTGTTTTTCTCCGCAGGTGCTCGGGAGCCTGCCCAGCTCTTCTCCTACTGCGGGTTGTTCTTTTTCGAGCATAGATTTCAATTTCTGTGACCACCGGGGTGGAAGGGGCCCGGTCCATCTAATTCCCGTGACCCCAGAATGCAGCTCCTCCAATAAGGCTGGCTGTGGTTCGGGTGGAGCGGGCCCAGACGAGCCAGAAGAGATGGCGGAGCTGAGAAGCGGCACGGCCGGGCCGCGCAGCCCGCCTCGAGGAGGGTTGGCACTCCCCCTGCCCGGCCGGGCAGCGCTGGGTGAATCGGGCCCCCCCTGTCCTCGTCCCCCTGCCTCAAGGGCGGCCCCCCAGCCTGCAAGATGGAGCTGTTACCCCAAGCGCAGGGATCCGAGAGGGACCCCAGCCCCTGAGATGCTCCCAGCCCACAGCAAACGCCCCCAGCAGCCGGCGGGGGAGGCGGCAGCCACGGGCGCCCCTGGCCCGCGATGAGCCGGGGTGGCTTGCAGCCCACCAGCCCCTCCTCTGGGTGCCGTCCTGTGGAAATGGGCCCCTTTCTGGGCTCAGGGACTGAGCAGCCCGGGTGAGGGCCTCCCAGCGCCCGCAGCTCCCCCGGGAGGTGAAGGGGTACGCTCGGGGTGCCAGGCACCTCTGTCAGTGGCCCCTCCCCACGCGTCGGGACGGTGACATGCCGTGGGGCTGTGACAGCCACGTGCAGCCACGGGGCCCGGGGCACGCCTTGAGCGCCTGTGGCACACGCCAGCCCCGCTCCCCGTTTCCAGCGGGGTCCCCCACGCCCCGACGCGTGGCTGGGTTGCCCCATCCTTCTGGCACCCTCTGGGGTGACCACACTAAGAATGTGGCTGAATCCTTCCAGCAGCAGAAATAAACCAAGAGCATGTGAGACAAAAGCAAACCTTACCCCAAATCGTGCAGGAGCAGGGAGGGCCGTGAGGAAGTGAGGCACAGGGTGGCTAAAGCAGGCCCCGGGGTCGGGCTGGGCTGGCGGCGGCACTGGGCGGGCGGCACTGGGCGGGCAGGGGGCTCAGCTGTGGCCACCTGCAGGCTGGCATCACCTGTGTAGCCAAACAGTCCCCGGCCACTATGTGGGCCAGGCAGGGGGCAAAGAAGCCACAGTGCCTGCTGGCACGGGGTCGTGTCCCAGGAGAGACGGAAATCAGCAAAGTGCCCCATGATATCTCGCCACGGCCACCGCGCTGTGGGGAGAATGCCCGGGTCCCCCAGGGGAGACAGTGTGACCCTCATGCTCGGGCTGGGTCGGGGATCCCGTCCTTTGGGGGGGCATTTGCGAGCGCAGGGGTGTGGGCGTGACGGGAAGGCAGGTGTGACTGAGGAGGGAGGTGGAGAGAGGCGCGAGCTGGATGACGGCGGGGCAGGCGCTCAGGGCGGCAGGCGTCCAGCTGGGGCCAGGGCCGGGCGGTGGGCAGGGAGGGTCCCCTGGCCACTGTGGCCTGGACGGCACGGCCGCCACTCTCCAAAGTCCAGCTGCAGGGCATTTCCAGCTCCAGTGACCGAGAGCGCCGGCCCCTGCCCGCGCCGAGCCAGCGTGCGCTGCTTCTCGTCCACGAGGGCTCCAAAGTGAAAAAACCTGTTGTTTTCCCTGCAAGCGGCTTGAGTGGAAACAATGGCACTTTTGTTTCAGGCCCCTCACAAACTCTGCTGTTTACTTTTCCCTGGATTGCTTCCTGGTGGGAGAAGGGGTGCGGGGTGCTGGGCAGTGGCCTGGGAAGGCAGGAGAAGGGGTCCCCGGCCGCATGACCCGCTCAGGGCAGGCAGCTCTGCAGCCTCTGGAGACGGCGCGCACCCTGCAAAGGGCTGGAAGGGGCATCTCAGATGTTTGTTGCTCTCAGGTTAGCGGGCGGCCGCGAGGCCTGAGCTCAATCAGATGCTCCAGGGGCACGGCTTTCCCTCCCTCCCCTGCCCTGCCCTTCCCTCCCTCCCCTCTCTGCCCTCCCCTTTCCTCCCCTCCCCTGCTCTCCTCTCCCCTCCCTCCTCTGAAGAAGTCTTACTTAAAGAGAAAGAGATGGTCTCAGCATTCTCTTGTCTTCTGGGGTCGAGTTAAGCCAGGTCAAGAAGAAACGGCGACGCAGCTGCCCGAGGCCAGCAGCAGAGCAAGGTGGCCGGGCGCGTCTTCTCAGCCTGCAGGCGGGTGGCGCAAATCCAGGCCCACCGTCACCCGTGCTGTCTGATCTGGGCATGTCACAAGCCTCTCTGAGCCTCGGTTTACCCAAATGTAAAATAGGGGTAAGAGTCACAGCCGCCTGGTAGATTATAGTGAAAAAGGCAGCGCCGCATCTCTCCCTCCGCGCCCCGTGGCTGGGATCGTCCTTTTCCATTCACGGCTCCAACCCCTCACCTGCTTTCATCACCACCGCGACGACGATCACCACCGCCCACCTCCTCGGTCTCTGCGTTTCCAAAAGAAAGGGCGGGTTTGGGCCAGACGCACAGCTCTTCGCTTCTGAAAAGCTCCACCTGCCCCGAGGAAGCCTGTCCTCCAGCATCACTGCCTTAAATTTCAGGCCCAGAACCTCCAACGAGCTCAGACTCCTCCAGGGCTGGACCCCCAGCTGAACGCTCCGGGGTCCCCAGCCACGACGGTGGAGTGGGGTACAGGATGGAGAGCAAGGCCGGCCAGCGTCCCGCACTGCTGCGCCGTGTCCTCCCACAGGTGCAATCCCTTTCCTTCCGGGAAACCTTCCTTGAGCAAAATCCTCAAGCCCAGTGAGTGGCCCTGAAACTCTCTTCTCTGTGACCCAACAGGTCAGAATCTGGACGATGTTCTCCCCAAGACAGAGCAGGGTGGTTGTCCCTGAGCCTGGGCAAAAAAGCAGGTTTCCCTATGTGTGTGTCCCCGGTAATTTTTTCTTTTCCTTTAAACTCTCACTGCCTGTTTCCACTGGCCTGTACCCGTTCTGTTGAGACAGCCTTTGGTTGGAGCAAAATCACCTGTTTATTTAATTTAGGCGTGTTTTCTTGTGCTCCATAAAGGGTGGTAGGAGCCCGGAGGCATTTGAGAAGAGCTGTCAGAGCCGCCGAGTGAGAAGGATGACCCCGGCCATTCTTCTGTCCTTCTCATTCTGCAGTTAAGGAAGCGGGGACGGACAGAGCGGCGAGTCCAGAGCCCGCACAGTCTTCTGCACTGTTCAGTTTCCACAAGGTCGTTTCACGCTCCTTTGTTGACCAACCGGGCGACTTTGTCCAGGTGGTTTCACCTCCAGGGCCCTCATCTGTGAGATGGGCATCGACCGAGCCCCTGCTTTCTGGTGCTGTTGGGAGGCTTAAACAGGAGTCCACAGGGCAGCCTGGAGGCGAAGCCAGCACAGAACCACTGCTCGCTGGCGTCGTTTTTATTTGATTCTTGTCGCGGCGCTCCCCACCCCAGGAGATGGTGGCTGGGGCAGCACTATATTCTCAGCGTCTGAACGAGTCGTCGATGCTTGACCGATACCCAAGGTCGGAGAAAGGCTGCTGGAACATGCTTGGACCACATCTACCCATTGGCCAGAGCAAGCCTCCGATCAGCTGTGCGTGGCGAGTGGGTTCAAGCCCATGGGCTGATCTCCGTGCCTTGGGCTTCTCTCCTCTCCTGGACTGTAAGCACATGGTCATAAAAAAGGAACCGCTGAACAATTCTACACTGAAACTACAAAACATGATTGAGAGAAATTAAAGAAGACCTCAATAAATGGCGGGGTATACCATGTTCATAGAGTAAAAAACTCAACGCTGTTTTGATGTCAATCTTTCCCAAATTGATCTAGAGATTCAAAGTACACTCAATCCAATTCTCAGCAGATATTTTTGTAGCTTGATAAGCTGGTGGTTTTAAAATGATAAGGAAATGCAAAAGATCCAAAATAACCAAAACAGTCTTGAAAAAGAAGATAAGCATTGGGGGAGTTATACTATTTGATTTCAAGACTTAGCAAAAATCTATAGTAATCGGCAGAGGACTGATTTGGAGTTTGGATGGCTAAACAGTTCGAGAAAACCAGAATGGAGAATTGATCCATATGCAGTTATTTGATTTTTATTTCAGGTGTCATGGCAACTCAATGGAGAAAGGAAAGTCTTTTCAACAATTGGTGTTGGGATGATTGGTTATCCCAAAGGAAGAAAGTGAACCTCTACATCTGCCTTACTCCTTACACAAAAATAAATTTCAATTTATTATAGACCTAAACATAATACCTACAATAAAGTTTTTACATGAAAATATTGGATAATATCTTCATGATATTGGGATAGGCAAAAGTTTATTAGATAGAAACCAAAAAGTACAAACCATGAAAGAAAAAAATTAAATTGACTTTATTAAAATTAATAATTACTGCTCATTTAAAACACAACATTAGGAAATTGAAAAGGCAATCCACAGATTAGGGGAAATGTTCACAATATGTATTTGACAAATAAAAGATAGCCAAAAAATATTTTTTACAAAACTCCTACAAATACGAAGACAAACCATCTATAAAAATTGAAAATAGATTTGAATGGAACTTTAGGAAAGAAGATATACAAATGGCCAGTGAGCTTACCAAATGATCTCAGCATGATTAATCATGAGGGAAACACAAATGCAAGTCTTAGGTAAGATATCAACTCATACCCACAAAAAATAGCAAAAATGAGCAAAAACACACGTCAAGAACAAATGGTGATGAAATGGAACAACTGGAGCACTTGTTTATTGAAGTGATGGTGAAACTTTGGGAATCTCTGTGGTAGTGTTTTATAAAGGTAGATATCATCTACTTTATGACACAGCCTTTCAATTCCTAGGTACATTCCGAAGAGAAATGGAAACTTGTGCCCACAAGAAGATATGTACAGGATGCTTCTAGCAAGTTTATTCATGAAAGGCAAAGCCTGGAAATAGCCCAAATATCCATAAATCAGTTAATGAATATGCAAATTGTGGTACATTCATACAATGGAATACTATTCAGCAATAAAAAAGGAATGCCCTATTGAAACACACAACACGGACTAACCTCAAAAATGCCATGGTGAGCAAGAAAGCTAGATATAAAAGAACACATTTAAATGACATTTGGGAACAGGCAAAATTAATCTAAGGTTATAGAAATCAGAAGAGTAACTGTTTCTGGAATGTTGGTGGGAACAGACAGTAAAGAAGCAAGAGAGAACTTTTGGAAGGGAGAAAATGCTCCATAATGTCACTTGAGCGTGATTACATGGCGTATGTATTTGTTAAAATTCATCAAGCCATACACTTATGATATGTGCTTTTTACTGTAAATTAACTGTGCTTCAGTAACACAGACACAGATACATACAAACACGCCTCCATCCACCCACCCATCCATGTGTATATGTGTACGTTAGTGAAAGGCAGTGTCACTTTATGTAGATATTAAGAGATTTAGTTGTCTAAAAACAGATCTTAAACTTTTGATAAGGGCAGCAGAGAGAAGAGATTGTGCAAATCTTCCTGCAGATAATGACTCCAAACACTTGATAAAACATAAACAGTAACTACTTGGCTGCATTAGAAAGAGACTAAAAACAGACCAAAGTCAAAAGACAGATGGATTCCAAACAACTGCGTAGGGGAGGAGTGAGACCTGTGCATTCGCAGCTTTCTGACTTGAGAACAAGGCTATGGCAGTGGGAAACTGCAAAGGAAAACCACAACCGACCGTCTCGGGGTGCCAGAGATGACCTTCAGTCCTGGAAAATCCTGGTGGAGAGAACCTGCAGAAGGAGCGAAGCCCCTATCTTAGAATAAACTCTGCCCAGATCCCTGGCTTCCGGCTAGACCAGGCACATGCTGGAGAATCCCCTAAGGCCTGTGAAAAGGCGGGCAGAAGTAAGAGAGGACCTGCTCTTGAACGATGGAGGTGCTCGAGGGAAGTTCTCTGTGTGAAAGGGGTGCATCCTCCAACTGTGTGTAGCTCCACTGTCAGGACCTCAAGCCTTAGAAGCTTGAAGTGTCAGAGGAGAGACCTGGAGGCAGACAGCAGCTGGAAATTGGCGATTTCTAGAAGCAAAGAAACTGCAGAGAGGGGGAGACCCAAAATATGAGTATATGCTTACTTTAAACCCTTGGCTGAGTGCCAAATTGCCCAGGCGAGTGGAAGATCCCCAGAGACCAGCTGGACAAGGGGCAACTGGAAACCATAGGAAGACAGAGGGCTCTCAGCTTCTGTTTACCACGGGGGAAGCAAATTTTGCAATTTGAGTCTAGGCAAGTGAGTGCCTACTAGAACAAATATTAAGAATCCTCAGAAGAATCTAGCAGAATCCAGGGCTGCTGCAATGTGTTACCTGAAATAGCCCGCACTTTGCTAAAAGGCATTCAGAAAAATAGGAACGGGGACCCATGCGCAGAAACAAAGGCAGTCAACAGACAGTAACTCTCAGTTGGTCCAGATAATGGATTTAACATTGATTTCAAATCACACACAAGAATGGAAGGAAAATGTGTTCTCAATGAACCAAACAGGTAAGGAACCTCAACAGAGAAAAAGAAACTACAACAGACACAAGGAAAATCTAGAGCTGGAAAGTACAATTACTGAAATTTTAACAATTCACAAATGGGCTAAAAAATCAATTGGAGATGGAAGAAGAAAGAATCAGGGTGCTTAAAAATAAATAATAGAAATTACATAAATTGAAACACACAGTGAAAAAAAAACTCTGATGAGAAATAGAGCCTCAGAAACCCAAGTGATAATAGTCAGTGGTTCAACATATGTATAATTGGAGTCTCAGAAGGAGAGAAGAGAGGAAAAGGGATAGAGAAAAATATTTGAAGAAATAATGGCAGGAAATTTCCCAGATTTGGTGGAAAACATTAATTTACAGGTCTGAGAATCTCAGCAAAGCCCAAGCAGTGTAACACAAAAGGGATAAATGAACTGTTTTGTATTAATAAAACGAAATACTATGCAGCAATGAGAATGTATGAATTAGAGCTTCGGGCAACAGGATGGATAAATCTTCATAAATAAAACAGTGC
This sequence comes from Dasypus novemcinctus, assembly GCF_030445035.2. NCBI lineage: Eukaryota > Metazoa > Chordata > Mammalia > Cingulata > Dasypodidae > Dasypus > Dasypus novemcinctus. Next base: position 1,900,066 of record NC_080690.1, read on the forward strand.
GCAAAAGAAGCCGAATTCACTAGAATCATACTACGTGATTTCATTGGTATAAAGTCCAAAATAGGCAAAATTCACCTCCGGTGATGGCAGTTGGGGAGAGCTCCCCTTCAGCAAGGGGGGTGGTTGCGGGGAGGAGCGTGGGGCCTCTTCCGGGCTTGGTGTCATCCCCAGACTTGACTGGTGGTTTCACATCATCAGAATCCACGGAGTCAATACTTACAGCCTCACTTTCCTGCATGCACATTAAACTTCAAGGCAGAAGTTACAAGTGCTTTTAATTTAAAAACGGGGGCTGAGAGAGACTAACGAACGGTAAGGAACGTTCTCAGAGGAGCTGACTTAGAGCCACGTCTGGAGGTGGAACCAGCGCAAAAAACCCACAAAAAATATTCTCAGCAGAGGTCACTGGGGCACCAAGGACCTGAGATGGGCAGAACCTTGGGTCATCGAGAGCAGGGACTCGAGACGATGGTCACACGCAGAGCAGAACGGCTACCCAGCCGTGGCTCGGGGTGTGAGGCTGCGGGCCAGTGCATCACCCCAGCGACTGTTGCTTCACTTGGGGTGCCAGCAATGGAAGTGGGGTTCAGAGTGGCTTGTGCGGGAGGTGGTTCAAGTGGTTGAGCGCCTGCTTCCCACATGGGAGGACCAGAGCTCGGTGCCCGGTGCCTCCTAAAAGCAAAACGAAAAACAGACAACAAGCAAACAAGCAAAAGGTCCGACTCAGGGGGCCGATGCGGCTCAGTGGTGAGCGCTGGCTCCCCACACGCGAGGTCCCGGGTTCAATCCCCGGCTCCCATACCTAAGAAAAACCCCAAAAAACTAGTGTGTAGGTACGTATGTGTGTGTGTGTGTGAGTGAGTGAGTGAGTGTGTGTGTGTGTGTGTATGTGGGGTGGGAGATGGCGCAGACAGAGAGGAACAGGGTTGGGGGTCAGGGAGAGAGTGGCTGGTGAGATCACAGGGTGGAGGAGAGAAAAACACACTCCAGACCTAGGCATGTGATGCCAAGAACGGGCACTGGCCACCCCAGCAGCCCCGGGTTCTAATCCTGCCCGCCAGGGCTCAGCCGGAGCAGGGAGCTGTGTCTCTGCCCTCACTTTGCACATCTGCAACATGCAGGGGCTCAGATAAACAACCACAGGCCGCCTGACTCTGGCGTTCCATTACGCTGCTGCACAAGCATGCTCACAACACCCTCTCTTTTATTGGATTTCACAACTTGCCTAGCCCCTTCCAAAAAACGGTGCGTCTTTAGTATCCTCGGTTTTATAAATTCTACGTGACTTAAAATTAACTGGAGGGGGGGAAGTTTTAAAGAGTATTGCAGCCCCCCCCCAGAGAGAAACTGGGGCAGTATCAGGCATATTGCAAAACGTAGGCTCTTCTCAGCCGCAGCGCCGCTCGGCCGCTTCCTCGCACGCGGTCGCACCTGGCCTGACGCACCCTGAAATCTTGTCTTCCTGACCTCCACGGCGGCGTCTGAAAGCCTCCACAGCGAGGCGAGGCTCCCACCTGCCCGCGCTGTCCCCAGAAACGGCCGGTGATTTCTCTTCTGTCTACCCCACGGCTCCACGGCCCCCCAGGACAGGGCCTGGGCTTTGTGTAATTTGGACGTGGTCGGGCTCCGGGCTGGGCCGGGGACTGTCCCGTCAGCAGCTGCCTCCCGGGCCCAGCCCTCGTGGCTACGACAGCGTCAATTCGGTCACTTCTCAGCCCTCAGCGGCCACCGGGGGAGGCCGCGGGCTCCCGCCATCCTCTGTTGTCTGAAGAAGGCGCAGCGCTCCCGGCTGCGGGGGGGAGGCACGCACGAGAGCCCTTCCCAGGCGGGGAGGCAGGGAGGGCGGAGCACTGGGTCCCGGCCCGTCTGGCCTCCTCGGGCCGCTGGGCAGAGCTCTGCCCCGTGAACCTGGACCGGCCGCCCCGCCTTTCCGTGGACCCCTCTGGTTTGCGGGAGAAACCCCGCCCCTTCTCTCTGGCCCCCGCTGCAGGCTGCCCCGCCCCGGCCACCCCACTCCCCGGCAGCAGAGCCGCGGTTCACGTCAGGCGTGTGCCGGCCCCTCCCGACACAATTCTGGAACGTCCACCGAGGCGCCCGGAGCCCCCCGCCCGGCTCCCTGCCGCCTCGGGCCCTGCCGCTTCCTCACCAGCTCCCCACACACTCTGGTCTCCTAAGCACGCTCAGCCGTGACATTCTGAGCGGAGGGTCCCCCCAGAGCCGCGTCCACCCGGAGCCTCAGAAAGGGCCCTTATTTGGAAATAGGGTCTTGGCAGATGTGGTCAGGCAAGGTGCGTCACCCGAACCCTAGTCCGATAGCCGGGGATCTTAGAGGACAGGAAGACGGACGCGGAGGCAGCGAGGGGGGGGCGCGGCACCTGCCAGGAGCATGGGGGGGGGCACCAGCAGCTGGAGGAGCAGGAGCCCCCTCCCCGGGTCTCTTGGGGAGCGGGGCTGCTGACCCCTCGAGTGTGGACTTCGGGTCTCTAGGACTGGGAGGACGCATTTCTGTGGCTTTGAGGTGCTCTGAGGTGGACTTCCGTGTCCCCCAGCCCCTTAGGCTTCGCCGCCACGACAGCGTCACGCCTGCTTCTGCCTGGCACCTAGGGTGGAGCCGACACCTGCACGGCAGGTGCACAGCAAACACGGAACGAGCAAATGGGTGATGCCAGACTTTGTGGCACCGCATCGGGACCTGACGTTGGACATGAGCAGGATGCAGCTTCTGCTCTCGAGCTGCTCGGAGCGTCAGGGAAACAACTGAGGCCCTCGGGGGGCCCCGGGGCCAGGGCTCGTGGCGCGAGTTCGGCTCTTTGGGGACCGGCTGGGCCCTTGTCCGTCGGTCATCGCCTGGTGCCCTGGCAGACACTCCCCGATCTCCCGCCACGCTGGTGGCCGCGCCCAGGCCGTGCGGCCGCGGCAGGCACCTCCCCTGGTCTGGCCCTGGCACGCGGCAGGCTGGCTTCCGCTGGGACCAGCAGTGGCTTCCTTGCTGCTGTTTGTTCAGTGTCCGGTGGCTGGACGGGGAGTTCCCAGAGCAGCTCCGGTCCAGGGTAAACAACCCTTCCCTGTGTGACAATCTGGAGGAACAGCCTAAAAATAGGCTGGTGGCGGCTTACTCATGAGCTCGAGGGGAGAGGGACGCTGGGGGGATGAGAATTTTGCTCTGTGGGGCCAACTTATTTGGGCTGGTGGGAAGGAGGCCCGCCCCCCCCACCGTGACTCGTCCGGGAGCACTGGAGCCCGAGGCTGCCGCTCGGGCTCTGACTTCACAGGGCGGCCGACCGGCCAGGCTGGGACACCGGCTCCAAGCCCCAGGCAGACCAGAGACCTCCGGCGGTGAAGCGCCTTGTGGGGGGCAGCGCACATGGGCCGTGGGAGCCGGTCGGGGGAAAGCCCCGGGAGCTGACACATCCTCTCACCCACTGCTCCCGAGTCAGACGCTCCAACGAGAACCAGACGATGCGAACCAACTGCTTCCAAAGCCTGAGAGCTGGTGAGTCATGACCTTCCCCTCTTTGCCCAATGCTCGCACCCCAAAGTTCTTACTTGTGTCTACCCAAGTCCCTTGTGCTGCAGTGAGTGTGCATCAGCACCCGTGGCTGAGCCTCTGCTGATCTGAAAGGGAGATCTTTATTGGGTTGCAAAATAGGACAAAAAACTTCTTTCAGAGGTGGCAACACACCTCTGGGAGCCCCTTGTTTTCCCCACCCCTCCTTCCTAAGAATGAAACACCTCCGCTGTCACAGACACGGGTGCTCTTTGCAGCCCGCCTGCATGTGTACTTCCGCCACTTGGAGCACTGGGGCTGGGTCAGAGTCTGCCCCTCTGAGAGGTCTTTCCTGGTTTGTGGTTTGCCCTGTGGGGGTCAAGTGTCATTTGGAGGGTCTTCTCTTGTCATCGAGAGTCAGTTCTGCCTCTCCTGGGGACGATCAACTTTTCTGTTTTCCCAGATCATTCACTATCTGAGCTATTCCACTGGATGTGTGGCATGTCCTAGTTGTCATTGTAAAATGACTGCTTTAATTCCATCCATCCTCCCATCCATCCATCTATCCATAAATCCATCTAATCCCATATATCCATCCACCCCTTCAGCTACCCCTTCATCCACCTATCCATCTTCCCATCCTTTCATGCATCCTCCCATCCTTCCTTTCATCTATCCTTCCATCCATTCTCCCATCTATCCATTCATCCATTCTTCCAACCATTCATCCATCCATCCACTTCTTTATCCTTCCATCCACCCATCTATCCTTCCATCATCCAACCATATATCGTCCCATCCATCCATCCAATCACTCCTCCATCCTCCCATCCATCCATCCATCCTCCCATCCATCCATCTATCCATAAATCCATCTACTCCCATATATCAATCCACCCCTTCATCTACCCCTTCATCCATCTATCAATCTTCCCATTCTTTCATGCATCCTCCTATCTTTCCTTCCTTCCTTCCACCCATTCTCCCATCTATCCATTTATCCATTCTTCCAACCATTCACCCATCCATCCATTCCTTTATCTCCCATTCTTCCATCCATCCATCCATCCATCCTTCCTTTCTTCCATCATCCAACCATATATCTTCCCATCCTCCCACCCCTTCATTCATCCTTCCATCATCCATCATCCATCCATCCATCTTCTCATCCATCCATCCATCTACTCCTCCATCCTTCCATCTGTTGATCCATCATCCTTCCTTTCTTCCATCATCCAACCATATATCTTCCCATCCTCCCACCCCTTCATTCATCCTTCCATCATCCATCATCCATCCATCCATCTTCTCATCCATCCATCCATCTACTCCTCCATCCTTCCATCTGTTGATCCATCATCCATCCATCTTTCCACCCTTCCATCCTTCCATCCATTCTCCCATCCACCCATCCATCTATCCATCTTCCCATCCATCCATTCACTCCATCCTCCCATCCATTCATCCATCCATCCATCATCCATCCATCCATCATCCATCCATCCATCCTTCCATCCATTCTCCCATCCATCCATCCTTCCATCCATCTACCCATCTTCCCATCCATCCACTCCTCCACCCTCCCATCCATGCATCCATCCATTCATCATTCATCCATCCATCCATCCATATTCCCATCCATTCATCCATCCATCCACTCCTCCATCCTCCCATTCATCCATCTTTCCATCATCCAGCCAGCCAGCCAACTTATGGAGCACCTTCTCTGCTGCATGCCCCACGCTTGTGCTGGGAACATGGGGCTGAATGGAACGCTCCACACCCTACACTTGCGGTGGGAACACAGGGTTGAATGAGTTGTACCTCTCTTATTGAGAAGCACATTCTTTGGGAGATGTATCATTAGGCAACTGCAGAGCAGGGGGACAAATGCTAAGGAAGAACGGAAACTACAGAGACTCAGCACCACATGGGGGACCAGGGGAAACTTCCAGAAGGGGTTGTGTACGTCTGCCACCCCAACTGAGATCTGAAGCACTTGCAGACAGGGACTGGACCCCTAACTGTGCCTGAGTCGGCCTCGGCACGTGAGAGCGCAGCAAGACGCACGTGCATTAATGGATGCCTGGGTGGATGAACGAGTGGATAAACAGACCTGCAGAGAACACTGCGGGCAGGCACGGGAGTCCACATGCAGACGCTGATGGCCTCAGGTGGGTGCTGGCTCAGCAGGGGCACTTACGGAGCCCACAGGCGGCTGCCGTCCGAGGACATTTCACTGTTTTTCCAGCCTCCGAGAGCCACCTCCTGACATCTGGTGCCATTATAAGCAGTGACCTCGGCATCTGGAGCCGGGAGCCAGGGAATGCGGCCGGCGGGGACGAGGCAGGGCTGGGAGCCGGGAGCAGCGGGGACAGAGAACATTCCCAGCCCCCGGGCAGCGTTCCCCGAGGGGCGGGGCCGGGAGTCCAGGCAAAAGGCTTTTGTTCCCTTTGTTTTTGCTCATTCCATGAAAGATTTTACTTGACTCATGATTTTCCAACCAGTTCCTTCTGTAGCTTAAGAAAGCAAGAGTGAATAATTGCTCTGGGTTTTTTCTTGTTTTTTTTCCCTTGTTACAGGAATGTGTAAACACCAGGGCTCTGGAGTCGGATGCCAAGCCCTGCGCACTGGAGGCTCCTCGCGCACCGGGCAGAGCTGGCATCCTCCTGGCGGGCACCGGGCTGACACTTCTGTGGGGCCCGGCCCTCACCCAGGCCATCTGGACCCTGCTGGGAAGGCTGGCGGGCGCCTGCTGGACTTCTCACCATGCGTCCGCCTCCCCGCCCTCGCCATGCCCCGCGATGACCACGGACCCACGGCTGGGCCCCCCCTCGCACCGCGCAGCCCCAGGCGGGTGCCTTTCCCTCTGGGCTGCTCTAGGGGTGGGGGACACACGGGGGCTCACCTGGGGCACAGAGCACTCAGCAAACGTGGGTGCAGGGTGAACGGGGTCCCTTCTGGGCTGCTATGTTCTAGAATCTGCAGTGATTCTGAGGGGGAAGAAGCTGCGGCAGGGGGAGGAGACAGGGGTGAGAGGGGAGGGGAGGAGGCCGCAAAGCCCATGTCACCCAGCGAATGACAAAGCCCGGTTGCACCTGGCGGGGGGTGGGTGGGAGCTGAGCCCCTGGCTGTGCCAGGTGGCCGGCCGGCCCCTCTGGCTGACTCGTACAGTCCGCCCTCTGTGCGCCTGGGGGCTCGGTGTCATCACCAGGCCCCGCAGGTCAGTCCACAGCCGGTCGCAGTGAGTGCTGAGGCCGGGAAGCCAGCACCGCCCCTGCCTTGGAAGCTACCGGAACCCCCACCATGATAAACACAGGTCACAGGACACGCTGGGCTCTGAGGGCACGTGTGTGCTGGCGGTGTCAGATGCGTGTCCAGAGCTGCCCGTGCGCATCTGGGTCCCCCGGTGGGGGAGGCATGGAGGAGCCGGCCAGGGGGGCAGCGCGGCCCCCGCCTGCTGCAGACTCTGCCCGGGTGGGTGCTGGGAGCCGCCCGCGGGCAGGGAAGGGAGGTCGGGAGGTTGGACAGTGCCCGGCGCACGTGTCGTCCCTAGATCGGGGTGTCCCCGGCTGTTCTGCATGGCAAATGAGAGGGTCCCTGCGGGGACCACTCACCACGGCCAGCGTGGCCCCTCGTGTTCGAGCCCGGCTCCCAGCCGTGGTGGGCACTGCCCCTTCCCAGGCGGCCGGGATGGTTCCCGCAGGTGCAGGCCTTGGAGAAGGCGCCCCTGTCCCAGCCTGCAGTGAGGTGCGCCGGCTCCAGCACAGAGAAAGGCGTCGTTTTGCAGCTACAGACGGAGAACTGTGGGGGGTGGGTGCAGCGTGGGGCTACTCCAGGGACCCCGGCCCTGGAGCGAGCGGCCCCACCTCCGCCGAGCCATCGTCCACCCCCTCCCCAGCACCCGCAGGGCTCGGCTGGCCGGGCACCCAGCAGGAGCCCAAGGGTGGACTCAAAGCCGGGCTGCGCCCCTGAAAGCATCTGCGAGAGTTTGGGGGGCCATCTCCTCTAAAGCCACCCGCTTGCCCAAGGCAGGGGCCAGGCAGGGGTCCGGATGTCCAGCTCTGCTGTGCAGCCGCCCTGGGCCTTGGGGACCCTGCTGCCGGGGGCGCCAGCCGCACGCCCGTGCTCTGCCCGCTCCGTGTGCCCAGGCCGCCGAGGCGCAGCCGGGGAGCTGGGGTGCGGCCGTGGGGCTGGGGAGGCCCAGGGTGTCCCCGCGCCTGTCCTGCCTTGGGGACGCCCCGGTGGTCGTAGGTGGGTTTTAGAGAAGAAGCCGCGGGGGCCGCCTGCCCAGAGGCCAGGCGCGCGGTGGCCGGGTCCCCGGGGCAGCGCGGGCCCCTCTGGCCCTGCCGTGGGCAGCATGGGTGCTCCTGGAGGCTGGACCTCGCCCGCCCGACTCCGCCCGCCCCTGCGCGGAGCTCTCTGCGGAAAGGCCTCGCCCAGGCCCTGAGCCCAGCCCCTGCCGCGAGGCCCTGCTGGCATGATCGGAGCTGGGGCGCCCTGGCCGGGCCCGGGGGCCTCCAGGTACACGGCCTCCATCACTCTCCCAGGTGCCCGGGGCTGCGGCTGCGGCTCGCCCCCTCCCGGCTGCCCAGGGCGGGGAAGGGCTGCAGCTCCGTGCGCCCTGAGCTTCCGGAAATTCCTGGGATGTAAGCCACTCTTGACCTCTCCTCTCCGGCCTCAGTTTTCCCAGTGCTCCAGCCTCCCCCACGGCCCTGCCTGCCATCAGAAGATCATTCGGAGGGGCTTTCTCTGGGCTCACCCACGACCTCCCGGCCCCCCAGAGGGGAGGGTCCGGCCTGGGCCCAGGTGGGAAGGGAGCGGGCCTGAGCCGGCCGCCAGGCAGCTCCTGAGTGGCGGGGATGGAGCAGGCGCTCCCCTGCGTGTTGGGGTAACATGACCGTGAACCCCGATATACTCCTTGCCTACTTTCCACCCCAAAAATGGCGTCTTCCTGCCCAGCAATCTGTGCACCCTGGAAGGCACGTGGCGCCGTGGCCAGGGCGTGTCAGCAAAGCCACCTGCTCGCTGTGCATATAGCGCTGTGGCCAGGGTGTGGCAGTGACAGCACCCGCTCCCTATGCACGTGGTGCCGTGGCTAGAATGTGACAGCGACAGCACCCGTTCCCTATACACGTGGCGCCGTGGCTAGGACGTGGCAGCGACGGCGCTTGCTCCTGTGCACGTGGCGCCGTGGCTAGGACGTGGCAGCGATGGTGCTTGCTCCTGTGCACGTGGCGCCGTGGCCAGGACGTGGCAGCGACGGCGCTTGCTCCTGTGCACGTGGCGCCGTGGCTAGGACGTGGCAGCGACGGCGCTTGCTCCTGTGCACGTGGCACCGTGGCTAGGACGTGGCAGCGATGGTGCTTGCTCCTGTGCACGTGGCGCCGTGGCCAGGGGGTGGCAGCACCGGCGCCCGCTCCCTGTGCAGTGACGACTGTCACCCGGGCTCTAGAAGGCCCTTGTCTGGTCTGGGGCGGTGACGCGCCTGCCCCTGGAGCTGGGAGAAGGCCGACGCGCTCCCCCACCAGCCCCCGGCGAGGGGCACCTTCGCGCGCTCAGGCGCAGGCAGAGGCCACGGAGGGCGCCCTTCCCGCTGGGTCCCCAGGAAGAACCTCGGACGCAGCCACCAGCGCTTCCAGTGCCAGCCCCTGCTCCGCCAACGGGCCGCGCGCAGGACGGAGCGTGTGTGACGCGCGTGCTCACGGGGGCCCGGGTCGCCGGGGGAACGCGGGCTCAGCAGGACGCCCACCTCCCACCCCGCGCCCCAGAAAGAGGCAGCAGCAGGGGTGTGCCTGGGACCCCGGGTCAACCGGGAGGCGCGGGGGCCGGGAGGGCCTGCCCTGCCCTTCCTGAACCCCCAAACAGCGGGGCCACGGCCGGAGGCAGACGCTCAGGGCGCCGGCCTCCGGGTCAGTCCCCGGGGCCTGCCGCCCGCCAGGGGAGCGTAACTTCCCGTCCCCAAGGCCCCGGCGGCTCAAAGCCCACTGCGGCCCTGCGTGCATCTGCCCCTCCGACCACGTCGCCTGCCCGCTGGCTCAGCCCCCGCCCGGCCCCAGGGCGCCGACGCCTTCGCCCTCCTCCTCCCTCTGCGCTCCCAGCACCGGGGTGGGGGTGGGGGGGCTGGAGGCCCGGGGACCCCAGCGCCGGGTTCCCACGGGAAACAGCCCCTCGCCACGTCACCGCCAGCTGCCGGAGGAACGGCTCGGGCCCGTCATCGCTGGCCCCGGGCGCGCGATGATTAAGCCGCTTACTCACCCGACCCCCCGGCCGGGCTCTCTGGCCGGGACAGCGGAAGGAGGGAAGGGGCAGGGGCCGCTTCCAGGGCAGGCAGCCTCCTCCCGCCGCCTGCACGGCCCCCGGCGCGCCCCGGCCCAGCTTCCTGTTAAACGGGGTCCGAACGCCACACCCCGAGCAGCTCCAGCCTGAGACGGCGCAAAGGGGCGGACGGGCAGAGCCCGCGGCGCCGCCAGACCTCGGGGCGGTGAAAACCCGCGGGCAGGCCTCGTCTAAATGCGAGGCAGGAGACCAACGCGTCCCGGGGCCCCCAGGGGCCTCCTGTGACAAACGACTTGAGGGCAAGGTGAAGGTTCCTTCACCTTCTTTTAAAGCACATAACGGGAAAAAACTAAAATGACCCGCTACCTCCTAATCTTTTCCTGGCCCGCCCAATCGGCTAACGGTTCTGGACGGTTAAATGAACAGAAATCAGGAGCACCTGCAGGAGCGCACGGCGGGGGCGGCTGCAGCCCCCCGGCCCCCTCCCCACGCCAGGTGCCGTCCGCGCGGGCAGCTGTCCACTCCCAAAGCAAAGATGTGAGGCGCCCGACCCCCGGGTGGCCCCGCAGGGCAGCTGTGACCCTTCTGCACGAGGCCACCGTGCGGGGGCTTTCTGGAACTGACTCTGCCGAAGGACTCGAGGCCCAAGCGTTGGTTTGGGGGTCCCGGAGGACGACTCGGGCTGGAGGCCCCCCCAGAGGCTGTGCCCGGGTCAGCTCCCTCGGCCGCGTCCACAGCGTCACGTGGACGCCCTGGAGCCTGGCGGCTTCCTCCACGCCCTCGCGGTCCTGGCGTTCCCGGCCACGTGCGTTTTGGAGCATAAAGCCCGCGGGGTCTGCGAGCCCAGGGGCCGGCCACGGGCCCGAGGCAGGGGGTCCTGGGGGCTCGGCCGCCGCGAGGCGCGCGTGGGCGGACGCGGGCAGTTCACCGCGGGCTGCGCCCCTCCTCGGGCTCCCCTCCCTCCTGCGGCGTGGGGACCCCCCTGCACCCCCTGTCTCCCCTCCCCCATGCAGGGCCACAAACGCTTCCTGCGCGGCGACGGCGCCCGCTTTCTGCGCCCCGGCGGGGGCCGCCCTGCGCGTGGCTCCCCCGAGCATGGGCCACTGGCCACTGGCCGTCAGGCCGGCCCTGCAGGACGCGGCGGCCTCTCTCCCTGGATGCTGGGCGCACAGCAGAAATTTTCTTTAAAGGGACACTCCTGATCCTCGGGCCGGAGAAGCGAGAAGGACCCGCGGCGCCGCGCGGTGGGCTTTGCGCAGCCCAGGCCGCCTGCGTGTCGCATCACGCGAGTCCTAAGCCCAGAGTGGACAGAGACGGAGGTTCCGGGCCTGGCTGAATTCCCGGCGCCCTCCTTCCTCGCCATTGGGCCGGGGTCACGTGCTCTCCGCCCTGAGGGCCGGCCGCTGCGCCCTGGGGGGCTTTCCTCGCCGCCATGAGCACCGGGGAGCCCCCGGGACCCGGCCGGCAGCCGAGCCGGCACCCCGACTCTCGTCGAGGACGCAACCGCGCGGCCCCCGTCTGTACAGAGGACGCTTTCGTCACCCACCACGTGGACAGACGCTGGGGGGTCCCTGGGAGGCCGGGGGCCTCCAGGAGGGAGCGCGCGCCGGCCCAGCCTGGCCCTGGCCCCTCGTGAACGCCCCCGGGCCGCGCGCCCCACGGGCAGCCCGCGTCCCTGCTGTGGAGGGGACGGTAGGGGAGGACGGCCCCGCCCTGCCGCCACGTCCCTGCCCCTGGGCCTCACCCCTTTGTCACTCCTCACCTGGGGGTGCTGGCTCTGCCCCATGTCGGCCCCACCCCTGCCCCAGGCCTGCAGCTGGCTGTCTGCTCCGCCCACCGGCTCAGGGCCAGGGAAGCTTCTAGATGGCAGACCCTGTGCCTGCTTTACGAGAAAACGCTCCAAAAGCCATCGAGGGCGATCCCGGGGCTTCAGGTGGGGTGCTCGGACACTCTGGGTTCCGTGGGGCCCGTTCCTGGGGCGTTAGAAGCTCGGGTGCCCCCGGATCCCGCCTGGCACAGTCCCCACAAGAGCCAGTGAGCTCATTCAGGTCGGAAAGAAGATCGTTTTATGTATTTTTCACTTAAACGGCACAAGTTCCTGTGGAAACCGCATGTGGGAAACCTACTTAGGGACAGGCCAAATCCCAAGCGGAGGTTCAGAGCCGTGGGGCTCAGCGCGGGGCGCGGCCCGAGGGCAGGGCGCTTTCCAGGGAGAGGCGCGGCCGTGCCCGGTGCCAGGCATGAGGGCCTGCCGTGGCTTCCTGCGCTGTGCCCGTCTCGGCGTGGCCCGCGCTGCCCAGCGCAGCCGCCGGGGCACCCTGGGAAAGTGGCGGCTCGAGCGCTGGGCTCCTGCTTCGCGCCCAGTCGGGCGGGACTTCTTAGATACTGACCCGGCCACCAAAGCCGCTCGTCCAGCCCAACGTCCCCGAGGAGCCTGCCCTCCGCGTGGCCCTTCCCTCCCGCGGAAACCTCCAGAACACCCAAGGGGGCCACCACCAAACGTCCAAAAGGGATTCCGAAGGGGTCCCACGACACAGACCGGAAGACGGCCAGGCCCCGCGTGGCCCGGCTCCAGAGGCTCGACGCGAGCCCCGGTGGAACCCACGAGCCCCGGCCTCGGGGGCAGCCCCCGAGCTGAACGCCAAAGCCGGGCCCGGGCTGGGAGCGCGGAGTCCCCAGGGGCCCTGGGCAGCCTGCGGTGGGTGGCCGCTTCTCCCCGCGGGCGGCAGCCGGGTGGACGGGCCCCGAGGCAGAGCCCCTGCCCAGCAGCTCTGACTTCCCGCCGGCCAGGCCCACTCCCCGGGCAGGTGGGCGAGTCTCCCGGAAGTCTCGTCCTTGGACGGCTGGACAGGGCAGACCGTGGCGCGCCCGGGTGCGAAGAGGACGACAGCGGGTCACGGGCAGCCGAGATACAGCCCCAAGACGCAGCCGGCCTGCTTGGCGGGAGGTGGCTCCCTGGCTGCCCAGGCCTGGGCCTGGCCATCCCCCTGCCCCCGGCCACCCCCTGCCCCCGGCCGCCCCCTGCCCATGGCTATTGCCCTGCCCCCGGCCATCCCCCTGACCCTGGCCATCGCCCAGTAGGACGTGCTTGGGTGTCCCCAGGAGCCTGGAGAAGCAGGTCCAGAGCATCAAACGGTCAAGGGGCACCCAAGATTGAAGCGCTGACCTCCTTGAAGGTCAGCTGGACTTCGGGCAGGTTTGCCCACAGGCCTCGCCCCGCTGCCCAGGAGGGTCTCCTCAGGGGCCAGCTCCCAGCGGCGTGGCCTGGCCAGGCCTCCGGCTGCCCTCTTGCTTCCCTGGAGGGAAAAGAGCCGAGAAGCTGCAGCCCAATCATCCCTCAGATGGGAGCGGCCTCTGGACAGCCCCTGCTGGGTCACTGCCCTGCCTGGGGCTACTCCGGGAAAGACAAGAGTGCGGTGACCGGCCCTGGCTGGTGCTCGGCCACGGCAAGGCCACAAGTGACTGGGCGGCTGGGCCACCTGCACCCCTTCCACACGGCAGCCTGCCCGCCCGTCGGTGTCCAGCCGCCCCGCTGCCCGTCCGCCGCTGCTGGGCATGTGTCCAGCTGTGCATCCACCCATACATTGCTGCTGGCCACGTGCCCAGCTGCCCATCCCCAGTGCTCAGCCACACGTCCAGCTGCCCCAGCCAGGGGGACGGGGAAGCCAGTGGGGGGTGCAGCGGGCTGGGGGCACAAGCCCCTGCGGCCAAGGCACATCGAGGGCCCCTCTGGACTCCCACGGCCCTGTGGGGCTGAGAATCTCTTTTTGACCCGCTGGTGACCGCTGGAACGTGACGGCCGCGCCGAGGGAGGTCGGCCCTCGGGAAAGGAGGCGACGGGGTGGGCGCCCTCCATGGGCAGCTTTGGACTCCGCGCCGTTCCCTCCCCGATGATAATCAAGGCACCAGGAACCAAAATCTCAGCTCTGTCTTCAGTGAAATGCAGGGACACCTGGAACATGGACACAGCATGCACGGAAGGGCCCAGAGGGAGCGGGTGAGGCGTGCAGGGTGGGGGCAGAGAGGGTCCCAGAGGGAACTGGCGGACGGCAGAGACCCCGCGGGGGATGCCCCCGGCCCCTCCCGGGCTCCCGGCCGGCGGAGTGACACAGACGCGCCATGGGAGCAGGGGGCGGGCTGCGCGGGGCTTGGCGGCCCTGCCACCCGCCATGCCGCCACGCGCACTCACACAAGCGTGCTCACAGGTCTGCATGCGGGAGGACTCCCGCCACCCGGAGCTTTGCCTTGCTCGTCTGCTCTGGTCAACAGCCGGTCCAGGAAGAAAGTCCCCCCCAAGAATGGGGGGACCCAGTCAGGAAAGGAGCGGAGCTGTGCCTGCCGCTCACGGGTGAGCCCGTGCGACGTCGCGGTGGGCGGAATGCTCGAGACGCGAGAGGACAGACGCTGTGGGACGGCACGGAACTATCTGGAATGTGCAGCTTCGCAGAGGCGAGCATGGGTTAGAGGCCACCAGGGCTGAAGGGGAGACTGAGGGCGCCCGCGATGGTCCAGAGCTGCTCTTTGGGTGACGGCAACGGGTGGTGGCGAGGGCAGCCAGCACTGAATGCCGCTGAACTGTACCCTCGCAATGGCGTGTTAGAGTTTATCTTATGTAGATGTTACCACAACGATCTTTTAAAACGATCCCCCCTCCAAGAGAAAGGAAGAGGACCCCCAGGGTCAGGGAGGACCTCAGCCCTGCTGCCACAGCCAGGGGGTGGGTTAGGGGGTCTCAGGAGGCATCGTGGATGTGAGGTCAGAGCAGGAGCCAGCAGGGCCTGGGGGGCCGGGGTTGGACAGCCGGAAGAAGGGGTCAGGGGTTAGGAGGGGGCCCAGTGAGTAGGAGGGGCCCAGAGGGTGGGGGACCCAGCGGGTGGGGCCCGCAGGGGCCAGGAGGCTTGGGGGCCCCGGCGTCTGCTCAGCCCCTCTTGCGCCCTCACCCGCTGACTCCCCTCAGTCGTTTGTCTGTTTGTCCGTCCGCAGGTGCATCCTGCCTCCGCGGTGATCCTGGGGTCAGGGGGAGAGCTGCAGCAAGACGCGCCGGCCCTGCCTTTACGGGGCTGCGAGACCCTCCAGTGGGTTCCAGAAACACTCAGGCAGCGACGCAGCGGGCGGCGCAAACGCGGTGCGGGGGCGGGCGGGGCTCCTCCAGTTTTAGGTGCGGGCTGGAATTTAGACTTAAAATCCTGGAACGGTCATGTGGTGCTTTGCTTTGAAACCAGCACGTTTGAGCGAGAGGGGAAGGGGCCGTGGAAACGAGAGTGCGCAGCCAGAGGGCGCAGCGGGCAGCGGGGGCAGTGGGCAGCACGGCCAGGCCGGGGGGGCTGGACCCCGCACAGCGCCTGCAAGAGCTCCGGGCCGTGGCAGCAGCCGCAGCGCCCGGGGACGGCGGCGCACGGCGTGCTGCGGCCCCCCCGAGCCTTTGCGGGCGCTTCCTCCCTCTACACTCGTCCCCCCCGGCCCTGCGCGCGCAAGTCCCAGCTCCCCTGGGAGCCCCCGGCCTGCTGCGCCCGCCGCTGGGGTCCTTGCTTCTACGGAAAGGGGACCCTTTGTGGAGCCCCCGACTGAAACGCCTCCCTCGTGCGCAGCAGAGCGGGGGGCGGGGGACCCTTGGGAAGCGTGGACGGGCTGCGGCCAGGCCCTGGGTGGGCGCGGGGACCGTCCGTCTGGAGAGCTAGGGAGCCCCGTGGGGGCTGCTGCCCAGGGAGGGGCCCGGGTGCCAGGGCGCGGCCGGGCGGGGGAGGCGAGCCCACCCACACTCACCACGCCCCAGCGCTCGCACGCAGCGACACGCTGCCGCACGTGTCGTCACACTCACGCGCACACTCGTACACCTCCTCACACACCCATACCCTCTGCGGCACACTCCTGTGTCGTCACCCACCGCATTCACACACCCCTCACGGGCAGAGCCTCCGCGCTCACACTCACACACCACACACCTACCATCTCACACGCGCATCCTTCCATACATGAACTCACACTCAACACTCACCCGCACACACACGTGCACTCACAATCACCCTGACAGACTCTCATGCACGTGCATTCACACTCACACTCACACCATCTCTCACACACACTCACCCCGTTTTTTCATTTTTATAAAATTTGATCGCTGATTGCAATAGTTATTTTTATATTCTGGTTGCAATTAACTTCTCAAATGTATTATTTCTACATATAGAAATATGCGTATATGAATATATATAAATATGTTCTAATTCTTGCAAATATTTCTCACTTCTATGATTCTCTTATTCCATACAGTTTTTTTTACTTTGACAGATTTTTTTTTAGTGGTTTTTTTTTATTTGAAGATACATAGATTACAAAAATATTAGATTAAAAAATACAGGAGATTCCCATATATCCCACCCCCCACCCCCACTCCTCCCTCATCAACAACCTCTTTCATCACTGTGGCACATTCCCTGCATTTGGTGAATACATTTTGGGGCACTGCTGCACCACATGGATTATAGTTTACCCTGTAGTTCACACTCTCCCCCAGTCCATTCAGGGGGTTATGGCAGGATATATAAGGTCCTGCATCTGTCCCTGCAGTATCATTCAGGACAACTCCAAGTCCCAAAAATGCCCCCACATCACCTCTCTTCTTCCCTCTCCCTACCTTCAGCAGCTACTGTGGCCACTTTCTCCACATCATTGCTACAATTTCTTCTATTACTTGTCACAATAGTTCCATAGTAGAATATCAGTAAGTCCACTCTAGTCCATACGCTATTCCTCTATTCTGTGGACCCTGGAATGGTTGTGTCCCCTCCACCTCTACATCAAGCGGGGCTTAGATTCCACATGGCTGATGGATGCAATTCCTCTGCCTGCAGTTGTAGGCACTCTTGGTTCCCCGGTGTGGTGGCTGACCATCTTCACCTCCTTGTTAGCTGACCTGGGTGAGTTCAATGAACCAGAGAGTAGGAGTTGCAACTCTGCTGAGGCTCAGGGCCCAGCTGGCATATGGCAGTCCAGAGATTCAAGTCTTCAGATACCAATCCCAGTGCCAAACACAGGTCCAGTAAAAGTGAGAGAGAGGCATGTGTGGAATGGTCACAGCTGAGTCCAGCTCCATCACACTCAGGAGCACAAATTCCAAAGCAGGGCCCACTGACGAGGCACTGAACTCCAGAGCACACTCGCCCTTATATACCCCCACACACACACCTTATCTCACTTACACACTCGCCTTTACACACTCACATGCACACACACACTCGCCCTTATTTCTCACACTCACATACATGCACTCATGCTCACCCTTATACACTCTCACACACACTCGCACCCCCCACTCCCACTTGCACACACAGCGCCTTCGCCCTGCTCACCACCGTGCTGTGTCCTGATGCTTCTCTGCATGCGGCTGCACACGTTCTGGACCGCCTTCCTTCTCAGCCCCCCTGGATCACGTGGGGAGCATGCCAGCCCCCTTCTGCAGGGTGGTGCCGGCTTGCCCCTGCAGGGCCCTGGGCCCCACGGCTCTTCCCTGCCTGTCCCTCCTCTGCCCCCTCACCCCTGGTCCCTCTTCCTGCCCTTCACCCCTCCACGTCCAGCTGATTTCAGGGGGTGCTCGCCATTTCTTCAGCTCACACGCCCCTCGAGTCCCCTTCCTTTCCTTTGCAGCATTTCCTCAGATTGCAGCTATGACCCATCTGCATGCATCTTGCAACAACGTCCCTCAGCAGACTCTGAGTTCCACGGGCCTGAGCTGTCAGCTCATAAATCACTGTGGGTTGGGTGGGTGAGTGGGTGGACAGAGGGGTGGATGGACGATTGGGTGGATGGTGGATGGACAAATGAGTGGGTGAATAGATGGATGGATGGGAGAATGGGTGGGTGGGTGGATGGGTGGATGGAAGGAAGGATAGCTGAGAGGATAGATGGATGGGTGGGTGGGTGGATAGATGGGTGGGTGGAGGGTGGATGAGTGAGTGCACAGATGGGTAGATGGATAGATGGATGGATGGACATCTGGGTGGATGGTGGATGGACATATGAGTGGGTGGATAGATGGATGGATGGGAGAATGGGTGTATGGGTGTATGGGTGGACGGAAGGAAGGGTAGCTGAGAGGATGGATGGATGGGTGGGTAGGTGGATGGATGTGTCTGTGTGTGGGTGGATAGGTGGATAGATGGGTGGATGGATGGATGGATGGGTAGATGGATGGATGGGTGGGTGCTTGGATGGATGGGTGGAGGGCAAGTGGGTGCTCAAAGTCGTTGCTGGGGAGGCACTTCCAGGATGAGCTGTCCCCCTTGGGCAGGACCAGAGCACCCTGCTCCCCATGAGAGGCCCTGGGGGGTTAAGTGGCTGCCAAGCTCCCAGAGCTGTCCTCAAGCCCAGGCTGCCCCTCAATCCGCCCCCAGCCTCAGGCACCTGCAGAGACAACCTGCAGCTCGTTTCTCTGCCTGAGCCTGGACAAGGAGGGGGAAAGGGAAGGCACGGAAACCGAGATGCAGGCACCAAGTCAGTGGGGCAGGTGAGTGGGGCAAGAGCATGGCATGACCAACCCCCCAATCCAAAGAGGGCAGAGGCCAGGCAGCAGGGGGCCGCCTCCTTCTGGCCCCCGCGGCTGAGGCACCCCGTGGAGCTGAGCTCAGAGCCCTGCTTCCCGTGCCACCGGCTCCTCTGGCCGTGGACCCCGCCCCGGGCCTCTGTGTCCTCCTTGCCCGACTCCGTAGGGGAGCCTGAGCTGGTGGAGCAGCTTGCCCAGGCATACACAGGTGTGTAGACACCATCTTCTCATGACGAGGGTGCTCAGGGGTGCTGAGCGCTGGATGTGAGCAGACGCCTCCGTCAAGGAGGTTGGCACGAGCCGATCTGGACATGCAGGAAATGCCCCACGCTGATGGGACGGCGCAGGTCCTGCGTCTGGCGTCTCCCTCCAGGCTCGTTGACATCCGCCCTCCTGGGTTTAGAAAGGAGCCGAGGAGGGACGCACCTGCCCCCCGGGGTTATGCACGGGCATCGCCTCCCCAGGTGGCCCGTGCGCTGCCGGGTGTACAGACCTTTGCCTTCTGCCTCTCCCCAGCGCCGGGTGGCTGGTCCCTGCTGCTTTGCTGGAAAGGACTCATCTCCCTCAGCCCCTGTGCAGAGGGCGGCAGGCTCCTTTTGTCTTATTTTTTTGTGTTTTCAAGCATAGAGAAGAAACATTCTGTCCTTTTGAAGAAAATCTCCTGTATTACAAATGATTTGGAAAACAGGAAATAATGAAAATGCTCAAACCGTCAAACAGTCCTCATCCCATCATCCCACTCAAGGTTACGGGGCCCTCGGGTGAGGGACGTGCTGAGTTCAAGGTTGAAACACAAAGCAACAGACAGATCCGCACACCCACGCAGCTACAAAACTCAAAGGAACGGAGACAAACCCCAAATAACAGGAGGCTGGGAGGAGGCTGGCAGCGAGAGGAGCGCAGGTTTCAAAGAGAATCGGAGGGAGGAGGCCGCTTGCTGAGAGCGCTGCTTGCTGCGCTTGCTCCCTGTCTTTTTTCCCGTGTATTTTTCATTTGTTCACATTTGCCAGATGCCTCTGAGGCACCAGGCACCACTTCGGGGCCAGTGGCTGTGGCCACACCTAACGTACCTTCTTCTTTAAATTTTTCACTCACAAATGTATTGTGAGCAGTCAATTTTTCCATATTTCAAATCCATTTTTAGCCAGGAGTTTGAAGGCGGCATAACATTCAGCGAAGGCTGCCTTCCCCAGCCAACTTGACCTCCTCCGTCCGTGGACACGTGGCCATCGCCAATTCTTCCTGTTGAAAACACCCTTGCCGCGACATCCGCCCGCTCCGGGGTCTCGCCGCTGTGGGTCAGCGGCTGGTCATGACCTTCACACATCACCAAGATGACCTCTCGTGTGGAAACACAGTGCCGGGTGCTGTGAAGAAGCCGCCCCTGCAGAGGACGCCTTTAACGTAGGGGGCAGGTGGACCGTAGGCCCGTGGGTAGACTTAAGGCGAGAGGAAATGGCCCGGTGGCCCCTGTGAGTCACACCAAACGAGGCTACGTACTGTTGGGGGATGGCTGTGCTTCCATGAGGAGTATTGTGAGTGTGCGCACAGGGTCAAGATGTAAACTGAGGGAAGCAGACGTGGCTCAATGGATACAGCATCCGCCTACCACATGGGAGGTCCAGGTTCAAACCCCGGGCCTCCTGACCCGTGTGCAGCTGGCCATGCGCAGTGCTGATGTGCTCCAGGAGTGCCGTGCCACGCAGGGGTGTCCCCGCGTAGGGGAGCCCCACGTGCAAGGAGTGCGCCCCACAAGGAGAGCTGCCCTGAATGAAAAAGGCACAGCTGCCCAGGAGTGGCGCTGCACACACGGAGAGCTGACGCAGTAAGATGACGCTACAAAAAAGAGATACAGATCCCCGGTGCTGCCAAGAACACAAGTGGACACAGAAGAACACACAACGAAAGGACACAGAGAGCAGACAATGGGGGCAGAGGGGAAAGGGAGGGGAATTAAAAAAAAATAAATCTTAAAAAAAAAGGATGTAAACTGGATTCCTCAGTCTAGTAAAAAAGGCCTCGAAGCTCTGCTCCATGCCCGGTCCTGCCCTCTCGGGGCTCGGGAGCGGACACGGTCGTTCTCAGGCCACAGGCGGGGGCAGCGTGCGGGGGCTTTAGCTTCCCCGAGGCCAGGCGCTCCTGCTCTTCCTCGGAGCTCGGGGCCCTGACCCCGCGACCTCCTCAGCGAGAAGAATCCATGTGGCCGGGGCGGCCAGCGGCCAGGGCGTGATGCCCGCCCTCGGAGAGCATTTTACGAGCGGCAAGGCATTTCCTCTCCCATTATCTCGCTCGAGCCCGCAGCGACCGTGGGAAGCTGGTTTTATAGATGCAGAGAAGAGCCAGGGCCGGAGAGAAGCTGCTCCGTGGCCGCGCGCCCCGGTCAGTCCCACGCCCGGGCTGCGGCCTCTTCTGCGGGTTTCTTAGCAACGCTCTGCGCCGGGACGGGCACGTGTTGTCGCGCCTGACAGTGGCAGCCAGGGGGATTCAGCAAGTTCTAGAAGGGTTCTGGCTGACCACCCCCCGGGCTGCGCTCAGCAGGCTGGTCAGGGGCTGGGGGTGGACGAGCCAGGGGCCGGGGCAGGGCCTGGGAAGGTCAGGGCTTCCCGGCCAAGGGAGGACCCGAATGGGGAGAGGCAGGCCAGGAAGGAGCCGAGGGGGCGACAGGCCTGGGCGAGCGGCACTCGCGTTCCATGTGCTGCAGTGGTCAGGAGCTCGGGCCCTGGGCTCCAACTCTGGCCCTGCCCCTCACAGGAAGTGTGGGCCGAGCGCGCACGCAGCCTCTCCTGCCCCAACGTCCTCGCCCATGAAATGGGGCCATAACAGAAGTACGTCAGGGGCTGTTAGGAGGATTCGGTGAGATGGAACACGTAGCTCGATTAGCTCAGCATGCCATGGGGCTGGACGAGGACACACGGTGTAGCAGTTTACATAATTGATGAATTCCAAGAAGAAATATTGGATTATGTTTGTAATCTGATCTGTACCTGGGCATGATTGAGTTATGATTAGGGCATTGAGTCCCTGCCCCTTGGTGGGTGGGAACTCACAGATAAAAGGCATGGCGAAGGACGGAGTTGAGGGTTTTCTGATGTTGGAGTTTTGATGTTGGAGTTTGATGCTGAAGACTTAAGCTGGAGCCCTGGGAAGTCAGCACACAGGAGAGAGAAGCCAGCCCCAGGAAGGAAGGAACCCTGAACTCAGAGAAAAGCAAGCCCAGGAACGCAGGAACCCAGGAAGCCTGAGCCCTCGCAGACGTCGGCAGCCATCTTGCGCCAAATAGACCTTGGTGAGGGAAGGAACTGATGCTTTATGGCCTGGGATCTGTGAGCTCCTACCCCAAATAAATACCCTTTATAACGCCCAGCAGATTTCTGGTATTTTGCAACAGCACCCCTTTGACTGACTGATACACCCAGCCAAGGGGGGCCCAGGCGGGGTTGAGGACCCCAGGTGACGGCAGGGCCCAGCAGGGCTGGACGAGGACGTCCAACCTGGCCCAGATCTGCTGGTTGCCATTTGCTTCCAGCCGCTTCGGTGGGATGAGAAAGCTGCCCTCACAGGGGGTTCACCACTCACCCCCCATTAAATAATCCCAGGAATCTCAGCAGAACGGAGATGTCCATTCGTTTTCCTATCTACCAGCCATATTCTGAGCAGGGCAGAGGGTGGTAGCCGGCCCATGTGGGGGCATTGGCTTGTTCTCACAGAGGAGGCAGCCCCCCACCAGGCCCGCAGAGCTGCCCGCTTCAACTTCAGAATCCTCCTGCTGGGAAAAACTGGGGAAGTCCCATAAAATAGGGGGCATCTGCTGGAAGGTGTCAGGAAGCTGCTGGGACCAGGCGGGCTCCCTGGCCTGGGGAGGCTCTCCGGGGTGGGGCTAACTTCCGCAGCTGCATTCCCTGGGCACCTCTGTCCACTGTGGGCACTGGCAGGAGGCGGAGAAGCCTTCACCCAGAGGCCATGGCTGGAGCCTGGGGGAGCAAGAGGGCATGTGGTGGAGACCCAGACAGTTCCTCCCCGTGGTCCCATGATGAATCTGGGGTTCTGTGGGAAGGGGCTAGAGGGGGCACCCCTGAGAAGCAGGAGGAACTTTCAATGGAGTCACAAAGTGAAGTCCAGACCTTAGGATGCACCAAAGGGAAAGACCCACAGAACACATCAGGCTTTCCATCAGAATCCCTAAGAGCGCTGGCAAATGGAGGGAGGATGGGCCCTGCCAGCACGGCCACTAGCCAGATACAGCCTGACCCCGACCAGGTGAAGGAGACCAGTGATGGCCCTATCGTTTAAGCAAAGGGGAGGGGCAAGACCTCTGTGCAGAGAGACAGGTCCGCGAGCTCTACAATGGACTTTTATCACAATGGCTAGCATTCTATCAAAAATCACTTGACACAACAAAAGACAAGAATATGAGACTCAAGACCAAGAGAAAATGCAGACCTTAGAAGCAGACCCAGAGGTGATCCAAATATCAAGGACTTAAAGATAACCATGACTGGTAGGTTTGAGAAAATAGAGAAAAACATGAAGAAAAGCACCAGAGAGAACCCTGGAACTCTAAATAAAGAAAAAAATATAAGAGTTGGAATGAAGAATACACATTAGACAAAGCAGAAAACAGAATTAGTGAAAGTCAGGTTAATAGAGCATTTCCAAACTGAAGTAAGAGAGAATAATTATGGAAGATATAGAAAAAAAGTGTTAGAAACAAATAGGGCATGGTTAAAATGTTAACATGCGGTAATTGGAGTCCCAGGAGAAGAGAGAAGGAATGACCAAGCAGTGTTTGAAAAGATAAAGCAATCAACCCCAAAAATCCACAAATTCAGAAGAATGATAAATACAAAGCACATCACAGGAAGACTTCTGAAAACAAAAGACAAAATCTCAGAAGCAGCCAGAAGAAAAGACTCATTGCTAATGGCCACCTTCTCAATGGAAATGTGGATGCCCAGAGGCAATAAAATAATATCTTTCAAGAACAAATATACTATTCCAAATTAATGACCAAGATTATTAGAGTCTGGGTGAAAAGAATCCACCTATATACTAGTTACAAAAGATATATTTTCATTGTAAGGACAGAAATGTTAGATCATAAAGATATGGAATGAAATATCCTTCAAACAAAAACCAAAGTGGTATATAGAGCTACAAGACGGGAAGCCGGTATAGCTGGTATAGCTATACTAATATTCAATAAAGGAAGTTTGAAAGCAAGAAGTATTACCAGAGACAAAGAAGGACATTTTATAATGGTAAAATGGTCAATCCATCAGAAAAATATTAGAATCCTAAGTCTGCAGTCACGCCATAAGAAGTCAGTTCTGTTGAAAGGAGTAGACAGGCAGACAGTCCTAGTGGGAAACTGTTACGTATCTCTGCCAGGATCCCAAGAGCAGCCCATGCTTCTCTCTATGGAAACTCTAAGCGCTAAGCAGGCTAAGCTAAAGATCAAGCCCTCAGGGAAAGCCTTCTCTTTCCATGCAAAGAAGCCCTTGCTGTAAGGCACCTACAGCAGTGGCAGTCCCTGGAGAAGCCCTGGGCATGCCCTGTTCAGGAGGTAACTGATGACTCCTTCCTGGGGAAATGCAGCCTCTCCTTGGAGCACTGAAATGGTAAGTGGACACACTTCTCCTTGAGTTCAATTCATGCGCCCAAATTCTTTGCTTTATTTTTTCAAAAGTAACTTCAGTATTTCCCCAAGATCACTCATTTTAAATTATGTTGAAAAGATTCAAGATGGGAGTTGGGACTTCCTGGCAGCCAAGACAGTGGTAGGCACCTCAAGCCCAATCTTTCCAAACATCCTCTAAACACAGTACAGATCAACAAGAATAAAACCACCTGAGTTCCATGCCTTAAACAAGTCTAGATGACAGAGAACTCTACACATGGTAAATTATCTGTAAATCAAAAAATAAACACCAGTTTCCAATGGGGAAATTTCCAATGGGGAAATTTCTTGAGCTCTTACTGCAAGCCTCTGCAGAAAGCTAGATGGGGCAGAAATGCCTGGGAAATGAAAAAGGAGATGGAGCTCAAAAGCACCCCAGAAAGAGAATTGAGCAGAATTATGAAAATACTGACAAAGGAGTCCCGTAGCCCAGAGCCCTGACCACGGTGATGGCTCTTAAAAGTGCTAGTCGGACATGAGCAGGTGGCCTTGGCAAAAGAGTGACAGGGATAAAATCAGGGTGTTCCAGGGTTGAGCAAATAAGTAAAAATATCGAGGATGGTGGAATCTAGGGGTCCCACTGTTGGAGAAGGAAGTTACATATATAGAAAGGGGGAAGAATGAGAATGGACACACTGGTTTGGGATTGGAAATGGAGGTATCAGTGTGAGCGCCTCGTGATTATATATACATACACACACACACAGATTATAGAGACTTAGGTGTTCAGGTATCCCTTCCCTTCCCTCCTTTCCTCCTTTCTTCCTTCCTTCCTTCCCTCCTCCCTCCCTTCTCTCCTTCCCATCTTCTAGCTTAAGCCACTGGGAGGCCATAGAAACAGTGACATTCCAGCAGCCTTGAGCACCTAGCTCCCAGGCCTTGGTTTCTATGTACCACTCACCACTAAAGGAGGGCTTCTCAGAAAAACGCCAGATCTCAGGGCTGTGTCAGAGAAAGGGCAAGGTGAACCTGGAACATTTTTTTATGCAAAAAAGGGGAAAGTGCTCAGAGAATGAGAGTTGTGTCAAGTGGACACAGCAGCCAGCCTGGAGGGGCTCCCAGTGGGCAGATCTGGGATGATGTGAGCATGAGAATAATGATGGTAATGGACTATGACTCATTCAGTAAAATAAAAGTCCATGTGCCCACACTGCTAGGAGCATGGAAATGAAAACATAAATAGGATGGAGCAAAAGGAGAGCCCCTCAGTGAAGTAGAATGCCCGGGGTCATCCAGCAGTGACCAGATCAGAAAACCATCATTTCGCAATCGTTGCAGCTGGGATGGATTCAGGCAGGAGTCATCAGTGGGTGAAAATCCACCCCCTGAGGGACAGGATAGAAACATATTCTCAGAGTGTCTCACAAAATAGTTATTAATTACAAAGCAAAAAACAGTCACTTCACAGTCGAGACACCTGAAGGTGCCACCTCAGCCAGGTGGTCAGAGCTGGCATCACAGCCCTACGCGCTGATGTCACGTGGTTCCCGATGGCCGAGGAGGACACGGCGTCACTTCCATGTCGTTCCTGCCACAGACGCACATGCTGAGTCTACTCACGAGGAAGCAACAACCCCAAACAGAGGGGCTTCTCCAGAACAGCTTTTTTATTTTTATTTTTTAAGGAAATGATTTGCTTTATTTAGCTTCCAGTTTCTGGGAGGCTCAAGAATTATAATTATCCTAGACAAAATGAAAATAAGCCTGTGCTCACAGTTCGTTTTCTGCCATAGTCCTTCTTTAGGACTGCTATTTTATTGGTGGACTTGCGGTTACTTGGGATGTACACAGCAGGTGTTAAAGGGTACTGTCCACTCTGCAACCGAGCACCCTTTCCTGTGGCTGAACAGGCGAAGGAATGACCCCGAACGTCTGGAAGACAGAGGCCGAGGGCTTGGGAGAACGAGGAACGAGCACAGGCAGGTGCAACGCCACAGGCCAGGCTGGATCCTGGGCCAGAACCAGTGCCTTCGCCATAAAGGACATTATTGGGACAGCAGGCAGAGGAGAGTAAGAGCTGTCGGATGTTAAGTTTTCCCATTTCGAACCCCGAGCTGTGGGACAGAAGGGAATGTCCTTGTCAGGAAATCTGAAGTGTCTGGGAGAGAGAGTTAAGAAGCCCCGTGGAGGCAGTGGGACCTGCCGCCTGTGTGTTTTTCCACCTGCGGGTGGTGGGCCCGGGCCAGGGGCTGACGCCCCCGCCTGCCCCGCGCCCCCCGGGCGGGTCCTCTCCAGAGGCGCCATCACAGAGGGCAAGGGCGGGCTCTCCTGCAGGCGAGGACCCCTGCGCCCCCTTCCTCCCAAGGCTGCGCCCGCGTGTGTCCAGCAGCAGGGCCTCGAGCGGCCGCGGGCGGCCAGCGGTCAGCCTGCACGCCGCCGCGGAGGAAACCACGGCTCACAGCGCCTGGAAGCCGCGCGGCCTTGCCCTGCGGCTCAGGTTTTCCAGAGGCCGCTGCTAACGCCCTTGGGAAGGTCCTGGAAAACCCCGGGGACAGGGGAACAGGCCCTCACACTCCTGCGCTGCCGCCGGGGCCCCAGATCCCTGCTCCCCCTCCCTCGGGGCCCCTCCTTGGGCCCCTGCCCGCCCTTTCCATCTCGGGAAATGCCCCGGCTGGCCTCGCCGCTGACGTCCCCGCAGAGCTGAGGCCGCCCCTCTTGGGCCTGTGCGGCTCCGGCACGCATCAGCCCCCGGGCCCGCGGTGGTGCAGGAAACCCAGCTCCCTCCACGCACGGCACCCGAGGGGCGCAGGCCTGGGTGCGACAGGCTAACCACAGCCCCATGCTCTGCTCAGGCGATCCGTGGGGCTGCGTCCCTGCCTGCACGTACTTTTACGGAGAATTCTAGCAAAACTCAGCCCTTGGGCTCCAGCCCCGGGCCGGCCGAGTGGGAGCTCTGCCGTTAAATTGCATGCTAGGAAAAAACGGGTAAGGTTGACTTCAGCCTTCCAGGGGTGTTTGAATCCTAAAGCACACGGCTCACGCCAAATACAGCCGAACGGGGAACTCTGGGCCTCGAATCAAATTTCTGGGCAGGCTTCTGCCCGGGGCCCTGCGCCCTTCAAGGAAAGCTCCGGCGGGGGCGGGAGCCGCTGGCAGCTCTCCCAGGACCCCGGGAAGTAATCGGGGGCCGGGCGCTGGCTATCGGGAAACGTCTCCACTGCGGTCTGAGGCTGCGTATTCGGATATTATTTTCCTCATTCGCCATTAATTTTCTTCAAATGACCGGCTCCCTCAGATTCTTGTGGCGAGGAGCTTCCAGTAACGTCTGGGGCGAAACCCGGGTGCTGGACGGTTGCAGCACTTTCTCGAGGACGCCGACCAAGGGGGGGCTTGCAACGTCAAAGCAACCCGCGCCAGGGCTTTGCGCCCCCTGTAAGACGTCTGACGTGCACGACTGAGTTTTGCATTATAAATAAAAGAGCTGGCACGTGCTGGCTGCTGTTGGACGCCGATAGCCCTTCGCTCTCCAACCCCTGGTCGCTTGGACGCCAGCTGAAGCTCCTCAGCGAGCGGCTCCATCTTCCACGTCTGAGTGGACCCAGGTCTCGGCCGTCACCCGCGAAGCTGCGACTTCTCGACGGGAAACAAAACCAAACGCCCGTCCCCCAGGGCTCCTGAGCGCCAGAAGGTCGGCTCACACCCGCGGGGACGGGTGAGAGTCTTCTGGAAACTTCCCCAAGGGTCTGTCTCACTTGCTCCTCGTTTCCATTTCACAGGAGTCCTGGCTCAGGAGGATTTCCCCGTTTTTATTTTTTTTTAGATTTAAAAATATTTTTATTTCTCTCCCCTTCCCCCCTCGGTCGTCTGTTCTGCGTGCTCATTCGCTCTGTGTTCTTCTGTGTCCCCTTGCTCAGGGATATCCCCTCAAGGCACGAAGGGCACTTTCTCTCCCTCCGGCCACCTCCCTCTGGACAGTTTTCCGCAACGAGGGGCGGCGAGCGGCTCTGCTGAGACTGGCTGAGGGAGCGGGTGAAACAAAGCCAGGGCGGCTTGGGGAACCCCCACCCCAAATGCGCTGTCTGCTCTGCTCCGGGCCATGCACGGCGATGTCTCTGGTCACTTCTTGCCACTGTAAGGCAAATCCACATTCTTTTACTCTTTCATCTTATTTCAAAACTCATACTTTTCCCTTCGTCCCCACTTCCCCCTTTATTTCATTTAAAAGCACTTACAGTTCCCAGCTCAAATTGTTTCTTATAAAGACGCAGGGAAATAACAATAGTCCTGAGCACGGACTTGGCCCAGCGGCCGAGCGCCAGGCCAGGAAGGTCGGCCTCGGGGCTGAGACCCTCCAGAAGCGGCCCTGACGAGGCGCGGCCGCTGCCCGCTGGCACTGCACAAGACCAGGCCTGGCCGAGCCCTGGCCGGCAGGTGCGTGTCCGGCCCCTCGCAGGACCAGCTCTGGCCCGCGTGCCCGATCTCAGGACATGTCCAGAGACGTGACCAGTGCTGGACAGCTCAGCCCGCGGTGGGGACAGCCAGGTCCCAGCCCCTCCCGCCCGGTCCCTTGGCTGTGGGGCTCTGCCCTCTTCCCACGGAGCGGGCGACAGCGCCCTGCCCGCGATGCTGTGTGTGGCCAGGCCCTGGCCGATGGGTGGGATGGGTGCTGCCCGCCATGCGCAGCCACGCGCCCCCTCATTCCCAGAGCGGCAGAGCCGGCGAGATGGAGAAGAGCGTGGGCAGAGCGGCCAGCCCCCGGCACCGAAGGCAGAAGCGCGTGCCCGGCGGGGAACCCGGGGGCCACTGAATGGCTTTGGGGGAATGTGCGTGTGGCAACCTCCAAAACCCGCTGCTCCTCGTGCCCTAAGCGTCTCCAGCGTCCCCTGCTGACATGGTGCCCAGGGTGACGCGCCCCGTCCGGCCAACAGCTCTGCCCACCCCGACACCCTGAGGGCCCCCCGTGCGGAGCTCGGGGAAGGGGCCCAGGGCTGGGCCAGCGGGTCTCCACTTGCCAGGGAAGCCCATGGGTTCCGGGACCCGCCGATGGATGCGCTCACAGGGTCCCAGCCAGGAAGCGCGTCCCCCGCGGTCACCCCGTCCGCACACACAGGGCACCTGATGACCCCATGGCAGAGCCACCTGACCCCCGGGTGCCTGGCAGGGCCGGGGACGCAGCCGGAGCCCGCCGCGCATCGGGGAGGAGGCGAGCTGGAGGGAAAGCAGCGAGGGCTGCGGTCGCCGAAACCTCCGTGGAGTCCAGCTGCCCCCGGGAAGGCTCGGAAACCGTCTTGTGTTTTAGAATCCGTCTGCACGGTCACATTTCCAGTGCTTCCTCTTCCAGTGGTGTCCAAAGCGAGGCCGGCAGAGGCCTGGGCTGGCCGCATGTCCGGGCCGCGGTGACCCGGCCGTGGGCTGTGACGTCAGCCCCTGGACCCGTGGACGGGGGCGCCGGGCCGGAGCTGGGTGGACGCTGGAGCCCACGCGGCTTCCCCGAGGGGTGCTCGCCCTTCCGCGCCGGCTCCGAGGGGGGCGGGACGCAGCCTGTCCCGACAGCGTCTCCTCTCAGTGCGGCCTCCACGCGGGAGCCTGGGCAGGCCTCGTCCCTTCTCCCGCTCATCGCACCCTCTCGAGACACGGGGGTCGGAGCGATGATGCTCCGGCTGCCACGTGGCGGCGTCAGCGCAGGCCGCTGTGGCAGGAGCCCCTTGCAGGCAGGAACCCCCGGCTCCCTGCTTTTCCATGACTCCTGCTCACTACTCGACTCTCTCAGACGCCACCTCCTCCGGGAAGCCCACCTGCTCACCAGGTTCGGTGGTAGACCCGGCTGCCTCTGCATCTCCCACCCCTGCACTCCCCCCCAGCTGTAGCGCTCACCCCTCTCTCCTCCCCGTGGGGGCGAGCACACGTCCCCCCACTCAATCAACTCTCCCAGCATCTGGAGATGGAGCCAGGGCAGGGCAGACGCTCAGTGAAGAGCCCTCCAGCGAGTGCTTGGGTGCCCGGGGCCGTGTGGGCGCAGCCCCTCAGACTGGGGCCGTGGCGAGACCCCCGGGCTGGCAGGGAGGGCAGCGCCCACCCCCCGCCACCGCACCCATACCCTGACCAACACGCCCGCGAATCCTGCCTCGGAGAAGCGAGCTCCACGCTGTCCCCTGTCCACAGCGCAGGACACAGGCCACCTGCCGTCCTCTCGCGCAGGGGCTGCCGCCCTCTTGGGTGCTCCAGCCCCAGGGCCGCTTGCGAGCAGCAGGTGCTGGAGTGAGACCCCACATTGCTGTGTACATGCCCGGGGGCCTGCACGCGCCGTCTGGGAGAAGGAGACGGGCGTCCCCCAGGCACGTGGGAAGGGGAGCGAGGGCACGCCTCGGCCCCAGAGCAGTTGGTGGTGGAGGCTGGAGGTGGCCTCCGTGTCCCTGGCGGCCCGAGTCCCGGGGTGACACGTTACGCCCGATAGGAAGGACGGGGCAGGGGCAGCGGGCGCGGTTTTGACCCAGACCCACTCCGGTCTCGACCCCCAGCCCGTGTTTACAGGACGTTCTCTGTGACACGCCCTCGGCATGGTTCAAGGGCCTCGTCCTTCTCGGGCGTGCGCCGGGTTTGCGCTCACATGCTCCCCTCGTCCTGGGGGTCGGGCGCCAAGAATCAGGAGGGCGTCCCTGAGGACAAGCTCACTGCGCAGAGCACGCGAGGGGCTCGGGAAGCAGCTCCGGGAGGTCGCGCCCCCCTGGGGTCCCAGGCTAGGAGGCTGGGGGCTGGGAGGTGGGCCTGGGAGGGTGGGCGCTCCCTGCTACAAAGCCACAGGGCTGTGGCCGGGGACGTGGCCCTGCAGGGCCTGCTGCTGGCCGCCTGCCTGTGGGACCCCCAGCTCCGGCCCCGGAACGGAGGCCCCACGCCCGCCAAGCCAGGGGGCCGAGCTCTCCAGGAGGCAGCGCCGGTCCCCGCCAGGGGAGCAGGGAGGGGCAGGCCAAGACGGGCGCTCGTCCTCTGGCACCGCTGGGCCACCTGTGCGCCTAGCCCTGCCCATTGTCCACGCAGCCCTGGGAAGCTGGTGTGACGGCCCCCGCTCGGGCAAGCCCGAGAACCACTACGTGACAACGTTAGACCTTGAGCCTGGACTGGGCGGCCCGAGGCTGGGCACGCGCCACCACGCTCTCCTTGCCAGCAGGCCTGCGAGGACTCTGCCAGCCGTGCCCTCTCGGACAGGCAGGCTGGACTTCCAGCTGCTTCATGCTCTGCCGTGGAGCTGCCTGAGCCCGCGCCCCCCGTCCAGACCTGCGCTGCCCGCTGTGGTCGCCGAGCCTCACGTGGCACCTCACGTTGATTGATTAGAATTAAATAAAACTCAAAACCCAAGTCCTCGGGTGAACGAGCCACACCTCAAGAGCTCAGCAGCCACGTGCGGCCGGCGGCTGCCATCTGAACAGTGGAGCTCTGGAACATTCCATCGTCACGGTAAGTTCTACCAGATGCTGCTCGCTCAGACTGTTGCAATAGCTGCTAATGGGTCTCCCTGCTGCTGCACTCGACCGTCAGGTTTTTCTCCACCAGTGGCCAGAGGGAGGCTCTAAAAACGTACATTTGGTGTCTGTACAGCGCAGCCCCGCCCTTGGAGTCCCCTAGACCAGGGGCTCCGAACCCATTTTGTCCCACGGACCCGTTTGCAAGTCGGGTGAAAGCCTTGGACCCCTTCTCAGAAGGTAGCAGCAGGTAGTTTTTGACACCAGCAAGTGTCGGGTCTAACAACGGCCGTGATTTCAAAGCCTGGATGAGTGTGAGCGGTGTTTTGAGAGAGGCAACGACTGTGACGTGACGTGAACGAAGATGACTGTAATTTACTGCGTGCACGCGTACGCGAAGGGAATGCTGGATTTCAGTAGAGGTCAGAGAAAATAGAGGTAATGAGCTGGGCTTTTAAATTCAGGCTCACGGACCCCCTGAACGCTTTCTGAGACCCTCCCCTGGTTAAGAGCCCCCGCTGTAGGCTGTCAGCGGCAGAGAGGGCCCCCCGGCTTCTCTCACTGAAACGCACTCCCCCTCGCTCGTCCTCCTTCCACCGGCACCTTCTTCAGCACACGAGGCACGGGGCACCCGCTCGTGCCCTCCTGCCCGCTTGAAGGTGAGCCCTGACGGCGGGCAGCACCTCTTGTCCCCCGCCCCGTCCCAGAACTCAGGACCCAGCAGAGCCTCAGGAAATATTTTTCGAGGCAATGGACAGCTGTGTTTAGCTTGGAGGGGGCGGCGATTTTAAAGTGGGCCCCGAAGCTGTGGACTTGCCTCCCTTTAAGAGGCGGAGGCTGCTTCCCCTCGCCTGGTGTGGGCGGGGCTCAGCCACTCGCTTGCCATGCACAGGACGTGGCGGCGTGACAGCGTGGGACGTGGAAGACCAGGTGGCAGGCGGGGGCGGCCTCCTGTGCTCCGGCTTGGCCCACTTACCCGGAGGCCGGCCGCCACGTTGCGAGGCTCGCCAGTGGCCTTTGGAGCATCCACGTGGAGGGCGACTGAGGGCTGCTCGGTGGCCTTCTAGCCACAGGGGGGCTTTGGAGGGCTGCGGCCCACGCTGAGATCTTCCCTGAGAGACCGCGGAGGCCAGTGCCAGCCTGCCAAGCTGGCCTCAGATTCCCACCCACAGAAAGGGTGTGAGATAGCCCGTGCAGGTGGCAGTCCGCTGCTGAGTTTGGGGGCAATTTGTTATGCGGCGATAGATAACCACTACAATGAGTAAGGGCTTTCTCCAAAATACAGATCCAGCCAACGATGGCCATACTCCTTTGGGAAAGGCCTCTGCTTGGCTGAGCGTTTAATCCCACGTGAGAAGCACGGTGGATGCGCAGCTGGGTCTAGCACGGAGCAGAGGAAGAGAGAAGACCTGTGCCAGCAGGTGGCTCGAGGTGACATGGCCGGTCCCTCCCGGCTTCTGTTCCTGGGGCCAGGAAGCGTCCTTCTCCCTCCACACAGGGAGGCCAGGTATGCGGTGACGCTGCATCCTCTTTCCGCTGTGCTTCTTGGCGTCTCCCCTCCGCCGCAGGAGCCGAGACGGCAGCTCCCCGAAAGAACGGTTTATCCGGAGGCCTCCCACGCACAGCTAGCTTCCTCGATGTCCCGTCTCCACCGCCGAGTCCAAGCGCCGTAAATCTGCGAAGCCGTGGAGCGCGGCCACGCGGTTCCCTGAAGACACAAACGGACGGCCCGTGACCCTGACGAGATGTTCCTGCCTCAGGAGCCCGGCCGAGCACGGCCCCGTGAGGAGGAGCCGGCTTCCCAGCGCCGGGGCCCGCTCCGGATGCCGCCCGGCAGGCGGAGTTTATCGCTCCCCGAAGGGCGCCTGGAAAGCGTGCCCACGGAGGCAGCAGGGAGCTGCGGGGGCGCTCGGCCCTGGATGGAGTGCCAGCCCCGGGGCCTGTGCTCCCCGGCAGGGCAGGCTCGGGTGACACGTGGCTCTCAGCCTCCTCACTTTTCCCACCCATGAAAAAGGGGGTGCCAACGCCGATCCCCGAGGGCTGAGGCACCGCCCCCCCTGCAGCCTTCCAGCTCCTCTCAACCAGGAATCCTGATGGGCTCTGCCCGGGACCCCTCCCTCCGTGCCCACCTGCCAGGGTGAGGCTGCTCAGCAGTGCCCCCAGCCCTGGCCAGGACGGACGGGGTGAGCAGCCACCCACACAGCAACGAGCCCACCTTCACGCCGTCAGGGTTCCCGTGGCCAGGCCCCCCCTCCTGGGGGTCCCGGCGTCCCCACCCACATGGAGAGGTGGGCAGGCTGGAGGCCCGAGCGCTCCCAGTCCAGCCAACTGGGTGAGTCAGAGCCCAGATTGGGAGTTGAACAGCATCTTGCCGACTTGGCCGGGTCGAGAGGAGACGTCTGCAGATCTCCCAGAGCCTCCCCTGGGCGGATAATTCCAGTTTCCCGAGTGATCCGTCTCGGGAGCGATTATCTAGCCATCAAATCATCCTCAGCGCGCTCTTGGAGCGCCGTCCCATCTTCCCAAGCCCACAGAGAATGTCCTTGTCCAGCTTGCACAGAATATAAATCACTCTGGAAGAGATTTCTTTTTGGATAGTTCCTGGGAAGGGGCCGATGGAGGAGGCGTGGCCGCTGGCTCGAGGATCATAAAACTTCAGGGCCAGTGGCCACTTCCTCCTGTCCTTTAGGCAAAACCCCGGCTGCCATGGTCTGTCTGGGCCATCGGACCGTGCACTAGGTCCGGAGGATACGAGGCTACCCTGGCCTTGGCCCGGGAGGCCCCCTGCCACCGCCAGCCCCTGCACTGGTTTCTCGCCTCCCCGGACTCACTCATGCGCGGCCTCGTAACAGATCAACACTACGAGCCAAACCAGGCTGGCCAAGACAGAAACTCACCCCAGCCCCCAGCCCCGGCCGGCTGTGTGGCGTCGCTCTGCCCCAGCCCCCGTGCCGTGCACCCTGGCACCACCGCCCTCGCCTGCCTTCGAACCCGCCAGGCCGTCCACACTGCGGAACTCCGCGCGCCTCAGAAAGCATGTTCCGTGTACACGTTATTTATGGCTGAGATGTGCGTGTGATTAAGTGGCCTGATGGCGCAGCTGGAGCCTGGGAAGACGCCCTGCCCGTCGCCCGGCCCCGCCCCGGCAGATGTACAAGATGCAACAACGAGGCCGTGCAGCCGTCCACAGCTCCACTGCCCGGCGCGGCAGCGCTCCCAAGGCCCGGCGCGCTCGGGCCTCCTCTGGTGGGGGAGCCTGGCCCCCCACCAAAGCTGAAGTGAGAGACGATGCCCCCCTAGAGAACATCACGGACCCGCCCTGCCTGACCCTTGCGAAGGTCCGTGATGAGTCGCTGATCCCACATAACTCACTTCACACAGTGTACTTGGCTTCCTCCCGCATTGCAAAACCCAAGCCGGCTCTCCCCTCACTTCCTTTTAAAGACCGGAGAAGAGCTGACGGTTCTCTCTTGGCCCTCACTGACCTGGCATGGGAAAGGGTAGATTTATGTCAGTTAACTGACGGGTTGACCGACTGCTTGATTGGAAAATTTAAAAAAAAACAGAAAAAAATCCGCGTGTGGGCGAATTACCATCTCAAGGTGAAGTTGGAGGGAGGAGGTGGTGGGAGCCCCTGGGAGGGGCTGCCCTGGCCCCTCGCCCCGGGCAGAGGGAGCTGACGGGCCTGCTGGGCTCTCCTGTCCCAGGATTTAACCCTTTCCAGATGTGGCCGGGCACCTGGTGCCCGAGCCATGGGCCTGGGGGCCGTGGAGGCCATTCCACCCAGATGCTCGAGCGAGTGAAGGATTCTCCTTGCTTTGCCCACCTCCCCAGGGATGCCCAGAAACGGTCCCCCTGGGAAGGTAAGGGGCGCTGGGGAGCCTTGGCACAGGTGTTGGTGGTGTCTCAGGTGAGCTCCGTCTCTCTCCCTTGAAGAGCACTTCCTTCCCTCCTCCTGCCCAAACCACCTCAAAAGTTACTGGGGTCATCTGGGCTCCAAGGGCAAAGAGGTTAAGAGCCACTGGCCAGCTGCTTGTTGGCATGAAACCTCGGCAAGTTACTCCATCTCTGGGCCTCTGGTTTCTCATCTGAGCAGTAGAATCACCCCACAGAACTGGGATGAGAAGTAAACCAGGTATCAAGTCAGGAGCTTGCGAAAGTACCTGAACAAGTCACATGCCTAACAGGAATTCACCACCATCACCATCATCACCATCACCACCACCATCATCATCACCACCACCATCATCACCATCATCACCATCATCATCACCACCATCACCATCACCATCATCACCACCATCACCATCACCATCATCACCACCATCACCATCATCACCACCATCATCACCATCATCACCATCATCACCATCACCATCATCACCATCACCATCAGCATCATCACCATCATCATCACCATCATCACCATCACCATCATCACCACCATCACCATCATCACCATCACCATCAGCATCATCACCATCATCATCACCATCATCACCATCATCATCATCGCCATCATCACCATCACCATCACCATCATCATCAGCACCATCACCATCACCATCATCACCATCACCATCACCATCACCATCATCATCACCATCACCATCACCATCATCACCATCACCATCACCATCATCACCATCATCATCATCACCATCATCACCATCAGCATCATCACCATCATCACCATCACCATCACCACCATCATCACCATCACCATCATCACCATCATCATCACCATCATCATCATCACCATCATCACCATCACCATCATCACCATCATCACCATCATCAGCATCACCATCATCACCATCATCACCACCATCATCATCACCATCACCACCATCATCATCATCACCATCATCACCATCATCATCACCATCATCATCATCACCATCATCACCATCACCATCATCACCATCATCATCATCGCCATCATCACCATCACCATCACCATCATCACCATCATCATCATCGCCATCATCACCATCATCATCACCATCATCATCATCACCATCATCACCATCACCATCATCACCATCATCACCATCACCATCATCACCATCACCATCATCACCATCATCACCATCATCACCGTCACCACCATCATCGCCATTATCACTATTATCAACATTACCACCACCATCTCCTTCATCACCATCACCACCACTGTGGCAATTTGATATTATTGATGAATTCCAAAAAGAAATATTGGGTTACGTTTGTAAACTGATCTTTTCCTCTGGGCATATTAGGTTATATTGGGATCATAGATTTACTTGATTAAGGAATTATGTAAACCTCTTGTGCCAGCAGGGCATGGAACCCCACTCTTGGGTGGGTGGGGACTCACAGATAAAAGGCATGGCATGGGACAGAGTTGAGAGCTTTTAATGTTGGAGATTGATGCTGAAGCTGGAGCCCCAGGGAGAGACAGAGCTGTTCGCCTGATAGTCTACAGCCAGCCTTGTGGACAGAGGCAAAGCCTAGAGAGCCTCATAGTCTCCAGCTGACCTTGTGGAGGAAACAGAGGAGCTGAGCCCAGAGGAGCCCAGGAAGCCTGAGCCCTGGCAGACGTCGGCAGCCATCTTGCTCCAACACGTGGAAGTAGACTTTGGTGAGGGAAGTAACATGCTTTATGGCCTGGTGTCTGTAAGCTCCTACCCCAGAAAAATACCCTTTAGAAAAACCAACCCATTTCTGGTTTTTGCATCAGCACCCCTTTGGCTGACTAATACACCCACCATCATCACCATCGCCATAAGCATCACTCTCATCATCTTCGCCGTCGTCACCATCACTACCATCGTCATAATTACTATCATCACCACCACCATCACAGCCACTATCACCGTCACCGTCATCGTAAGCATCAGTCATCATCGTCACCACCACCACCATAATCCTCATTGCTGTGGTATGAAATTTCCCAAGATTGTCACCACCGTGTACGGCATGGGCCGTGGCCAGTCCTCCGGTTCTGTACGGGTGACCCAAACTCCTGGGCTTCCAGGTCCTGAGGTGCAGGGAGTTGAAGATCATTCTCAATCCCCATCTCACGGGACGGAATTCAGCCTCCACGTCCCCCCATTCTCCCTTCTCCCTTCTATTCCCCGAAGGTGGGTCCTTGCTTGGGGCTTATCATCTTTCAAGTCCATTCCCCAGGAAAGCACCACGGAGGCCCATTCGGAACTCCCTGGGCCAGATTTCCTGCCCTGACCCTGCCAGTGCCAAGGCCAAGAAACTAGAGTCGACCAGAAGGGCTGGCACTTGTGTCGCCTCCCTGCAGGGCATGGTCACCCCAAAAGCCTTCACCAGGGCACGGCGGCCTTCAGATAGGCGCTGGGCTCCCCACCCCAGCCGGAGTAGCCCTGCAGAAGTGACCAACAGCCCGAAGTCAAGGCCATAGCTCACCACGCGCAGTCGCTGTTTCACACTCGTCTGTATTCAGTTAGAGCAGCAGATACGCCTCCATTTTAAATTCTCAACAGGGCCCGTCCCAGTGTCTCAGGGTTTGGTGAATGGATAAATGGATGAACAAATGAAGGAAGGACTGGACAGGCTCTGGGAACTAGGTCCGAGGACACAGGCGGTGGGATTCTGACCTGCCCTGAACACGCCTCGTCCCCGCCCCTCTCCTGCTCTTGCTCATCTCCCGGCCTTCCCTTTTCCCTCCTGCAACCAAAACGGAGAAGAATGAATGTGCGCGAAGGTCTTCGGAGCGCCTCTGGCCGCAGCTCCCCTGAACCTGCCGTCGCGGGGCGGGAGCCCACATTCTGCCTCCGTTTGCGAAGGAGCATCAGGGCTCAGTGAAGGCCCCGGGGCTGGCGCGTGGCACACTGCGGACCCCCGCCCAGGTGGTGGACCCCAGGCCCAGGGCCACCCAACCACGGGGTGCCTCGTGGGGCGCCTCCTCGCCGCCGGGAGCCGGGCTCCGGGGAGCCCCTGCAGGGCTGGTCGCCTCGGGCGTCCCTGGGGGACGGGAAGTCCCCGGCCTCCACGGGTGTCCGCTTTAACTGAGCACCCCCGAGCCTGGCCCGTGCCCTGCTTCGCTCTCAGAAGAGAGGCGCTGAGACAGCGTACCCCGCCCCGCTGCTCTCCTGCCGCGGCTGAGACCCACGCCCTGAGCGCGGCGGCTCCGGGGTCTGGCAGCCCCATGCCAGGGCCACCTTCCTCCCGGGACCCCACGGGGTGACCCCGGCCCCGCCCAAGCCCCACCCCCGGCGCCCACGGCAGGTCGCGGCGCGTCCCGCTCTCGGGCCTCCGCTGTCCCGCGCGCCCCTGGCCCTCTGCCTCCCTCTGGCGAGGACGCCCGTGGTAATGCGGCCCCGGCCGCCGGGACTGCCCGCCTCAGGCCCTCGGGGCAGTCGCACCTGCAGCGCTCTGTCCCTGTAAGGGGACGTGTTCGAGTTCCGGGGATTAAGGCGAGGGCGTCTTCCGGGGCCACGCGCCCTTGTCACTCGTTCCTGGGGGAGCTGCAGAGCCTTCGTGAGGCTGACGGCCAGGGAGGAAGGGAGGCTGCGGGGCGACGGCAGAGGAGGCCGAGCACGCCGGCCGCACGGCCCGCCCCTCGGCCTCGACGCTGGTGGCACCAGGGCTGCGGCCGCCGGCCAGAGCATGCACGGAGCGGCTGGGCTGACGGAAAGTCACCTGTGGGACAGAACGTCACCTGTGCTGACGTAGTTACCTGTGCTGAGGTAAAGTCACCTGCGCTGAGGTAAAGTTACCTGTGCTGACATAAAATTACCTGTACTGACAGAAGGTAACCTGTGCTGACGGAATGTCACCTGTGCTGACGGAATGTCACCTGTGCTGATGTAGTTACCTTAGGTAAATTTACCTGTGCTGAGGTAAAGTTACCTGTGCTGATGAATGTCACCTGTGTTGAGGAAAAGTTACCTGGGCTCACCGAAAGTTACCTGTGCTGACGTAAAATTGCCTGTGCTGGCATAGTTACCTGTGCTGAGGTAAAGTCACCTGTGCTGACGTAGTTACCTGTGCTGACAGGAAGTTACCCGTGCTGAGGTAAAGTTACCTGCAGACTTGTCGTGTGAACGTACGTCGGGTTTTCCCCATTCTGGTAGAAAACGAGGTGTCAAAGCCCCCTGGCTTCTTCCGGGAACGCGCCTCGCGGCCCCCTGCGCCCCCTGTGGGAAGCCCACCGCCCGCCGCGCCAGGCCAGGGGGCAGCTCGCCACCGCGCCGGAGCCTCTCAGGGACGAGCCGCCGCGGCTGGCGCTGCCCCGCAGGTGCTCGGGAGGCGCGGCTGCGCGTCCTCAGAGAGCTCCTGCCCAGGCCTGGCCCGCGCCCTGAAACGCCATCTGTACCGCGCGTACCTGCCCCCTGCGCGCTGGAGGACACGCGCCGCCGCTCCGCCCCGCCGGCCTCACCGCCCCGGGCCGGCTCCAGCGCGCCAGCGGGCAGGCACGGGCCCGCTTCCTTCTGCCGGGCCGTGGCCGGAGGTGCCAGCGACGGCCCGCTCCCGCGCTGGGCCCCTTGTCGGGATCTGGAGGTGGCTTTTGTGCTGAGGTGTTTTCTTTTTGTTGTTGTTTTTTTTTTTACCTTTTTTAAAAATTAAAGTTAATAGATCACAAAGAGTTACATTAAAAAACACAGAAGGTTCTCATATAACCCACGCCCCGCCTCCCCACCCCAACATTTTTGTAAATTGTATTTTTTTTAAGATACATACGTCACAAAAAAAGTTACATTAAAAAACATAAAGGGTTCCTGTACAACCCCACCCCACTCCCCCCACACCGACAGCCTCCCCCATCACTGCGGCACACTCCTCGCACTCCGTGAGCACGTTTTGGGGCACGGCTGCGCCACGTGGGTAATAGTTCACCCCGTGGCTCACACTCTCCCCCAGTCCACCCAGTGGGTTGTGGCAGGAGATATAAGGTTCAGCATCCGACCCTGCACTGTCATTCAGAACAACTCCAGGTCCCCAAAACGCCCTCATCACACCTTCCCTCTCCCTGCCCTCAGCCTCTACGTGGCCACTCTCAGGTGCTTTCTGATAATGAAAGTTCCCCGATAGTCGGGGACAGGAGCCAAATCCTGCTGTCATTCCACAGAGGGAGCGGGTCCCCTGAAGATGCCTCCCCGGCAGTCGGGCTCGGGAGCAGCCGCGACCCCCACCGCCCCCGCCGCCCCCGCCCCGGCGCCCGCCGCCCCCGCCTCTGCCCCCGCCGCCCCCGCCGCTGCCCCCGCCGCCCCCACCGCTGCCCCCGTTGCCCCTGCCCTGGCTCCCGCCGCCCCCGCCCCGGCGCCCGCCGCCCCCGCCTCTGCCCCCGCCGCCCCCGCCGCTGCCCCCGCCGCCCCCACCGCTGCCCCCGTTGCCCCTGCCCTGGCTCCCGCCGCCCCCGCCCCGGCGCCCGCCGCCCCCGCCCCGGCGCCCGCCGCCCCCGCCTCTGCCGCGGCTTCGCTCCCGCCGCCTCCTTCCGGCCCGGCCACCCGCCGCTGGAAATCCTTATCAGCGCCGTTCAATTTGCTGCCATCTCTGGGGCCATCGCACCCCGTTCTAGAGCTCCATCCATCACCCGTGAAGATGGGACACCGCAGCGACCCCGGCCCGTCGCCAGCCCTTCCCCTGGGCTGCTCCCTCCAGGCGCCTCCACAGCCCCGGCCGCCGCCCTCCTCCTGGCTCCTTGCACGCCCGGGGTCCCGCCCGCCGCCCCTCGCCGCCACCTTCGCCTGCCCTCAGGGTGGCCACCCCCCCACCTTCCCTTTCATTCCGCTCCCCAAATCCATCCCCTCGCCGAGCCGGGGGAGCGCCCCGCCCGCCGGCTCCAGCACCCCGAGCCAGCCGACAGCCGGGCGGCCGCTCTGTCCTGGGGCGAACACCCTCCCCAGACTTCACGCTCACGGCACCCCGGGGACGTGGCCGCGCTTGGAGGCAGCCCCGTGGCGGGGTCGCGGCAGGAAGACGCGGGCCCCCTGGACCGGGCCTCCTGCGTATCGGGAGCCTTTCTAAGAGGCGGAGGCAGCTTTGGATGGGCACAGGGCCGCGGAGGGGCAGCGGCGCGAGTGACCGGGCCGCGAGCCAGGAGGGCCCCTCGCACACCGCCCAGCCCGGGCCACCTCCCGCTCTGCGTGGCTCTCCGTGGCCCCCACGCCCGGGCGCCCGGCCCCGTCCCGGCCAGCAGAGGCTCATAGGGAGCCAGTGCACAGCTCCCCGGGTTGGCGGTCCCCACGTGCGCACGTGGAAGATGCCCGCCCCCACGGCGCCCGGGAGGCTGGGCTGCGATGCTCGG
Organism: Dasypus novemcinctus; assembly: GCF_030445035.2. Taxonomy (NCBI): domain Eukaryota; kingdom Metazoa; phylum Chordata; class Mammalia; order Cingulata; family Dasypodidae; genus Dasypus; species Dasypus novemcinctus. The sequence continues at coordinate 1,941,709 of NC_080690.1, forward strand.
TCAGACGCCGGGCTCCACGAGGGCTAAAGCCAGCGGGTCAGGACGGAGGAACAGAGGAGGGGGTGCCCGGGACGGGGGCGAGCTGTGGGGCTACCTCTGGGCTCCTCGCGTGCATGTGCCAGGGGCCGGGGCTCACGTGGCGTCGAGCCAGACCCTGACCCTTGGTGGGCCGGAGCCCTGGCGTCCGTGTAGAATCGAATCCCGATGGCCCCGTGGGGCGCCGGGGATGGGAGCAGCTTCCGCAAGAGCCGGCGCCTCCGGGAGACAGCTCGGTCCCCAGAGCCAGCCCAGGGGGCCAAGCCCGCCGTGCCCCCTCCCCAGAGGTGGCCTCCAGCTCCTCAGGGACCCCCGAGCTCCGGAGCTGGCCCCTTTGTCTAGAGGGGCTGCGTTCTGGTCCAGCCACACATGATTACTCAGAAAGAAGACGCTTCAGCTAAAGAGACGTGCAGCAGGCTCAGCGTCCCGGCTCGGCCCTGGCTCTGGCCTTCCTTGGGCAAGTCACTTAACCTCTCTGAGCTTCAGCATCCTCCTCAGGGCAGGGGGTAAACACATCCCCTTCTCAAGGTTGGTGAGGGTTCAATGAGATGTTTGTCAAATGCTTAGAGCCGTGCCTGGCGCGTCATAGACGCTCAGCAGACGTCTGCCTCTTCGCCCGAGTTGGGCTCAGGACATCTGGCAGGGGCAGCTGTGAGCGGCGCAGCTGGGCTTGTCCGGCCCGGCCCGCGTTTCGGGGGCAGCGGGGCCGCCGCACGCATGGGAAGCTGCCCCCGCGCGGGCCTCTCCTCTCTGGCCCAGGGCTCATTTGATGTGGTCGCTGGGCTTTCCAATGTCTGTAGCTGTTTGTGGACGCGCTTCTCCCCCCGAGTTCAGGGCTGCCCAGGGGGGAGCTCCTCCTCGCCCGGCTGCACAGAGGACGGCAGCCGGTGGCTCTGCAGCGCGTGCCCGCCCAGGCTGGGGCATCCTCCGGCGAGGTCGGGAGCCGCTGACTTAGAAGGGGCTCCACGGCCCGGCGCGCCTCACGGGCTGACCTTGCCCAGGGCCCCGCGTTGGCGCCCCCCGGAGCAAGCTGGCTGCCCGGCGGGGTCCCGTCCACCAGCGCCACTGTCCTTGGGGTGCCCCATGCCCATCAGGGTGCGCCCGTCCTGAATCGGAGGCTGGTCCAGGGCCCGGAAGAGACCCAAGCCAGGCCAACAGGACGGGTCCTGGCTGGAGCCGGGCAGAGGGAAGCACGAGGGGCACAGGTCAGAAGCTTCTGTAAGCCCCTGCCATGAGTGTGGTCCCTCCCGAGAAGAAAGCAGGGCTGAGGCTGGAAGCAGACGCCTTGCTGGTCTCTAGAGCCCTCCTGGCCCCCCATCGCTGAGGACCTGGCTTCTTGGGAGCCCCCTTATTGCTGTGGGGCTTCCTCCATTTACCCCCCCTCCCATTTCTGCCTTGTCCAGCCCCTCCAGCCACCCATCAGCCAGCACAGCCGGGGGCTGCCCGTGTCCCTCACGTGTGGCCTCAGGTGCACCCTCAGGTGTGTTACTTACCCCCTGAGCCTGTCCCAGCCTCCGCGCCCCCGAGCACTGTCACCGTCACATTCCCCGCGGGGCCTGTGGCCCCCTCGCCATGTGAGCGTCCCCAGGCTCCCCTCCCAGCTCTCCTCTCCGGGGCTGTCTGGAGAAGCGCGTTCAGGTTTTGGTCGCTGTCAGAAGCTCTGCGAAGGTCCAGCATGGGTGGACTCGAGGACATGTGGCCCTGCTTCCGCCAGCCCCCGGAGGGTCCAACGAGGGCACCCACATGATCGGGGTGCACTGCTAGAGCAGGCTTCCCTGCCAGGGCGCACCTTGGGTGCAAGGTTTGGGGACAGAGGCTCTTCCTTTTCAAATGGGAAAAACCGGGTAGCACCCGGCCCACCCACACCCATTCTTTAAGCTCCTACGAGGAGAGAGTCAGGGACGCAGGGACGCAGCAGCGCGTGAGAGCATCCTACGCCGGGGACCCGAGACCCTACCTCAGCGCTTCCCAACCCTCGGTGCAGGCTCGAGGCCTGCGGTCACCGCTCAGCGGGGAGGGTCTCGGGGTTTGACGGCTGGTGCCTGTACCAGCTCCGGCCAAGGCCCAACTTCCTGTGTGCAGTAGAGGGACTCAGTAAACACTCCATAGAAACAGGAAGTTGGTGTCGGACTTGGCCCAGTGGTTAGGACGTCCGCCTACCACATGGAAGGTCCGCGGTTCAAACCCCAGGCCTCCCTGACCTGTGTGGAGCTGGCCCATGTGCAGTGCTGATGCGCGCAAGGAGTGCCGTGCCACGCAGGGGTGTCCCCCGCGTAGGGGAGCCCCACGCGCAAGGAGTGCGCCCCATAAGGAGAGCCGCCCAGCGCTAAAAATGTGCAGCCTGCCCAGGAGTGGTGCCACACACACGGAGAGCCGGACACAACAAGCTGACGCAACGAAAAGAAACACAGATTCCCGTGCCGCTGACAACAGAAGCGGACACAGATGTAGCAAATAGATACAGAGAATAGGTAACCGGGATGGGGGGGGAAGGGAGAGAAATAAAAATATATCTTAAAAAAATATATGCAGTTCACAATTCTTAGAAGGTGAATGGAGAAAAACACAGTATTCAGTCCATGTTCCTCCTCTTCTATTAACAAGCTAGGATCTGATACACTGGGCATTTCTTCCTCCTCCTCCTCCTCCTTTCCCAGCGCAAAGGAGCTGCCCGAGGGTCCCCACAGAGGCAGGTTCTCGTGCAGGAGGCCTGGACAGGTGAGGGGCCCGTCCTGGGGCCTGGCCGCACTGGACTCCCAGTGACCGTGGCGTTGCCCCTCCCCCAGACCTCCTGATCCAAAGGCGCTGGGCCGGAGCCCAGGCTCCGTGTGTCTCTGGCCTCCCAGCGGGTTTGGATGCTCGAGCGCGCGTGAGCGCCGCGGACCCAGCTCATGTCCCGCAGTTGCCGGCAGACGCTTCTCACACACGAGACTGCGGCGCAGTTGAGCGCTGCCGCACGGGGCCAGACGCGGCTTCTTTCTCAGCAGCCCACGGGAGGGGGCGTCAGGAAGCGGCCTGTGGGCAGTGCCAGAGCTAACCAGCCTCCAGGGGCACAGGAGCCCGAGGCTGCACGGGCGCCCAGGAGAGGGGGCAACTGGTGGTACTTGAGGGCAGGAGGGAGGGGAGGCCAGCTTCCCAGAAGAGGTGAAATAGCTTCGGGGTTTGGAAGGATGCGTAGGAGTTCTCCAAGTCAACGACAGGCGTCCGGGTGGATGGCATCAGGGACAAGAGCAGGGAGGTGCAGAAGCCCAGGGTTGGCCTGGAAGCTGCGAGTGCGAATTTGTCTACGGGCCGGGAGCAGAGCTCCAAGGTGCTCTGGGGGTCCCAGAGGGAGAAGCGGTGAGCGGGGGAGGCGGGGCTGAGCGGGCCGGGCGTGGGCATCCCCCAGGGCTGCCTCTGCTCGCCCCGGCTCTCCTTCCCAGGCCCTCTCCTGGGTTCCCGCCGGGAAGGCGAGGAGTGGGCGCAAACGGGGAAGGGAGGGAGGCCGAGGTGACTCCAGACCCTCCAAAACAAACAAATCCAGAGAAACTGGGGAAAAGGAGACCAGCTCCATCAGGCGTGGGAAGAAAATTAGCACCAGGCCCTGCGTTTTAATAGAGCCTTCTGTCTGGTTTTGATTTCACAGATGCAAAAAATATGCGGGCAATCTGGAATTAGGTTGGACTACTTCAGGCTGTTTCTCTCAACCACATTTGGGATTCTCTCAGCTTTCTGAGATGCAATTTTCAGAGATTTCTTCAGTCAAGGAAAAAAAGAATCGAATCAAACCCTGGAGAGGCCGTGTCGGCGGGCTCCATGGTTTGTACTGCGCGACCACTGAGCGCTTCGGCCAAGAGCGTGGGGCAGGCTTTCCTTCGTATCAAATTTGGCGAAATAGGCTCTTCTGATGACAGAGGCGTTGCGAAACCCCGTGCATGGGAGCCGTGTTTTTCCTCCCTGCGCCGGCGGATTCCGCATTTTTATCAGAGCCTCTTATAAACGTGGCGCGATCTTGTGGAACGCGAAGCTGATGTGAATTATCCGGAAGAGGGACACGACCCCGGAGGCCCGCGCCACCCAAGGGCCGCGCGGGGCCCGTGAGGAGCCACACCTCGGGGTCCACGTCCCCTCTGCCCCCCGGGCCTCCCGGGGACCTGGGCAGGGGCCGCAGCCAGCCCTGACCTGTGGCCTGATGACCCCGCCCACGCCCTCCTCTGCCCCAGACCCTGGGGTGCCCAGACACACGTTCCACGCCAAATGCTGCCAAGCCACCCGGCAGGCTCGTCGCGTGCCCAAAGCCCAAGGGCCTCTCCAGGCGGGGGAGGCAGCCCGCATCCCCCTCGGCTCTTCAGCAGGCCGTGGCCCTCGGCCCACTGGAAGTGGGTGCACAGAGCCCTCCTGGGAAGGCCGTGTTTATCTGCACACATTTTTCCAACACAAAGGAGCTTAAATAAATGCAGCTCATGCCTATCTGTTTGCTCATTCTAGAAGAATCATGTCCTGCATTAACAAACTGCGATGTTTTGCAGGGACCTGCAGCTGACGCTCTTTTGAGCCATCTTCTGACTTTTCACCCTACTTGGTCCTCTCTGAGCATCCGAAAGCCCAGAGCTTGAACGCAGCTTCATGGGAGCTGGCGTGCGAAGAGAAGCCCGGCACGTGCTAGCGTCCGGCCCACCCTCCCTAGGACTGAGCTGGAGGCCCTCGGCGGGCCGGCCCAGGGCCACCTCCGCATGGCCACCTCCGGCCAACACGGCTCTCGGCTCTTGTTTCCGGAGGGTCCTGGAGGGCCCCCGGGCCCCCGTTATTGGCTGATTTCCAAGGAAAGGGACCAAAGGGCCAAGTTTGGAGGCGCAGCAGTGCAAGCCATCCCGGGCCCTCTGACCAACGCAGGGGCGGGCCAGGGAGAGGGCGCGCCACGCCTCCCTCCTGCGCAGCAGCCCCTGCCCTCCCTGGATCTGCACCTGAGGACGATGGCGATGGCACCAGCACGACACCCAGTCCTGGCAGGGCCGCTGGTGACAGTAGCATTCGGGGCCCTTCCAATGTTTTCCTACCCCCAGATGTCCCAAGATTCTTAGCACCCCGCCCCCTTCCAGCTAAGAGCAGCGCGGCAGGGGGCACGCTGGCGCGCAGCCCGCAGGGGACACGGTGGGCTCAGGCCCAAGTCACCTGGCACGGTGTAACCTGTGACCTCCTGTTCGATCCCCAGACAAGCCCATCTCTCACCCAGGGAAACCGAGGCCCAGAACCGCTCAGCAAGGCTGCTGCGGCCAGGGGGTGGGGCAGGGCATGCACCCAGGGGCCCGTCCCCAGGCCGCAGCGCCGCGCCAGCCGCCGGGCTCCAGGGCCCCCCAGGCCCACGCTCGCCTGAGTCCGCAGGCTCCGCGTGGGGCCTCCTGCCCGGAGGCAGGGCGGGGTCTCCGGCGGGTCGGCTAACCTTCTGGGGCGCCGCGCCCCCCCGGAGGGTGGGCACGAGGGCCGGGCTCTGCTCTGCAGGGGCGTGGAGGGGCTGCGCTCCTGCCTCCACCTCCCCGAGTCTGCCCAGCGGACCCCCGGTGGGGGCCGCGGCTTCGCCCCAGGAGGCTGCGCCAACCTCCCCGTGGGCTTCAAGGCGGCCACCGAGGGGCGTGTGCGAGCGTGACTGAGCGAGAGCACACGTGTGTGAGCGCATCTGTGAGTGTGTAAGTGTGCGCTGGAGCTGTGGCTCTCTGCATGAGTGTGTGTGTGCCCGTGCATGAGCCCGTGAGTGGGTGGTGGGTGTGCATCAGCGTGCATGGGGGAGAGCGCTGTGTGTGCTCACGTGGGTCTGTGTGTGCGCAAGGCTGTGCATGTGTTGTGTGTTGAGTGTGCGTGTGTGTGTGCGTGTGTGTCCCACTGTGAGTCTGTGCACATGAGTATTTGTGAATGTTTTTGAGTGTGAGAGTATATGAGAGTATGTGAATGCTTTCGTGTAGGTGTGTGTTAATACGAGTGTGTGCGTGCATGTGTGTGTCTGTGGGACTATGTGAGAGTGTGAGTGTGAGTGTGTGCGCGCATGTGTGAATGTAAGTGTGCGTGTGTGCATATGTGAATGTATGTGTGTGCATGTGAGTGTGTGCATGTGTGAGTGTATGTGTAGGAGCCTGTGTTAATGTAGGTGCGTGTGTTAATGTAGGTGTGTGTGTGTGTGCGAATGTAAGTGTGAGTGCGTGTGTGTGAGTGTGCGAGCGTGGGGGTCTCAGCACAAGCCCGCCCTGGCTGGCGGGGAGGCCCACGACGCCCTCAGCGGCGCCCGCGTGCTGACGCCCCTGGGGACGGCGCCAGGCCCCGGCCCTCCAGCCCCTCCCGGGACCCTTGCGAATGGCAGCGGCGGGCGCCGTGCCCGCGGCGACGCTGTGGGTGAACTGTGGGTGAGCCGGGTGCTCGCTGCAGCCCCGGGGGCGGCCACAGCCCGGCGCGGGGGTGGCGGGGGTCCGGGCACCGCGCCGCACTCGGCGGGCCTGGCGGGCAGGGGTGGCTCCAGGCCCCCTCAGGCGCGAGAGCAGAGAAAACAGACCGAGGGCCAAGAGGAGCGGAAGCGGAGACGGCGCGGCCAAGGAAAACTGCCTTTGCTTTCCCGCCTCTTGCTGAAATAGCTCCTCGCGCTGCGCCTCCGGGGGCAGGACCGGCTGGCGAACGGCCGGCTCCGTCCAGGTCCCGCGGGCTCTCCTGGCAGCAGGCGACGGCGGCTGCTTGGGGGTCTCGAGCCGTCCCCCTCGAGCCGCGGTGCCAGCCCCGGGACGGCGGGGACCCGGGACCCGGGCAGCCCCTCCGGAAGCGAGTGTGTCAGGGAGCGTGAGTCAGCGTGAGCAAAACGTGGCCCCTCCCCGGAGGGAGGGAGAAGGGCCCCCCGCTCCTCCTGGCCCAGCGCCTGCCTCCCCTGCCCCAGCCGGGGAGGGGCCCCAGGGGCTCCCGCGCCCCCCAGCCCCTCCACGCTGGCTAACGAGCGACGCAGCGCCCTCTCCCGCACCCCGGCCCTCCCACCGCCCGTGCCCCCCGCGCCAGGCTGCCTGAGGTCACAGCGCACTTCCCGTGCCGTCGCGCTGGCCACGGCGGGCCGGGCCATGGGGCAGGGAGGCGGGCATCTTCGGGGACACGCGCCTGGGCCCGATGATGGCTGAGCTTGAGAGCTGTCGAGGGGCAGACGCCCCAGCGTGGGCCGCCCTCCGGGGGGCTGAGCGCCCGTGCGGGAGACCCCCAGGAAGCCTTGCTGGCAGCCCCCCTCTGAATCCCAGGCCTTGGCTCCTCTCCGGGTAGAAGCAGAGAGCTGGGGGGGCCTCGGTCCCCATCCCCAGCGCCCCCCGCAGAGGCCTAGCGGCCCCAGGAGCCCCCGCCCCCCTCAGGCACTCTGAGGCTGATGGGGACAAATTCAGGTGGGCAGAGAAGCCACAGCCACACGGCCAGGCCCGGGGGCAGCGGGGAGAAACGGCGTCGCTGCGGGGCACGGAGTCCCTCTCGGGGAGAAGCTCGGGGACGGGGCTGAGAACGCGTGGCGTCGGCTCTGCTCTGGTGGCCACTCGGGCCTCGCCATCTGCCTCGCGAAGCTTTAGCCCCCTCCCCGCGAGCCCACCCGCCCCGCCTGCCTCGGGCCATGCTGACCCTCCCTTGCTGGGCTCTTCCCACCTCCTCCCGGCTGTGGCCCTGGGCCCCCAACTCCTGCAGTGACGACACGAGGGTCTCCTTTCCATCGAGCACCTGCCCAGCCCTGGGCCCGTGCCTTTCGTGTTCTTTTTGAATTTGGTTTCATTGAGGCATCATTGACGTCCCATAACCCACTCTCTAGAGGTGCAGGTGGATGACTCGACAACCGTTCACAGCGGTACAGCTACAGCCCCTCCGCAGGGGAGATGCAGGACCCTGATAAGGGACGTCAAAAGGGGCAGCCAACATGGAAAGGAGTTTGGTGGTTCCTCAAAATATTAAATACAGGCTTACCGTAGGACCCGGCAGTTCCATTCCTAGGGGTGTAGCTGGGGCAGTTTGACATGACTTATGAATTCCAAAAAGAGATATTGATTATGTTTGTAAACTGGTCTGTTCCTCCAGGTGTGATACGCTTTGATTGATTTAAATTCAAAGGCTTTGCCTTTACTTGATTAAGTCAAGATTTGATCATGTCATTAGAGCATGCAGGGCTGAGCCCCTGCCCCCTTGGGCTACACAAACGGACGCTCAGTCAAGGAGACAGAAGAAGAGACACGCCAAGGAAGGGAGCTCGGTAGACAAGGAAGAGGATCCCGAGGCCCGGGAGGAGAGGTGAGCCACTCGCCTGGTAGTTTCCAGCTGAAGAGAATAGAGCGGCTGAGCGGAAAGAAACGAGCCCTCCAGCCACCTGGAGATGGGAAGGAGCAGGGCCAGGGAGCCTTGAGAGGAAGAGGAAGGCTGGACCCTCGCGGACGTCGCCCGCCCTCTGGCTCCAACATGTGGCAACAGACATTTGGCGAGAACAAACCTCTCCTGGTACCTTGTATTGGACCTTTAGGGCCTTGTGACTGTAGCTTCTACCTAAATAAACACCCCTTATAAAAACCCACAGAGTTCTGGTACTTTGCATCAGCACCCCCTTGCCTGACTAACACAATACAGTACCCAAAGGAAGTGAGAATAGGTCCGCAAACTGACACTTGTACCCCAACTTTCACAGCAGCATTATTTACAGTAGACAAGAGGTGAAAACCGTTAACAACACCCATCAGCAGACGAAGGATAAACACAATGTGGTAAATCCAGACAGTGGAAGACTATGCAGCTGAAGAAAAGAATGGGGTTCTGAGAAGGGCTGCCACACGGAGGGACCTTGAAAACTTTACACTGAGTGAAATAAGCCAGGCTCAGAGGACAAATGCTGTACGATTTCACTGATGTAAAGTCTCTGGAAATAGAAAGTCTTGGAGATAGAAAGTAATTTAGAGGTGAGGAAGAGCTGGGCATGGGAAAGGGGCAGGGGGGCTGCCTCTGGGCAGAGAAAGGGTGTTTCCAGCGATTGGAAATTTTAAAATAGAACAGAACACAGAACGGAACAGAACAGAGAGGAATAGAATAGAATAGAATAGAATAGAATAGAATAGAATAGAATAGAATAGAATAGAATAGAATAGAATAGAATAGAATAGAATAGAATAGAATAGAATAGAATAGAATAGAACAGAACGACTCATCAGCTTTCTGCTCTGGGCTCAACTCCCTCGACCTCTGCCCCTTCTTCTCTGCTGACCCTCTGGCTCGGCCATTCCAGGTTATCATGTGACTAGGACCCTGCATTACGGAACTTTCCAAGAGCTTCCTTTGAAATGCCGTGAGACCCCGTTGCTCTGTCAGCACCTGCTTTTTCGCCCTGAGAAGCTTTCCCCTGGGCAATGGCCACAGTTGGGTTTTCTCGGTCTTTGGCTATCAGGAATAAAGCTGCTCTGAATATTCTCGTCAGATGTCCTGTGGTCAGAGGCCTCCTTTCTCACGAGGAGAAACTGACATGGGGGACGGCTGGATCCTGGGGCACATTCAACTGCACAAGAAACTGTCAAACTGTTTTCCCAAGTGGCTGGACTTTTGAATTCCTGCCAGAAGTGGATGCAATTCCACCAGCTCTGCATATGCATCAACTGCTGGTGTCTGTTTTTTTTCTTTTCTTTTAATTTTTTTTAAAAAATTAGCTATTCAAATAGGTATATAGTGGCAATTCACAGTCATTTTAATTTTCCTAGTGACTAATGATTTTGAGCATCTTTTTTTGCATTATTTCATTTTTTACTGAACTGTCTTAGTGTTGAGTTATGAGAATTATATATTCTGAGTACAAGTCCTTATCAGACATGCATTTTGTAAATATTTTCTATTAGTTTGTGCCTTGTTTTTCTCATTTTCTTAAGAAAATATTTAAAGAACAGAAGCTTTTAATTTATTTTTTAAAGACTTATTTATTTCTCTCCCCTTCCCCTCTCCTTGCCCCCTCCCCAGTTGTCTGTTCTCTGTGTCCATTTGCTGTGTGTTCTTCTGTGACCGCTTCTATCCTTATCAGCGGCACTGGGAATCTGTGTTTCTCTTTGTTGCATCATCTTGCTGTGTCAGCTCTCCGTGTGGGCGGCGCCACTCCTGGGCAGGCTGCACTTTCTTTCGCACTGGGCGGCTCTCCTTACGGGCGCAGTCCTTGCGCGTGGGGCTCCCCTACACGGGGACACCCCAGCGTGGCAGGGCACTCCTTGCGCGCATCAGCACTGCGCATGGGCCAGCTCCACACGGGTCAGGAGGCCCGGGGTTTGAACCCTGGACCTCCCATGTGGTAGGCAGATGCCCGATCCATTGGGCCAAGTCCGCTTCCCAGAAGCTTTTAATTTTGATTCAGTTTATCAATTTTTAAAAAAGATTTGTTTAACGTATTTATTTCTCCCACCCCCTTGTTGTTTGCACTTGCCGTGTCTGCTCATTGCGTCTGCTTGTCTTCCTTTTTTAGGAGGCACAGGGAACTGAATCCAGGACCTCCCATGTGGGAGGAGGTGCCTAATGGCTTGAGCCACCTCTGCTCCCCATTTGCTGTAGAGCATATAGGGAACAGGGTGAAGGGATGGTATTTCTCTCATTATGTTTTCCTTCTTTTTTTTTTTTTTTTTTTTTTTTACAAGTACAGAAGTTTAATGGATAAAATAACGGAGCACAAATATTACCCATCATACACATTTGATTTCCTTTATTTTTTAACTTTACAAAATTAAGGAAAAAAAATTAAGAAAATATACATACTTTTCTGAAATATTTCAGTCACTAATATTGTTAACCTTTTCCATGTCAATCAAAACTATCATTTAAAATTACTGCATATTTCAATCTAGAAATATAATTTAACAAATTTCCTACTAGAACATTTATTTTTCCATTTTTTCCTCTATTATAAATGTGCCATTTTTACATATTAGTTCTATTATTTCCTTAGGATAAATTTCTGGAAGTGGAATTGCTGGGTCACAGAATATATACTTCCTTAAGGCTTTTGATGTATTTCACCAGATTGTCCTTCAAAAAGAATATACCATTTGGTATATTTGAGGAATAGAAGAGGGTGACTGAAAGGGAAATGCTTCCTGGAAAGAAAACATAATTTATTGAATATTTATTGGTTATCTATTATTTGCATAGCACTGCAATAGGTACTAGGGATATAGTGGTAAATAAGGACCCATAAACTTGTTGTTTCACTGTATTCTTCCCTCTTCAAATATAACAAGTTTGGGGAAATGTATAGCTTTGTAGTTTAATTACCTAACATTATATTCATAACATCAAAGAGAATACTAAGGAGATAGTGAAATTTCATCTTGGCGTGTATGGTGAAAAAAATCACTGTACTAGATATTGTTTACCACACTTTCTTTCATGCTCTCCCCTATACAGATGTGGCTACAAGTCTGATTTCTCTGATTCCCTTGCCAGCAGGGTTCTGCTTAAGGGGCTGCCCATGGGAGGCACTTGTGAGAGACTGGAAGGCAGGAGAGAGGCAGAAGCCACTGTGTTCCATGGAGACAGCAGGTCCCTGTGGTGGTCATGTGGCAGCCAAGGGGCAGAGGAACATATGCTCCTGCAAGGGCAGCAGTAACAGACAACCTAGAGCTTGTGGAGCAGCCGGAAGGCAGCATGTGGGCACGTGAGGGCAGGCTCTGCAGGGGGCTCTGCAGGGGCTGCAGCGGCTTCCCTGCAATCCCTGATCTCTGGGCAATTCAACTTTTCTCTTTATGCTCCTCCATCCCATCTAACCATTTTGTTAATAATCCCTATATTACGCCTTCTCTGTTAGAAATATCTAGAGTGATTTTGGTTTTCCTGACTGACCCCTGACTGATTAAGGAGCCCAACATTGAAATTATCCTTGAGAGGAGTGGATGCAGCTCAGTGGTTGAGTGCCTGCTTCACATGTATGAGGTCCCAGGTTAAATCTCTGGCACCTCCTAAATAACACACACACACACACACACACACACACACAAATCCCCAAAACCCAAAACCTTGAATATCCATTAAGAATGAATTTTATATGAGACTGACACACCATCTTTCCATAAGTCTAACAGTTTTTCTATAGCAATGGAATGGGCTGTTGCTTTTTTCTTCAGCTGAACACCAGAGGAATTAGGTGACTTACTTTGAGAGGGCAACTTGTATGAAAAATATGTCTCAAACACTGGTATCACATTCAGGAAGATAAGATGCACATACTATGCTAGGTAGATGGGAACCAAGCCCAGTTTGAAGAACAGGAGATCTACAACCTCCATCTAATGCTTATAAACACTGATGGCATACGTATGAACAACATGAAAAACAGAAAAAAAACTGTTAATTTTCTCAATTTTGCTGAGCACATACAGTCAAATCCATATAATGAAATGTTCATATGATACGATCTACCCTCTGATATAAAAAAAGGGACTTGGGATAGTTTTGTTTTATAAAACTCTTAGTTATAATTATTTTCAATATAGTGGTATACAAATACTAAATTTACGATATGTTCCTCTTTCTTTTCACATTCAAACAAACTTTAATATGAATATGTCAAAAAATTTTTAATGCTGCACAACACAAATTATTGTTTTCAAACCTTTCTGCTGGTTATTGCACATTCTTTAATAAACATCAATACTGAAAATAGATTTGCAGACACACGTTTATGTATATAAATACAACCAAACTAAGAAATAACAAATGGTAACCTCTGCTTAATTTTTTTCATCTGTGTCTTCTTCCTCACTGTTATCTTCACAATAAAAAATGTCACTAAATAGAAAAACTTGCTTTGGTGCCACAGGAGTCTGGATTTCAGTGCCTTCTTTTTCCATCTTCAGAACTAATTTTTCCTTAAGCAAAGGTAGACTGTTCTCATAAAGGTAATCTATAATCTCTGGAAATGTCTTTTTCTGCCAAAAGGGGACACAGGTAGCTTTCAGCTTATAAAATTTATTTTGAACATAAGATGGAGGAACATCACCTATGACAGTAGCAAGATCTTCCCAATCTATTTCATTAGCATCTTCCACATTTACTTCATATAACCTCTCAATAAGGTTGATTTTGGCCTGTAGGGCATTGACTCCACGGTATATATCCCGGCCATTAGTCATCCTTTTGGTTAGAATTTCAGTCCACTTACTTTTACACTGCATCCAATTTCTTGTTTCCACTTTAGCTTCTACTTCTACCCAAGATATGCCCTTGTAAAGCTTTTCCCAAACAATTGATAGACGGTTTTCAGGATTTTCTTGGAGCTTAGAATCCACATCTTTTAACTCCTGGAGAGACATTTTCCTTAGAATCACTTCTTCAACAGCCTTGATTAATTTCTGCGTTTCTGTCTTACTCCAAGTACCACGATTTCTTTGACTGCTGATCTGGGAGTATTTCAGGGCAACAGAGAGGCTACTTCGGGCCACCATCTCACCAATCTTTTTCCAATCATTTCCATGGAGGGAATGGTATACCTTTAACTTCTTAACATCTCCTTCACTATACCTGCCTTTGTAATTATTAATATCAAACATCTTCTTTGCTCTATAGTATACTAATTTCCAAGGCCGAGCAATGCCCTTACCAATGTGCAATCTAAATGAGTGTTTTCTTTTTAAGTCCGTGATTATTGATTTCTCCTCTGGATATCTGTCAGTGTACAGCAGCTTGTCTGCATTCTCAATTCCCGTCAGGGATAGAAATTCTTGCACATTTGTCTCCAACTGTTTATTCTCCTTTACTGAAAACTTGCCAAATTTAATAGAGACACCTTGTGCTTTAAATTCTTTAAACCGTCCTAAGTCATCCCGATACATTCGCTTAATTGTAGTGGCAGCTCTTTCCTTTATATCAGGAATAAATTCTTGCAGCTGCTTCACGGCTGACTCCAAATCCACACCTGAATCATCTGAATCTCCTGAATCGTCAGATAAATATCTTTTTTCAGAATCTTTAGCAGATTCCAAATTGCTTTCATCATTTATAGATTCTAACCGTTCGAAGCCGCCGCCATCTTTCTTTCGACCCGGAACTGCTGCCTTGTGGAGGCGGAAGTCATGTTTTCCTTCTTGTGTCTCTTGTTGCATCAGCTTGTTGCATCAGCTCATCGTGCCAGCCTGTCACATCAGCTTGCTGTCTTGCTCATCTGCTTTAGGATGCACTGGGAATGGAACCCGGGACCACTCACGTGGTAAGTGAGAGCTCAATCCCTTGACCCACATCCGCTTCCCCCTATCAATTATTTTTGGAGTCTTTTTTTTTTTTTTTTTTTGTATCCCCTCTAAGAAATCTCTGCCTAAACTTTATTACAAAGATTTTTGTTAGATTTTCTCCTAGGTGTTTTACAGTTTTAGATTTTAGATCTATGACCATTGTGAGTTGAATTTTGTAGATGGTGCAAGCAATAGGTCAAGGTTTCATATTTTTTTTGCATATAACGTCTAGCTGTTCTATACCATTTGTTGAAAAGTCTCCTTATTCTATTGACTCAAGCAGGCACATTGGTTGAGAACCTGCTGACCACCGATATGCTGGTCTATCTCTGGACTCTTCTTGATCTGTGTATCTACCCTCACGCCAGTCCCACACTATCTTGATTACAGAGATATTATGGTATGTCTTGAATTCATGCAGTGTGTCTTCCACAAAGCCTGATCATAGGCATTCAGTCTATACATCAGTTTGGGTCTAATTGACATCTTAACAGTACCAGGTTTTCTAATCCATGAACATGGTACATCTCCTTGTTTATTTAGGTCTTCTTGAATTTTACCAAGGTTTTGTGGTTTTCAGCAAACAAATTTTACACATATTTTGTAATATTTACCACTAAGTATGTCATGTGATGTTATTGTAAATAGTATTGCTTTTTAATTCAATTTCCAATAGTCTATTTCTAGTAAACAGAAATACAATTAATTTTTGTAAGTTGTGCCCAGCCACTTTGCTAAGCTTGCTAATTAGTTCTAGTAGCTTTTCAGATTGCTAGGGATTTTTTACATAGATGGCCATGTTTAGTTCATACAAAAACCATTTTATATCTTACTTTTGATCTGTAGCCCTTTTACCACTTTTTCCAGTCTGATTTCACTGCTCAAAATCTAAGAGTAGATACCCCTACCTTATTTTCCTTCTTAAGTGTGATGGGAAAGTATGATGTTAGTCTTTCACCACAAATTTCCATTATCAGGTTGAGGACATTCTTCTAGTCTCAGTTACCATAATCTTTTAAAGCATTAATGGGTACTGAATTTTGTTAAATGCTCTTACCGTGTATATTGCGATGACCATGTGATTTTTCTCTTTTGGTCTGCTGATACAGCGAGTTACACGTGTCTGTTTTCAAATATTGAACCAAGCTTACATTCCTAGGATAAACAGCATGCGGTCATGATGTCTGATGCTTTTATATACTGCCGGATTTAATTTGCTAAAACTTTGTTAAGAGTTTTTGAAGTCTAATGTATGAAGGATATTGGTCTGTAGTCTTTACTTGAAATATCTTTGCCTGGTTTTGGTATTAGGGTAATCCTGGCCTCATAAAATAAGTTGGAAAATGTTCCTCATCTTCTATCTTCTGGAACAGTTTGTGAGGAATTCCCCTTATTTATTTCTTAAATGTTTGGCAGGAGTCACCAGTCAAGCCATCTGGGCTGTTTTCTTTGAAGAAAAATATTTAAATATGAATTCAATATTTTTATTAGATCTGAAGCTATTCAAGTTATCTGATTCTTCTTTGATTAGCTTTGGTAGTATATGCCATTCAGGAAATTGATTCATTACGCTTATATTATTAAGTTTATTGGCATACAAGCTAATGGTCCCTTACTATGTCCTCTATTAGGACATTTTGTCCCTGTGGGATCTGTAGTGATATCCCTCTTTCATTTCTGATATTGGTAATTAATGCCTTCTTTTCTCTTTTTTCTTGATAATTCTAGCTGGATGCTTATCAATGTTATTTTTCTGTTCAAAGAACCAGCTTTTGGTTTTGTTGATTTTCTCTATTGTGTTTCTGTTTTTAAGTTCATTGATTTCTGCTCTTTATTATTCCCTTTCTTCTTCTTACTTTAAACTCACTGTGTTCTTCCTTTCCTGGGCTTTTAAGGTAGAAGCTTAGATTTTTATATTTAGGAATTTTCTTCTTTTCAAATGTATACGTTTAGCACTGCCTCGCCAGCACCCTGCAAACCGCCCCACGTTCTGTTTTCTTTTTCAGTTAACCTTTTAAAATTTCCTTTTTATTTTTTGACCCAGGTCAAAATACTCTAAAAATTCTAAAAATAATCTAAAAGATATTTAGAAGTATGTAGTTTAATTTTTAAATAAATGGAAATACATATTGTCGATTTCTAGTTTAATTCTACTCTGGCCAGATAACATAGTTCACATGATGCATTTCTTTTAATTTTGTTGAAATTTGTTTTATGGCCCATATCTTGGTGAATAGTAGATAAAAATACAATAAAATTGGAGAACCAATAGCTGGATACAGGAATTCTAGAGAAAGAGAACACAGAAAATGTGCATGCATCGGAGGCGGGGAGGTGAAGAGATGAAGAAGATGGGAAAAATCAAAGAAGTAACTCAAGAAATATTTCTAGAACTTATTAAAGAGGCCCCTTCAATGCCCAATGTAATGGACAAAATAAACTCAGCCTCCGATGTGTTGTACTATGGTAAAATTTCAGGCCACTGGAATTAATAAAAAAATGTTACAGGCTTCCAGTGCTCGGTGGGTAAGTGTCTTCATGCAAAAGATCGAGAATAAGGGACGCTTTGGGTCCCTCAACAACACACTCAAACACAAAGGACAGTGGAGAAACGCCTTTAAAATTCCGAGGAAGAGCAAGTTCCAAGCTAGTATCACACACACAGACCATCTATGAAATTCTTGTGAGGGTGAAATAAAGATATTTTCAGACATGCAAATTTTCCACCCTCTCTCTGTCCCTGAAAAAAAAAACGAGCTGTCTCCATACTAGCATTTATCAACCCAAAACCAGCCCTGGGGATGTGTTCCATCAGTAGAAGACGACCCTGCGCTCGGCAACGCCCGCCAACAGCAGGCACAGCCAGGCACGGCGGAGCCTTTCCAGGCTTTCCTCTGTTTTCCAAGTAACTGCAGAACACGCTCCTTCAAAGAGAGCTAATAGTTTGATTTTGATGGACGCCTGTGACAAGAGAATCAAGTTCATCTGCCAGTGGGGGGTGAGGGCTGGGGAGACGAGAGGAAACAGGAGAGAAAGGAAGCATTCTGCAAGGTACAAAAAGGTGGGCCCCTCGCCCCTCAATAGATGGTGTTTGAATTTGCTGTGCTCCTGCGTTTGGAAGGTGGGCCTACGGCACGAGCAGTTTGGGTCTGAGTTAGACTTAGTTCACTCAGTCCCCTCCTGTTTTCTCTCTCTCCCCAGTGCTCCACTTTTTATCCAGATGAGTGAAGGAACAAATTAGTCTGGAAATGTTTCTGCTCCAATAAAACATAATCACCTGTCAATCTGAGGCAAGCACAGGGAAAGCTTCTCCCCTGCCCGGAGTTGTCTGTGACTCAGGAAAGCTCCCAAGTTCTGGAACTAGAGTCCTCCGCAAGTGCCACCGATGACCGCGCCACGCCCCGACTTGCCCAAGCGTTGTGAGTGTGTGTTCTATTTTTAAGGTTTTTATTTAGTATCTTGCTCAGGATTTTAAGACAGTACACGAGGGTTTGCCATTGCATCATCCACGGGTCACATATGTGTTTGGATTTGTCTCTGTTTTCAAAGCTGTTTTTTACCCAAACTTACCCCAAAAGCTGATGAGCAAACAAGATGACGCCCGGTGATTGCAGAGTGTCGATTGATGCTCTGGGCACTGATTTTGTTTGACTTGACAGGTCAAGGAAATAACTACCACCGGCCTATCAGCTACCTCCCGCAGGGCAAATAGGTGCAATGATAATAATACATTGCCCACCTTCATATTTTTCTCAGCTATCATTTTGAGATCCAAGATCAAGACTTGTTGGAGCAGGGCTTGGAGAGAGGATGGTTCCGGGGCAGGCTCGGGCACCCGCCCCCTCCTCTGTCCAGCGAGGCGTGGAGGGGCTTCGGCCCTATCACAGAGACAGACTGGGCACGCTCCTTGGTGCTGCGGAATAAATCTCCTCCAAGGAGTCAGGCCGTTTCTTGAAGGGACACGGGCCTTGGCCAGCTCCGTTGGCGCAGGCCCAGACCTCCTGTTCTCTCCACGGCACACGTCTGGGCCGACGTCCTCCCAGGGGAAGCGGTGGCAGAGCTGTCAGCGTCGCTGGCCTCTCCTACGACAGCCCTGGGGTCACAGAGGCTCTCTGGGAGGACGGGCAGAAGGCTGAAAATCTTAAGCTTTTGCGCAGCCTGGTACTAGTTTCACAGGATCACCGGTAACGGCAAGCATTTTATGGCTTGCAAACGATGCGTGGCACCAGATGCCTTCAATTCAACACAAGTGGGGCCAGCATGGGCAGCCCCGGGCTTTAAAAAGCAAGAATGGCTTGCGTTCAAATCCCAGCGCCGCCACTTATCCACTGCCTGGTTTCAGAACGTCGCCTGACCTCGCTGAGCCTCAATTTTCTCATCTGAGATCTGAGAAGGATAGTTACCTCTACTGCACAGTTTTTTGTATAGATTAGAGCAGCACTCCCAAACTCTGGATTTATAAGAACCAATGAGATCTATTTCCTTGACTGTTTTTGTTTTCTATTTTGCTGGTTTCCCTTCTTAACTTTATTACCTTCTTCTTTCTGCTGGTTGGGTTTAATTTGATTTTCTTGTTCTCATTTCTGCAGCTGGAACATTAGAAAATTAGGAATTTCTTTTCTAATACAAGCATTTTAATGCTATAAATTTTCCTCTGAGTACTACTTTAGCTACACCTTATACATTCTGATGTGTTACATTTTCATTTTCATACAGTTCAGAATATTTTCAAATTTCCTTAGTGATTTCCTCTTTGACCCCTGGGTTATTTAAAAGTATGTTGTTTAATTTCACATATTTAGGAAGTTTCCAGAAATCCTTCTGTTATTGATTTCTTTTTTCCCCCTCTCCCTCCTCCGCCCACCCTGTTGTTTTTGCTGTCAGTATCCATTTGCTGTGTGATCTTCTGTGTCTATTCCTCTTTTTGTCTTCTCATTTTCCTCCTCTAGGATTCACCAGGATTCGATCCTGGGGACCTCTGATATGGAGAGAGGCTCCCTGTCACTTGAGCCGCCTCAGTTCCTGGTTTCTGCTATGCCTCACTTTGACTCTCCCCTTCGTCTCTCTTTTGTTGCATCATCTTCTTCCCGCATGACTCACTTGTGTGGGCTCTGGCTCTCTGCGCGGGCACTGGCTCGCCACGCAGGCACTGGCTCGCCGCGCAGGCACTGGCTCGTCGCGCAGGCACTGGCTCGCCTCGCAGGCACTGGCTCGCCGCGCAGGCACTGGCTCGCCGCGCAGGCACTGGCTCACCGTGCAGGCACTGGCTCGCCGCGCAGGCACTGGCTCACTGCGCAGGCACTGGCTTGCCACGCAGGCACTGGCTCACTGTGCAGGCACTGGCTCGCCACGCAGGCACTGGCTCACTGCGCAGGCACTGGCTCACTGTGCAGGCACTGGCTCACCGTGCAGGCACTGGCTCGCCACGCAGGCACTGGCTCACTGTGCAGGCACTGGCTCACTGTGCAGGCACTGGCTTGCCACGCAGGCACTGGCTCACTGTGCAGGCACTGGCTCGCCACGCAGGCACTGGCTCACTGCGCAGGCACTGGCTCACTGTGCAGGCACTGGCTCACTGCGCAGGCATGCTGTTTTACCAGGAGGCCCCAGGGATCGAACGTGGATCCTTTCACGTGGTAGGCAGAGCCCAATCCCTTGAGCCACATCTGCTTCCCTGTTATGGATTTCTAGTTAAACATACCCTTATGGTGAGAAAACGCACCACGTGAATGTTCTGTGTGTGTTCTGCTGTTGTTGGGTGCAGTGTTCTATAAATGCTAATTAAGTAATGTTGATTGACATTTTTCAAGTCCTCTGTATTGTTACTAGTTTTAGGTCTGCTTTTCTGTAAATTTTTGAAAGAGGGGTTGCAATGGCTTTTTGATGTGTCTACTTAGCTAGGTTATCTAGTGATTCAATCAAATAGGATCTAGGTGCCGCTGTGAAGGGATTTTTGGCAGATGTAGTTGAAGTCCCTAATCAGTTGACTTTATGGGGAGATCACCCTACCTGGGCCTGCCTTAATCAGTCTTTTAAGATCTTTGGGAAGACCTTAAAAGCAGGACTGAGATTGTCTCAAGACAAGGAAGAAATTCAATGACACCGTCTCCAGAGAAAGAAGAGATTCCACCCGTGTTTTGGCCCTTTGCCGTGGAGGTCCAGGCTGACTGGGAAGTCACCCACCTGCCCGACGGCAGCCTTCCTTTCCCACCCCCGTAAGTCCAGAAGCCAATGTCTTGTAATAAATCCCGAATGTTCTGTTTCTCATTGAACTCTGATACGGGGGTGCTGGAACCTCCTGCTATAATCAGGGACTTATCCATTTCTCCTTTCAATTCTATCAGTTTTCTTCATGTATCCATCTTTGTATTTTTAAGCTATTTTTGACTTTATGTTTAAGGTACATTTCTGGTATGTAGCACATACTTGAATCTTGTCTTTTTATCCTGTCTGACAGTCTCTCTCTTAATTTTGGTGTTTAGATTACTTATGTTTAACAAAATTATTGGGTTTGGGTTTAAATCTACCTTCTTGCTATTTGTCCCATCTATTCTTTATTTCCCTTTCCCCATTTCTATATCTTCTCTTGGATTAATTGAAGTTTCTTTATTCGATGTTCTCTTTTATCCCCACTGTTAGCTACTTAGCTATTATATTTTTAGTGGATGCTCTAGAGTTTACAACATACATCTTTAACTTGTCACATCTACCTTCAAATAATATTATACCACTTCACATGTAGGGTAAGAATTGCTCAACAATATCCTTTTATTTCTCGCCTTCCATCCTGTGTGCTATTATTGTCATAGATTTTACTTCCACATATACTGTAACTCCCATATGACAATATTGTTATTTTTGCTTTAAAAAGTCAATTTTCTTTTAATGAGATTCATATACTGAGAAAAAATTCTTTTATATTTATCTATATATTTACTATTTCTGGCACTCTCCACTGCTTTGTGTAGATCCAGATTTCCATCTGGAATCATTTCATTTCCACGGGAATAACCTCCAGCATTTCTTGTAGTGTAGATTTGCTGACAATGATTTTTCTCAGCTTTTATTTATCTGAAATAGTCTTTATTTTATTTCTAATTTTGAAAGACATTTTTACTGTGTAAAAATTCATTGTTGACATGTTTTTGTGTGTTTTCTTGGTTTAGCCCTTTAAAGATGTCTCCCCACTGTGGGGGAATGTGATTCAAGTCCTGTGTCAGCTGCCTTTATGTAGGGAGAACATCTAGGTGGGCTGATTCCATCAGTCTTTTAAGGTTGTGTGGAGCATCCTTTATATAGGTACATAATGCTCTTTTGTATCTGGCAGTGTTTAGATTTCCCTTCATCACTGATTTTCAGCAATTTGTTTACTATGTGCCTTCGTGTGGTTTTCTTAATGTTTATTCTATCTGGGGTTTGTTAAGCTTCTCAGGTGTGTGGTTTTAAAGTTACCATTGAAATCAGGGAAGTTTTGGCCATTAGTTCTTCCAAATTTTGCTTTGTCCCTGTCTTTCTTTCTTTTCTTTCTATCACTTGGTATACATATGTTTCCCATTTGTTTTACCCATGTCACTGGTGGTGTTATTTTTCCAGTCTTTTTTCTCCCTGCTTCATGTATGAGAGTTTCTATGGAAATGCCTTCTAACTCCTGATCTTTTCTTCATTTTTGAGAGTTTCTGAAGTACTTATTCAGCTGTTATTCCACACAGTGATTTTTTTTATTTCAGATATTAATTTTTTTAATCTCCAAATATATTTAGTCCTTTTAGACTCTTTTTTTTAAAGATTTGTTTATTTATTTCTCTCCCATTCCCCCCGCCCCAGTTGTCTGTTCTCAGTGTCTATTTGCTGCATGTTCTTCCTTGTCCACTTCTGTTGTTGTCAGTGACATGGGAATCTGTGTTTCTTTTTGTTGCATCATCTTGTTGTGTCAGCTCTCCATGTGTGCGGCGCCATTCTTGGGCAGGCTGCACTTTCTTCCTGCTGGAAGGCTCTCCTTACGGGGCACACGTCTTGTGTGTGGGGCTCCCCTACGCGGGGGACACCCCTGCGTGGCAGGGCACTCCTTGCACGCATCAGCACTGCGCATGGGCCAGCTCCACATGGGTCAAGGAGGCCCGGGGTTTGAACCGTGGACCTCCCATGTGGTAGGCGGACACCCCATCCACTGGGCCAAGTCCACTTCCCTCGACTCTTTATCTGTCATGATTATGTTTTCTTCTTTCTTATTGAACATATGGAGCATATTTTAATTGCTTTTCTAATGTCTTTGTCTGAGAATTCCATCATTTCTGTCATTTTTGGATCTACTTCTATGGACTGATTTCCCCCCCTAATTATGGATCTTGATTTTCTGCTTTTTCTTATGCCTTGTAATTTTTGATTGAATGCCAGACATTACAATCATACACTGTTGCTGTCTGGCTTTTGTGGTCCTCTTTTAAATAGTATTGGATTTTATTCTGGCATACAGTTAAATTGTCTGGGATAAGTTAGACCCTTCTGAGGCTTGCTTGTCAGCCTTTATTCCAGGACTAATTTATACCCACTATTAAGGTGATACTGCTCTCAGGATCCTGCTCAAGTCCCTGTGTATACCAGGGCTTTCCACTCTGGTTGGTGGAAACACACTGTCCCCAGTGCTGTGTGAGCACCAAGGATCCACAGGCCCTGCAGGCTCTGGCTCGGGGCTGACCCGCGTGAGTGTGGAATTACCTACCCCAGGCTGGGGAAAGCATTACCCAAGGGAGCAGACGGAAGAGTCTCGGAGCCCACACAGGGCTGGGCACAGATCACCCCGGCTGATTCCACACCTCTCTCTGTAAGTAACTGTGCCTATTTAATGATCAAGTATATGCAAATGAAAAAGTATATGCAACTCTGAATGTTGATAAATATACATATATACTTTAACTTAAAGAAAGTCCATAGAAGTGTTACTCTTCTCCCACCCCCAAGGGGGTCATCTCATCACCAGCTTTGCGGCCGCCCACGCAGGAGGGCTCTGTGGACACTCACAAGACAGGACAACATGGGCTCCAAGAGGCACCTGCCGGTGTCAGGAACTGTCCTCTGGACGCTGACATTCTCTCGAGGAGCCCGTAGCTCAGGGACATTCTCAATTCCTAGTCGAACATGTCCATTTGTTCAAGAACTATTCATGGGGCACCAGCTAGGAACGGGGAGGAGGAGAGGGGCAGCGGGAGGGGAGGGGGCCGCAGAGCTGGCGACGGGCTCTGAGCAGAGGGGCAGCCCGGGCTTGCTCTCCCCTCGAGGCTGACCCCGGCTGCCTCTGGAGCCTCGGCCGCGGGGCCGGGAAAAGCCGGGGAAGCCGGTGAGGCTGTGGCCTTAGCTGTGGGACCTGCCGAGACTCTGACGAGGGGCGAGTGGGGGGTAGAGGTTCTCGTCTGTTTTAGAGTTTGCTGGAGGATTGAAGCGGGGATGAGAGGAAGGACGCCTCCCAAGTTCTTGGCCTGAAAAAGTGGAAAAACAGAGTTGCCGTTGGTCATTTAGGAGCGCGTGCAGGGCGAGCGGCCTGGAGGAGGGCGATGGGCGTACAGCATTGCAGGACGATGAGAAACAGTTTTCTGGGAAGACTGGGCCATCCTTTGTTTCCTTCCTCGAAAATAACGTAGACGTGCCTGGGAGAGCCATGCGCTAACTGTCAAGTGCTGTGGGTCTGTTTGCCGGCGCTGCTTCTATTCTGTTTCACCTGGAGGTGAGGAAGCTTGCTAAGCCCCCTGGCAGCGACAGGGCCCGGGAGAGGGACGGCAGTGCAAATCCCAAAGCGGCCTATAGCCGCACTCTCTTCCGCCAGCCTGGACCAGGCACCAACGGGTAAGGCGCTGGGGGCCCAGGCGCCGACCACACGGCACCTACTGTGTGCGTGACAGGGGGGAGGCCGCTGACCACTGCGGAGGTGAGCCCGAGGGGCCGAGCAACCTTGGACGCCCGCAGCGAAGCGCCCCGCCTCCTGGCCAGGAGCCTCGGTGCTGGGGGGCAGTCGGGGCTGGCGACGCAGGGCAGGGCCTGGTGAGGCCACACCCCATAAGAGCAGTCCCTTGGTGGCACTTTGCACCTCCCTTCCTCATCTATCCCTTTTTTTTTGAGGTACCGGGGCCGGGGATTGAACCTGGGGCCTCGTGCGTGGGCAGCGGGCGCTCAGCCACTGAGACCCCTCAGCTGCCCTGAGTGGACTTTTCTGTTTGTTTGCTTGTTGTTTTTTGTTAGAAAGAAGGCTGCACCTGTAAGAAAACAAAATCTCACCCGATTGTGGAGGAGAAAAGAATTTTAGTAAGGATCTTGCAAGAACAGGTGCGCGACCTGGATAAAATGGCCGCTGCGTCAAACAGCAAGAAACACTGACATTTGTACCCTAAGCTTGACGTGCGGTCCCTCCCCTGCCCCCCACTGATTGGGCACTTCAGGGGCTACAGCCTATCCGAGAGCGCTAACTAACCTACGCGGTTCCCGCTCTGATTCCCCGCTCCCATTCCCCGCTCCCGGGTTCCCTGCACTCCCGCTGCGGCCCGGGCGACGTCTCCCGTTGCTTTCCTCGGCTGGTGAGACCTGCCCGCCCTGGGCCTGCCGCGGTCACCCGCTCGCACTCGGCCCTGCCACCCGAAAGCCACGTGCAGCCCCCCGCGCCCCTGCGACCAGGTCCTCCAGAGCCTCGGGACCTGCGCTCTCTGCCCCTCGCTCCGAGTGCCCCGCGTCGCCCGCCCGCCACGCAGGCCACGCCTCCCGCCAGCCAGGGCAGGCCACCTCGTGCCACTCCCCTCCTCCTTCACCACGAGTCACGATCGCATTTTCCGTCTTCTGTTTGCCTGTCGTTGCCTGTCCCTCCCCCCCTGCAGGCTCTGGAAGAACGCAGTGTCTTCTGTTGACCACGGAGGCCAGCCTGCCCTATGATGCTTTCACGCGATCGGTGCCCATGAAGATGTGCTGAACAAGTGAATGAGTTAAAGAAGTAATGAATGAACAAAGCTCTGGAGTGGAGAGGGGCCAGAACGGCTCCTCTAAGCCCCATTCATGGGCGAAAGAAAATAGACTATTGAAAAAACCCAACCTTTTGTGTGATCATGTATCTTTAAAAAAAACCAAAAAACCCAATGGTCCCTAGAGCACCGCGTGCCCCACGCGGAGGCCATCGCGCACGGGGCCGCCCCAGGCCATTGGGGAGAAAACGGCAACAAGCGTGTTTACCTGCCACAGGTGTGTGAGCCCCGGGGTTCCTGCCTCAACACGTCTAGTCAGCCCAAGAGCCTGAGAGGAGAAGGCAGCTGGCAGCGTTGCCTCAACTCCGGTGTCTTTCTCAACGGCCCGCTGAGCTCGGGCTAAAGCAGTAGGCAATGCCCTGCCCGTCTCAGGGCCCGCTGAGACACAGGGAAGCTGAGCTCCAGGCCCACTTCAGCGTTTGAAGCTGAGTTCTGTTAACGCTTGGCTTGGGAGAAGAGGATCGGCAAGAGGCTTATAAAAAAGATTTGAAAGGCTACCCAAGCACCAATTAGCTCTTACAAAACTTTTTTTGATGCACGAAGTGTAAATGAATCTGCTGCACATGGCTTAGATTTCCCTGGAAACCCACATGGGTTTAAAAAATTAAAGAGGGTGCTTGGGAGAAGTGGGGTGGGGAGGGAGGAAATGATCTATTGGTCCCAACTGCGTTACAGGTTTCGCCAGATTCCAACTGTTCCGAGAGGGTAAGTGGTTCAAGGCGTCTGGTTGACATAAAACCTCTGCTGGAGTCATCCTTCCTTGAAGCAAATATTATTCTCATTAAATCATCATCAGCTCATCCTCTGCAAGAAGCAACTCATTATGGAGAATGGACCACGGCAGCTGCCCGCTTAGCAGGGGACCTTAGGCGCCAGGGTCCAGCCGCAGTGTCCTCCCCCACCCCCCGTCAGGCTCTCTTCAAAGATGGGGAGAGGCCAGAAGTCAGGGTCCTGCAGCTGCACAAAACCCGCTCCCACCTCCGGGAAGGCCACTGAGATTGGGCTCTGGTTTCAGCAGCGCCGCAGTTTCCAGGACACGGCGCTGGGGGACTCGGGGGCTGTGCAAGGGGCCCTGACCCTCAGGCCCCAGCGGGCCACACGTGCCGGCCGCCTGCCCTGAGGATCGAAAGCTGCAGGTATAGGAGTGCGCCTGCCTCAGCGGGGGGCCCAGGCCGGCCCCCACCCCACCAGGTGTGCCCTGCCCCAGCAGAGGGGCTCCAGCGGCTCCCCAGGCAGCAGGTGGGAGGTTTACACTGCTCAGGTGGCTTCTCACCCACTGCCTCCGACGAGCAAGAGCTCAGAGAGCCTAGAACGGTGCGGCTTGTCCGACCAGCGGGGAGGACACGTTGCTTCAGACCCAGAGAGGAAAGATGCCTCCAAGGTCTCAGTGATGCCGCAGCACTGGCCGAGGTGACCCCAGCCCCCCCGCACATCACCTGCCCACTCACCCACCCACCCATCCAGCCCCCCACACCCAGCCACTAACCTGTCCATCCAACGTTCAACTACTCACCTGCCCACGCATCCACACATCTGCCCACCCATTACCCACAGATACACCCATTCACCCCTCTACCCACTCACCGACCCAGTCGTCATCCACCCACCCACTCATCCATCCATCCATCCACCATCTACCCATCCCTTCCTCCATCCATCCATCCACCCACCCATCCCTCCTTCCATCCATCCATCCCTCCATCCCTCCATCCATCCATTCACCATCTACCCACTCACCGACCCAGTCGTCATCCACCCACCCACTCATCCATCCCCCCATCTATCCATCCATCCATTCACCATCTACCCATCTCTTCCTCCATCCATCAATCCCTCCATCCATCCATCCACCATCTACCCACCCATCCCTCACCCATCCATCCACCTGTCTAACTTTAAAGGACCTTATATTGCCAGACTTTTGCTCCAAGGTGGATTTATAAAGTCACAAAATCCAGCATAACATAGGCACTAAATATTTCTTGCACAAGTGGGTTAAGGAACATAAAAACAAGTAAGGTTTCCTTTGTATCCTTATGGAGCAAGTGATAAGAAAATTAACAAAAAAAATTATACCTCAGTGTGACGTACGCCATATAATCAGGGTGACTGTATAACTTTTGAACCAAACCAATACATGTGTGAGAGTAAAAGGGGTACACTAACATAATTTTTCCATATATAATTTTTTGAAATATTTGTCTCTCATTTTTGCTTTATTATACTGGTGGACCTGTAAAATAGTTTGATTTAAAATTGTCGTAAAAATAATTTCAAAAATTAAAGTATATAAGCCAAGTATATTAAGGCAAATTTTTAAAAATGTTGTATATTGATTATCTGGACATTTAAAAAATAGGCAGAATAATTATTCGTCCTACATATTCACAACCTTTAATCAGTTTTTCAGCCATCTCTACCTCTAATACCATGTCACTGTGATTTTTCTAGAGAAGGCCTTTTTTCATCATTTATTACTTTTACATTTTTCATAAAATTTAATCTTCTTCGTGGTTGCACTTTATGATTAATAAATTTGAAATTGTCACTTTCCACTGACTCTACCTGAAGAGCCTAATATTTTTTTGGGGAAGATACTCTTTCCACAGGTGCTGAGGGCCTGGTAAGCTCCAGCCAAGTCTGCCAACGCGAGGTTTTTCTCTTTGCTAACTTTCCCACGGGCGTCTCTCAGCTCGGACGTGTGAGCAGACGCCGTTTTTGACCCATTCAGAGAACCTTCGGTCAACAAATACTTCACAAGCCGAAACTCACTGAACAAGCTGTCTCAAATTGTGCTTATTTTTTAATGTTTCGGCAACTTTGAAGCCTGCGAGACCTTGGGCTGCCTCAGCAACATTCCATTTCGGTACAGAATAGAAATATGTCCAATTAAAAATGTGCACTTCATCAAAAGATTCTTCCATAAGCATGGAACACTCCCAAGGGACCGCCACGCCCGCCCCGCGCCGCCCGCGCCCCCACGTGACGCCGCGCGCCTCGCCTTTGCGGGGACACATTTCGGCATCTCTCTGGGAACAGGTTTCTTTGCGATCATTGCACTTCACGAAAAGCTTCGCAGATGGACGTTTTCTGGCACAACATTCAAAGAATAACTTGACGAGCATTTCCAACGAATTTTGAATGAGGCATGAGGCTTAGAGGATATGTTTACCCAAGGCTCAGCAGCCTCGCAGCCACGCGGCGTGATTAACAAGCGCAAACGCTTCTAAACTCCAGCGGATGTGAAGCAGCAAAGAGGGCAGGGGCGGAAGGCCGCCCTGGAGGGCTCTTGTTTTTAATTGGACATGAGCTTTGTCACAAAAATGAGGGGGTTTGGGTTACTTTAATTAACAGTTCTACGTTTTGACAGGTTCAGCTTCTACTTAGATTGGCAGAACATTCAGATGTCATCACTAATCATTTGCAGCAGCATCAGCTCGAAGAGCATTTCTGCCCCAGAGATGAGTCCATTTAAAAACATTTTCTTTTATATGTATTTGATGTTCTATCAAAATTTGTAATTGCATTGTCAGTGCAAAAATAAAGTGGTGTCTTCAAAGAGGAGATTTCAACCTGAATTGATGGAAGCCTTTCCTGGGCTGCCAGCCCGGGGCTCCCGCACCCCGTGGGAAGGACGCCGTGGTCTGGAAGGCGCAGACGGTCAGCTGGCAGCCTCTGCCCACCGCCCCCCCCCCCACAGCAGGAGGCACAGCTGTCCCCAGCTGTTTTATCAGAAAACCCCTGCACGTGGCCCCCGAAAGGAAGGTTGTCATGACGTTGCTTCTGGAAAGAGCCGGGAAGAGAAACGGGTGGACCTCGGCCGCGTCCAGGCCGCAGAGCCCTCGGCCGACTGCCTGCGAGCTCTCACGCTGTTGGAAAAGACAATGGAAAGCAGAAACATGAAGCAGAGCGTGCAAGCCGACCGCCCTGCTCGTTCCAGCACAACGACGGAGAACGTTCCTTGGTGAAAAAGAGAAGTCCAGGCCGAACGCTGCCCCAGGAAGCGACCTTAACAAGCCACCCATTTTAGGAGCCGTTCAGGTCTAGCAGGGTCCTCTCCCCCCCAGAGTCTCAGGGCTCGGGCTTTGCTGCCTTCTGTTTAAAAAGGAGATGAGCGCATTCTGAGATGTTAGCGTGGGCTAATTAATCCCACACTGAGTCTCCTTCTGGCGTAATCGCCGACTGAAACGTGGGCCGGGTTCTCTACCCGTGGACTTCCAAGCGCTGGAAGGTTAGACCCTAAGATTGTCTCTAGGGATGCGGGAAATCCCCCGAGTTCACACTTGAGGAAACTGAGTCACAGAGGGAAAGCCCAGTGCCAAGGTCACGGGGTGGAGACACGTGCCGTCCCTCTCGGCCACCGCGGCTGTCCATTAAGAGAAGGACTGTCCAAGGAGCACGTCCTTCCAAGCCCCGGGTCTTAGGGCAGCCCCCTGCCTTGTGGGACGAGGCTGCGCCAGCCCCCTGCCACCTGCAGGTGACACAGCCTGGGGACCACGGGCCCGGGTGTCTACAAGACAAAAGAGCTACTGCTTAACAGGAAACGTGAAACGTCCACCAGAACACAGCAAAGAATTCTAAATTATGGGAAGAATGCTAAGATAAATATTTACGTGCTTGATGAAAGGCAGCTCTGCTTCGAAGTAAAGGGAATGTGGGAAGAGGAGGCTCCCCTGTCCTCTGTGTTTGACGACGCCGAGTGGGCGGCAGGGACGCGTCCCTCCCACGTCCCCCGATCCCCCATCAGTGGCTTCAGTCCTTCGGCCCGCCACGGCCGTTGCGCTCCTCCACGGCCCACGCCTGGTGGGACGCCATGGACGTAAGATCAGTAAAACCGGCGTGGCCTCAGGGAGCCCAGGGCGGGCAGGCATCGGCGCCGCCACCAGGGCTGCGAGGACGACGATTCCATGCACGTCCGGATGGCAATCGAGGGCACAGGAGGGGCCCCGGCTGGGCAGAGGCTCAGAAGGCTGCAGGGAGAGGGGACCCTGGGGTCCGCCTCACAGGGCACCCAGCGCCGGGCCCAGGGCGGCGCGGCGCGGCTGGGGGCTTTGCCGGGGCCTGCGTGCTGCCCTGGGGAAGGCAGGGGACCCTGTCGGGTCTAGACAGACCTCCAGGTGGCAGAGAGGGACGGGCCCACGAGGGCAGGGACAGGTGGCAGCGCCTGGCCCTGCCGCCCTCTCCTGGACCCTGAGCCCCACGACCTCCGAGCGCCACATAGGGCGCTCCCCTCGACTTCCGGGGGGGCCGGGCTGACGCGTGTCATCAGCGGGTGGGCACCCGGCTCTGCCTCCTTGCGATGACAGTCCCGCCATCCCATCTGCGCCGGCCTCCCCGCTCGCGGGCGGCCCTGATGCGTCCACAGGCGACAGCGCCGGGTCTGTAATCGCCGCTGGGGATCGACCTGTGCAGCCCATGACACCCCTCTGCCTCGGGAGCAGACCCCCCGGGCGCGCAGGCACCGCGGCGCTGCGTTGGCGTGCCCGGTGGTCGACCGACCCAGGGCCCCGAGCAACCTCAGGCCGACGTGAGGCTGGTAAATTCAAGTCCATTCAAGTCAGCAAGTTCAGGGGGGGACCTGGGCGCAGACGGGAGAGGGGGGCCGCCGGGGGAGGGAAGCCGGGGTCCCGCCCAGCCCCCCGGGAGGTCTGCAGCAGGTGCGGGAGAAGCACCAGCCTCGGGCCAAAGCCCCGGCTCCGCGGGCGGTAAGCCGAGGGGTGCTGCCAGAGCCTCCAGCTCTGCGTCTGCCAAAGGGACCCTGCAGCTCCAGGCCACGGGGAGATCCCGGCTGGAGCTGCAGCGCGTCAGCCCGGCACAATCACACCAGGAAGCAGGAGCAAAACCCCCCAGAGATGCCTCACCCCCTCCGAAGTGTCACAACCAACTCCAAGTAGAGATTCTACATCCTCTGCCAGAGTTGGATCTACGCGTAATGGAAACGCCAAGTTACTTAGAGCCGGACCCCGGCTGTTGAGACACGGGTGACCACAGCGAGGGAAGACGCCTGCGGCTGGTCACCCAAGCAACCCGCTTCCGAGCAAACGCGCAGCAGGGGCTGGACTTGCGGAAGGTAGGAGGGAAGGATGGTGTGAGGCGCAGGACTTCTGAAGCCCGGGCCCCCGCAGGGCTGGCTGGGGGCCTCGCTGGACGCCGCCGTGTTCGGGCCGCGCTTTCTCTGAGGCCTTGTCAGGAAGGCTGTTTTCTCCCAAATTCCTTCTCCTCACCTGTCCTCTTCGTCCGTCTTGGTGAAAAGGCGGGGTAGTGGTTTCCATCCCGGTGGGGGGGGGATACCTGGGCCGGGTTATTGTTGGCGTGGCAACGAGACACAAGAATGGAAGCCACTCTTACCCCACACCCTCAGCTCTGGGCCACCCCGCCTCCCCCCCACTGCCCCTCGACCTTGACCTCACCTTCATCACCCTCGGCGTCGCCCAAGTGCTGCTGCCGATTAGGTGCAGGGCCGTGCGGGGAGGCTCTTGACGTGGATTATTTCGGTTAACTCTCGTCATAGCCATACAAAGATGATGTTAATTTTTATGCCCATTTAAAGAGAAAGAGCTGACACTAACCTTCACTGTACCATCAGGTTTTGACAAGCACACCAAGACAGCCCAATGGGAAAGAAGTCTCATCCACAAATGGCGCTGGGATGACTGATGTCCACTTGTGTCCACTTCCTGTGCCTGACGGGTCAGCTGGGCCCCGTGGCACGAGCTCCCCACCTGTCCCATCTGCAAGTGGAACCAAGTGTCTTTGAAGAAAGGGTCATCATCCTGAGAACCTGGCTCTTCTGTGTTCAGGCTCCGGGGTCGTCCCTGCAGCTCACAGACAGGATTTGCCCGCAGAGGCTTCTTAGGATGATGCTGACTTAATAACTCAAAGAAGCCATCCCAGAGCTCTTCTAGGTAATGTGGACCAGACCTAATATCAGAAAGTCTGGATAAAACCCAACAACCACAAAAAGGTTTGAAGGCATTGACGAGTTACCAAGGCAGTGAAGACTTAAAGGACAAGATCCAAGAGAGAAACCAAACACCAAAAGAAAGCCGGATGGGGCGTCCGCTGATTGGAGTAGAGGCAGCTATCTTCCAGTTCCAGGAAAAGCACGTGGGAGACTGAGAAACTCAACAGATGGCTCAATGGACTCAAAAAGTAAAACATGAGCTAGGGGAGGGTCCTGGTACACACCAAAGGCTCTAGATGTTGGGACTTCAAGTTCCAGGAGTGAGGGACCCTGGAAGCCACGCATTCTCTAGAGGGGTGGAGCCACCTTGAAGGGGCCGTGGTCGCCGGCCAGGCGGCAGCGATGCCGCCCCACCCACGGGAAGTCCACACGGTGCCCCTCGAGAGCAAGACGGCGTCCTCGGCATCGGGTGATCACGACGATGCTTCCCGCTTACAATCCAGCATGTAACCAAAAATAACATGAAACAAAAGGAGATGGGACAACATGACTAAAAAATAATAATAAGAGAAAAAACAGACAATAGAAAAAGAGCCATGGCAGCGGCAGCTCAGAGAGTTATCAGAGCACGGACCTCACATAATTACTAAAATGGTCAAGGAAATAAAAGACAAGATTGAGAATTGTCACACAGTGGGAAAACTGTAACAAAGAACCAGATGGAAATTCTAGAACTGAAAAATCCAATAACTGGAATTTAGGACTCAAAAGATTAGACCTAATGGAAGAGAGAATTAGTATACTGGAAAATAAATCAAGAAACATTTTCCAGGTGAAAATTATAATTATTTTAGCTATTCTGGTGAGTGCATGTTGGTGGGCATTGTGGTTTATATTTCAGTAATGAGTAACAACATTGACTACCTTTGCATATGTTTATCGGTCATTTGGATATTGTGTGTAAAGAGCCTATCCAAAGTTTTTACCCATTTTGAAACTTAGGTTATCTGTCTTTTCTAGAAATATTTTTATTAGACTTTGGTAAGTCATAAGTGCATGTTTTAATTTCTAGGGTAACTGCTAAAGGAATCATAAAGGAATTTAGAACTATCAAGCTAATAAAGGGGATAAAATACAAAAATATTTAATTACTTAAAAGCAATAAAGGAAGTGACAACAACATAGAGTAGTCAGAATAAATAGAAAGTAAACAGCAAGAAGGTGGGCAGATTTGATACTTAACATATCAGTAATCACATTAAATGTAAACAGACCACATACTCAAAAGATGAAGATGACATCTTTGCCAATGGGGAAAATGTAAGGTTTCCTGCCAAGGAAATGAATTTTTTTGCAGCATGTTTTGCCTTGTGCATCCTCCCAACTGTCTGCATTATCGGATGGAAACATCTGATACTTACTGCCAAGAGAGTGTTGTGGTTTGCTTCTGAAGGCGTATTCTGATGGACAAATTTCCTCCTTTTAACAGAAGGGTCACCAAATCTATCTGTCAAGATCCTTTAAATAGTGTGTGTTTTAAAATCAACTCTACCATGTTTCCCTGTAGATCAAAACTCTCTCAGCTCATTCTTGCCCCTGGAATACCGGGGAACATCTCAAACCCTGGAAATGCCCAAGTTTGAATCCCGACGCTTCCTAGTGGAGTGTGAGCAATTTACTTCATCTTCCGGGACCTCAGCTCCCCAATCTATAAAATGGGATAATGGCCCCTACCCCGGAGGTTGTCACACAGGTTAAACGGCTGCGCCGTGTGCGGCACACGGCGAGTGTCCAACGAGCCACAGCCCTCGGTGTCGCTAAGCCGCGGGGACACCTCATTAGCTCTGCCCCCCTCTTGCTCGCTCAGTTCCCCCAGGTCTCGGCCAGGGCTCCGTTCAGAAGCCACCTCCAGGGACGCTCCCAGGACTCAGCTGGTTCCCAGACCCAGCGCTGGCCCCGGCCCCCGCCGCTGTGTTCTGGGCAGTGAGACCTTGGCGGACACAGAGGGGTGAGGCCGTCCCTTCCTCCTGTGATTGGACACGGCCGTTGACACCTGGGGTGTGTGATTCCACAGACGGTTGGTCAGGTGAGGGCGTGCGTGGTCAGTGCGCCCCGGGACCCTTCGCGCGAAGGCGCCGGCGCGTGGTTTTGCTGATGGGCCTGAACAGAGCCGCTCGGACGCCAAAGGGAGGCCCCGCGAGCCAGCGCCAGGGCTGGGGCCACGGAAAGCCGGGCCTCGGAGAGGACGAGCGAGTCCCCGGAGGAAACGGGGCGTGGAGGGGCGGCGCCTTCCCCCCCTTCTGGCCACCAGGACTCACCCTGGGCCGGGGCCTGGGGACGTGCCACGTCCTCGCCGACACGGACCTGGTGTGTGCTGGGAGGGCGGGGAGAGCGGGGCACGGCCTGCACAGGGGCAGCCTCCATGGGGGCTTGCGGGTAGGTGCGCGGGGGCTCACTGGCGGGTGCGCGGGGGCTCGCTGGCAGGTGCGCGAGGCTCGCGGGTGGGTGCTCGGGGACTCACTGGCAGGTGCGCGGGGATTCACAGGCGGGTGCGTGAGGGCGGCTGCGCTGAAATGGGGGCTGCGTGTGTTCAGCCTGGAACAAACCGTCAGCTGGAAACACAGGCATGGGAAGACCCCGCCCCTTCAGGCAGATCCCACCCCCCTTCTAACGCGGTGGGGAGGGCCACTGGCACGGAGGGAGGCTCCAGCGCAGGGGCTCTTAGCCTTTCGTGTCCCACGGACCCCTCAGCCAGTGAGGCGAAAACCACGGCCCGACCCAGTCTACACTGCACGGTGTGCTATTTAATCAACACATCACACCCGCACCAACACGGCCCCACAAGAACAATGGTCAGGTTTTTTCAAAAAGATTTATTTACTTTATTTATCTCTCCCCACCCACCCCCCTTGTTTGTGCTGTCTGCTCTCTGTGTCTGCTCATCTTCTCTTTAGGAGGCACCAGAAACAGAACCCGGAACCTCCCATGTGGTAGGCGGGTGCCCAACTGCTAGAGCCACATCCGCTCTAGGGGAAGACTCACTCCAGCCTCCATACCTGGGCAGGTGTGGCTGGAGCAGGAGCTCGGCCAATGCTTGTCACTGCAAGAGTGAGGAAAACAGGAGAACGAAACCACCCCAGGCGAGGGCCAGGCACCGGCCAGGTCCACTGAAGAGGCGCCTGGAACGGTGAGCAGCGTGTGCCGTGCTCTGCGTCGACCTCGCTCAGGGAACTCGGGGCTGGGCAGGTACAGCTCCCGGGGCCTTGTCCGTCCGCAGCGGCGGCAGCCAGCACCCCGCGCTGTCCACGGCACCATGCACTCGCCTCGACCCTCCGGGGGTCGGCCGATCCCGCCGCCGGAGCCTGTGCCAGGTGCTGGGTGAGCCTGGAGGGGGTCCACTCGAGGCGCCAGGCAGGACGGCGTGGGGCAGGCCACTCCTCCCACTCGGAGCCCCGGCCCTCCCCGAGGTCAGCTCGCCGCGCCGACCCGGGTGGGACGATCAGGCCGAGACCCAGCCAGGCGGCCCGACAGAGCAGCCGCCGGGCACCTGCGCCTCGGGGCGGCCACGGGGGCCTGACCGCGGAGGCGCCTCTCGTACCGCGGCTTCAGACCTGCCGCCCGGCGGCGGGCACCACGCGGGCCCCCTCGCCCATCAGGCGGGCGAGGCAAGAAGGGACACCGGCAGGTGGCGTGGGCCGAGGCAGAGGACCGTGCTGGCAATACGACGACACGTGAAGGCGCGTGCGCCCGGCTCCCGCCGTCACAGGCGGGGTGTGGGGTGCAAGGCCGCGAGGCCGCCGGGCTCGTCGCCGCGGCATCCTGGGCGGGAGCCGGGGCTCGCCTGGCGACGACGGCGCGGCTCGAGGGGACACGGGAAAGGGGTGGGGGCGGCGCGGCCCCCGAGCTCAGCCAGTCTGTGGAGCACGGAGGCCGCCGCCCGGGTCTGTGCAGGAGCCGAGCGCCTCGGGCGCGGGGAGGCGGGAGGGGTGGGTGTGCCCCCCAGGCCGTGCGCACCCGGGGTTTCACCTCTCCCACGGCGGCCTCTCAAAAGCGAATAACGGCGGGAGGCGGCGCGGCGCGCGCGTGGGCTGCGGGGCTCCTCAAGGCCTTCAGCCTGTGCGTTAGAGAACCTCAGGAGCTGCCACCTCGGCCTCTCGTTAGAGCAACGGGAGAGGCCCCCGGTCTGAGCTCAGGCGTAGGCGGTGGCCGTCTGTGACGACGCAGAGTTTAAATTCTCTGCCAGGCGTTACCAGGCGCTGCGACGCGGCCGGAGGGAATCTGGGAAAGCGGGAGCGCCACGCTCTGCGACCTCAGGGCTGACGCTGCGCCCGCGAGCCTGCGCGCGCCGCCCCTGCGCGCGCCCCTGCACCAGATGACGAACGAGGGGCCCCAGCTCCCCGGGATCGTGCACAGACCTTTCCACCCACTGGAAGGAAGAATTCCAGGTGGCCTCAGAGTCTGCCTGATCCCCTGCTCATTTGGCTGGACAGCCCCTCCGCCGAGCCCCCTGAGCCCTCCTGCCCCCCGGTGGCCCCTCCGCCCCCCGAGCCCCTCTGCCCCCCTGGCTGCCCCTCCACCGAGCCCCACAAGCTCTTCTGTCCCCCGGTGGCCCCTCTGCCCCCTGAGCCCCCCAAGCTCGCAGGTGCCAAGACGCTCAAGCTGGAAGAAGCAGCGAGAACCACCGGGCCAGCTCCGGGGCCCAGGCCATGGGGCGCAGGGAGGCGTCGAGGCTGAGGGCGTGGGGGGGCCGGGCCCTTCCCAGGACGGGAGAGCGAGGCACCGGGAGCTCGGCTGCGGGCCCCTCAGCACTGGGCGCAGGGGCCGGGAAGGGACGGGCAGCCTGGCAGGCTGCGCTCGGCCATCCCTGCTCGCCCCCCCCGAGAGGCCAGGCCCGCGTGGCACTGGACGCTCGCGCCACGGCCGCGTCCGCAGCGAGCGAAACGGAGCGGGCAGCCCCCGGCGCGGGTCCCGGACAGAACCTTGCAGCCGCTCCAAACCCGTCAGCGAGAACAATGATTTCCGTCTGGCAAATCATCAGACCGCCGTTTGCGCAAGAAACGTGGAACGCATCGCCATAGGAACGGCGTCTTCCCAGCGCCGGCGTGGGGCTTTGAAACCTTAGAATTCCCAGAACCTCAGGATTCCCTGGAAATGAAGTGCTTTTCAAGGGAAGGAAGGGACCGCCGCCCGCTAGCCGAGGCTTGCGTTGGAAAAGGAAGACATTTCCTTCTTCAAAGATAAATGAGGGCTGCAGACCGCACCGCGCAGCTCTCGGCAGGCGGGGGACGCTTCCAGGTATCGACGCGTCCGCTGGGGACAGAGGGTGGCGGTTTTCTCCAGCGGACCCCGATGCCGGGATGGCGCATGTCAGCATGTCTGTGCGCGGCCCTTGGTGGCCGGTCCAGGCAATCCGGCCGGGGGGCGTCCGGGCCACGAGGCCGACTTCAGCATGCAGGCGGGCTTGGGGGTGCCGGACCCCCAGCTGTGAGGCGCAGCAGGACCCCCCCCCGCCAGCAGCGCCCCACGCAGCAGCGGCGGAGCCCCATGGAGAGCCACGCGCCCACCATCCGCAGGCGAGTCGCCGTTGCCCCCGCGCCACGGCGCGCTCCACGGCGTTCCACGTGAGCTCGAGCGCAGAGCGGTGCGCAGGGCGGCCGTCCGGCAGGCGCTCACTGCGTCAGCATGTTGAAGATGAAGCGTTGCTTGGCTGCAGTTCTCAGCCGTGTTTTCCCAGCTGCAGCCGAGGAGCCTGGCCTCCCCGCCCGCCCCAGCCCCCGGCCCTTCCTCGCTGCTGGACTCGCCCGCGGCCCCAGGGCTGGGAAGACAGGATATCTCATTTCTGCCCGTGAGAGCAGGCTGTGAAAATCCACTGCCCTTGAAGCAGGATGGAGCGCGCCTTCCCCGAGGACGTCACGGTTACGTGGCGTTGCCAGCGGCCCCCGAAGCTGCCGCCAAAGCAGCTGCCCTGCCGTATCCGTGACTAACCCGTGCGAGGGCGCCAGCGTCGGTCAGCGCTGCCACCAAGCCCGAGGCTCAGTTCCGCGGGCACCGCGGCTTCCACTTCAGACCTGGTGAGAACGGGGGCCCTTCTAGAAAGGCGGGTCAAGTTATAAGGGACAGTTCAAAGGCTGTCACCCTCAGGGCCCCGTGGAAAGACCCTGGGGCAGCGAGGCCCCCGACCGCGCCGGAGGCCACGGCAGCGTCTCGCCTCGTGCCTGTGGACTTCCCAGCCCCGGCTCTGAAGGCGCAACGTCCCCTTCCGGGGCCGGGGCGGGTCCTGTGAGCCCCGCAGGGGAAGCTGGATCACAGCGGGACTCGGAGGCCACGTCCGTGTCCCGGTTCCGGCGGGGAAGCAACATGCTTCCCAACACTCAAATCCACGCGAACCTCAGCTTCCCTCTCCAGGCCCTTGCTCAGTGACTGACTAAACCAGGGCAAAAGACCACGTGGGCTTGCGTGGGGCCGAGGGTCTCCGTCACGCCTGCGCGCACCTGCTCGGCTTCGCCCTCGGCCTCGGCCACCGAGGAGGGGCTTCCCGAGTGCGGACGTGGCCAGCGTGCCGTGGCCAGCGTGGAAAACCTCCTTGCAAAGGCGTCCGTTCTGACTTGGTCACGAGGAGCTCCCTGGGATCCCAGAAGGTCCCCACATGGCTTTGCTTTGAAGGACACGGTTCAAGAACATAACACAAGTTCATGCTATTTTAATTACTGAGATGTAAAATGCATTTACACGCTTCCCTCCTGGGTTTTTAAGATTTTGCTTTTAAAACCACGGCTCGGATTGTCCCCGCACACCCTTTGCTTGCCTCCGTCCTCGCAACGCCGGGCACAGCACCGCGGGCAGATGCCGGCGGCCACCGCCTTCCACGGCTCGGCCACCTTCACCTCCCTCCTTAGAGGTCGTTCCTTAAAATCACCCCCCAGCCAACCCGCCTCTCGCCCTCGTCTTCTGTCTGCGCGCTGCGCTCTGGCGGGTGCAGGGTCGAGGAGGGTGGGCTCCTTGGACGTCGGCTCCCCTCGCCAGACCCAGACCCAGAGGGGCCATGCTGGCACGTCCTCGCACTCGCACCCACCAGGGGAAAGTTGGTTGAAGGTGGGGGTGAGGGCTGCGGGCTCCCGGACACGCAGGGGGAGGCTGGGGCAGGGCCTGCGGCCTGAGAGCGCAGAAATTGGCCCTGGGGGCGGCGAGTGAGTCTGACGCAGGCTCCGGGTGCGGGGTGGCTGCCCACGGCGGCAGGGAGCCGGACGCCCTGCCCGAGCCCCCGCCGCCCCGGCCGCGCCCCGAGGGCAGCGCCGGCGCCGTTTGAATGAATCCTGTCCATGCGATATTTCAGCCGTTTGCTGGGGGGACCATGGAAGCCCTGGGGGCCGAGTCTGTAATGCAGATTCCCGGGCACCGCTACAGACTTTTTGAATCAGGCTTGGGGGCTGGGGAACGACTCAGGGATCTGCATTTAAACAAGCGCCCTGGGTGATTCCCAGGCCTGCTGGAGCTTGAGGACAGCAGAGGCCACAGTCTACCCTTCCAGATACCGATTCACAAACAAAACGAGGCTCTGACAGAATCGCAGGAAAAGTCGTCCTAAGTTGTTGTTTCTTAAGATTTATTATTTTATTTATCCTACCCCCACTCCCGTTACTGGCGGTCGCTGTCTGCTCTCTATGTCCATTCGTTGTGTGCTCTCTCTGCTCATCTTCTTTTTTAGGAGATGCTGGAAACTGAGCCCGGGACTTGCCATGTGGGAGGAGGTACACAATCGCTTGTGCCGCATCCGCTCCCTGCTTGTTGAGTCTTTCATTGTGTCTCCTCAGTGCATCATATCCGTGCACCAGCTTGTTGCGTCTGCTTGCCATGCCAGCCCCTTGCATCAGCTCGCTGTCTCGCTCATTTTCTTTAGGAGTTACCAGGAACCAAGCCCGGGACCTCCCATGTGGTAGGCAGGCGCCCAACTGCTTGAGCCACATCCACGTCCCTCAATTTCTTTAAATTAATTTTTGTCTTTATTTATTTTTTAATATTACATTAAAAAAAAAATGAGGTCCCCATATACCCCCCACCCCCCTCACCCTACTCCTTCCCCCATAGCAACAATCTCCTCCATCATCATGAGACATTCATTGCATTTGGTGAATACATCTCTGAGCACTGCTGCACCTCATGGTCAGTGGTCCACACCATAGCCCACACTCTCCCACAGTCCACCCAGTGGGCCATGGGAGGACATACAATGTCCGGTAACTGTCCCTGCAGCACCACCCAGGACAACTCCAAGTCCCGAAAACACCTCAGCATCTCATCTCTTCCTCCCACTCCCCACCCCCAGCAGCCACCATGGCCACTTTCTCTACACCAATGCCTCTCCTGTTACTTTTACCAGAACTGTAGTTGGTGCTGGGGTTTAATATATACCCAGGGGATCTGAATTTCTGGACTGACCATATGATAGGCAGGCCCTGCTCCTCAACAGACTTCAGCTCCTACACTCTGGTTTATTGGACTTACCCCACTCAGCCAACATGGAGTTGAAGAAGGTCAACCACCACACCATGGAGCCTAGAGTGTCTACAACTGAAAGCAGGAGGATTGCATCCAGCATCCATGTGGAATCCAAGCCCCCTCTTGACATAGAGGTGGAGTGGACACAACCATTCTAGGGTCCGCAGGATGGAGGAATAGAGTATGGATTAACGTGGGCGTACTGATATTCTATTCATGAACTATAGCGATCAGTTGGTTTTTATAGCACGCTTTGTAATATGTCGAGTCCCTGGAACTTCGTACCGTGATAACCTTTTCATTAAAAGGGATTAATCTAAATAAAGGTAACTTCCAAACTGTTGGTGATCATTAGTTTATAGAAACACACCATTTTTTAGCTGGAGACAAGAAAATCCAAGCCTGTCATTTTCCGGATTAAGAAAGTGAAGGCTGGGGAGACACGGGGGTCCCCCACGGCCCCCGCCCGCCAGCTGGTGCAAAGCTGTCCCCGGGGGTCCGATCGGGCGCAGAGTAGCCTGGCCCGCGGGCTGCTCTCCGCTCAGCCGCCCCCGGGGGCTCCTCGCTCTCCCTCGTGGGAACAGGGAGCTCCCGCCCGGGCCCGGCTCCCCCACAGCCGTCCTGCAGGGGAAAGACCACGATGGGGGGACGGCCGAAGGCGTCCGCCGCCCGGGGCCCATGCAGGCGCTGGCCGGCAAAGCTGCCGCCTCTCGTGGCGGCCAGCCCTCGGGACACGGCCCCGCGGGCGGCTCCCAGGGGCATCCTCGACCCACTGGGGGTAAAAAGCTGGGGCTCGGCCACCCCGGCTCTGCGTCGCGGGAGTCAAGTGCGCCCTCCGCAGCCCGCCTCCTGCGGGCCGTCGGGTGACCAGGCTGGGCAAGGCCAGGCGGACGGGCACGCCGAGGACGAGAACGCACGGCGGACGCACCAGAGCCTCCCGGGCCTGCACTCTGCGAGGCCCTGTGTCTGCGGGTGACACCGTGGCTACTCAGACCTGGGCACGGCCGTGCCTTCAACCGTCCTCAAGGTCGGCTCTGCCACGCTCCTCTTCTGTAAAGTCACAAAGGGTTTTTGAGCCCACTGACGCGCCGGAGGCTGCACATCGCCCACCCAAGGGAAGCAACAGCTACAGGGGTGTGTGGCAGATGGCTGTGCCCCAGAGGACGGCAAAAACTCTCGGCCTTGAGGGGAAGCAGGCCCTGGGCAGGGCTTTGAGGTATATATATGAGTTTGCTGGGAGCAAGAACATTTTAAAGACCAGTTCTGCCTCTTCTTTTCCCAGGAGGAATCCTGCCCCTACAGAGGGGAAAGGGCCCGCCCGCTGTGGGTGGTGCTGCGGCTGGGACTCAAAGCGGAGGCCGCGACGGCCAGGTTTCACCTCCACTGAAGAAGCTGTTGGGGGAAGGAGTTCTTTGAGGCGAGGCCAAGGAGGGGAGGCTGACGAGGAGGCCCTAGTGCTGCTTTGGGAAAGAACTTGTTTTAGATTCGGTTCCAAACACGCCCACTTTTTGAACTAAATTCCACCCCGGCCTGAACCTCGTCCCCGCAGAGGGGAGCCAGGGAGAGCAAAGCTTCCCCCGAAGACGGAGGCCGAGCCGGGGCCACCGCCTGTGGCCGGGGAAGGCAGAGAGCGGCGGGAGGCAGGATCGAGCCGACGGCCTGGCCAGGGAACCAGGACCGGCCCGACAGAGAAGGGACGGCTGGACAGCCTTCGTTCCTTCCGTGAAATCGAGCCTGATGCAACCGCCCAGGGCGCCGGCCGGAGCCAGAGCCGCCTCCTGGGCCAGCCGAGGAAGCTTCGCACGTTTCTTTCCAGGAACAGCAGAGAGAAACCGGCCTGGCCGGCCGCCGGCCTGGGTGGGGAGCCGGGCCGGCCCGCTGGGAGAGGCGCAGAGGCGGGGCCCGGCGAAGGACGTGGCTATCGGGAGACCTCGTGTGACCTTGGACACGGCTTCCCTTTGCCGGGCCCAGTTTCCTCCCCTGAAAGACGGCACAGGAACCGCGTCCAGCCTGCTGACCCCACGGGGCGGGCGGGGAGCCAGCGAGGCCAGCTGAGCAACGTGCAGGAATCCGGTGGGGGGAGCCCTGCAGAGGAGAGCCACGGCTGCGGGTCCCGCTCGCCCACGGTCCCCTCGGGCACCTGCCCGGCGCCGGCCAGCAGTGGACGTGCCCGCCCTGCAGCATGAGGGGCCCGGGGACGCCCCAGGTCCCCGCCTCCCGCCTTGGCGCCAGCGGCCTGATGGGGCAGGGGCGGCCCAAGAACACGCCGCCCCGCCCGGCGGCCGAGGGGTCACGGCCTCACGCCCGCGACGTGAGGTGGATTACTGGGGCACCGTCCTCGGGGCAGTGCCTCCCAGGCTGGGCTAGCCAACGTGTCGCTGGACGGGACGTGCACAGCAGGGGACTCACTGGCTGGGAGAGTGGGGCCCGGGGAGTGGGGCTTTTACGTCCTGAGGACCAGTGAGCCGAAGAGCCACTGGCCCCGCGGCACGGCCACCCAGGCTGCACGCCCGGCCATCTTTGCCAAGCAGGAAACAGCTTTAGTCTCAGTCCATTTTTAGAGACTGGGAAGGGGTGGCTCTTAAAAAGTGCTGGCGTGGGCCAGGCCGGCGGGCCGCGGGCAGCTCTGGAGCCCCTCGGAGGGGAAGGGGGATAAGCCGGCCGCCCGTCAGCTCTGTCCTTCCGCCTCGCGGCGGCCGCGGCGGTGGACAGAAGCCAAGCCAATCACAGGAGAGGAAAGCGCGGCACCATCTGCCACGCCCGATTCTCAGGTCGTGCGCTTTGGCTGGCGGCAGGGACGGGGCTGCGCCTTCTGGCCACGAGCGGGCTTTGCTGGGCCATGGGGTGATGACAGAGAGCTTGGAGAACGCTTACCTAAAAGGGGGCGGGAGGCAGAAAATAACCCGGAGCGTTGCGGGCACGCGGAGGGCGTCGATCGCCGGGTCCTCGGTCGGCTGGAGAGGAAAAGGCACCCCAGGCCGGGGGGATCCTCGGCGCGGAGGGATGCGACCTGCTCTGCGCCACGCGCGGCGGCCTCCGACGGGCCCCGAGCACAGGCTGATGCCCGGCAGAGGTCCTGGATGGCCCGGTCTGCGCAGGACGCCCGGCACGCGCCGCCTGTGGACGCCGACGTCACACGCGGCCTTCTCGGCACGGCCTGCAGGCGCTCGCGGACTTCAGGGGTGGAGCAGCTCCTCGTGCCGCAGGAGGAACGGGGGGGCTGGTTCTGGACTTGGGGTGGGGGGACCCAGGCGTCCCAGCAGGTGCCCCAGCCTGGACGCCCCACCTGAGCCCCGTGGCCCAAACCGTCCGTGGAAGCTTCGACCACGTCACGCCCAAGTACCTGCTCCTCCCAGCCCGAGGGCTCGAGGGCCTTCAAGGCTGCCAGCATAAACCGGATTTAAAACGAAGGTTTATGTGGCTGAAATTCATACTACAGTGTGAATGACCGCCGGCCGACTTCCCCAAGTCCGGCAGAGAAAAGCGGGTGCTCCTTCCCGAGGAGCCTTCCCCGGCCGGCGCGTGTGGGCCCTGCCCTCGCCCTCCCTCTCCTGGCCTTTGTGCCCCTCTCCCATGCCCTGCTCCACTCCCCCCTGCCCCGCCCTCTCCTTCGCCTTCCCCTCTGCGGCCCCTGCAGGCCGGACCGGGCGCTCCTAGAACCTGCTGGGCACTCCGCCCCCGACAGGCCCGTTCTGCTCCCGCACGTGGCTGGTGCCCGTGAAAGCTGAGCTGGAAGGAAGGGTGGTGGGGTGGGGAGCACGGGGCTGGAGGGCAGGGGGCCAGGCAGGGGAGGGGGCTGGAGGGCAGGGGGCTGGGGCCCAGAGCAGGGGGGGAGAGGGAAGGGTGTGTGTGGGGGGGGGGGCCGGGCCCAGGGCGCCCGTGACAATGGGGGGGAGGGCGCCGAGCCCCATGCCTCGTCCAGGCCGCCCGTGTCCACCCAGCCTCCCGGCACCTTGTCCTCAACTGCGGCCGGGGCAGGACCCCACGGCGTCCGCCAGGGCGACGGCCGTCATGGCACCCACGGCCCGGCCAGCTCGAGGCCTCAGGTCCCGGCGCTCAACCGGCCCGACCCGGGCGGCCCCAGGGCAGGCGCGGCTGCGACTTCACCTCCTGCGGTGCGTGGGGACATTTCTGTGCCGTGGACGAGCCAGAGGCCGCCCTGATCAAAGGCCACCCCGGCCCGGAGCGGATGAGGGGAGCAGCGCCTCGAACGCGGAGCCGCACGTCTGGGAGTCGGCCGGGCTCTGCCAGCCACAGGGCTCCGCTCGGGGGGCAGCGTGTTC
Source organism: Dasypus novemcinctus (assembly GCF_030445035.2). Classification (NCBI taxonomy): domain Eukaryota; kingdom Metazoa; phylum Chordata; class Mammalia; order Cingulata; family Dasypodidae; genus Dasypus; species Dasypus novemcinctus. The sequence continues at coordinate 1,986,626 of NC_080690.1, forward strand.
CGGAAAGCGCACAGACGCGCCCCTTCCCGGGGCAGGCGAGCCCTGCTCGAGAGCAAGCGCTGGCGGGTGAGAGGAGCGCGGCGTGGCTGAGCGCGGCACGGCCGCCCGCGGCTCCTCGGGCATCCGGCCTTGTCCCGGGACAACCCCCCGCTTTATGGGGGGCGGAGGCTCGGCGGGCCGAGGTAATGTGCCCGGGGCCACAGGCCTTCACGTGGAGGCGCCGAGACTCGAACCCGGGCCAGGGACGTGAGCCTGCACTTGGCCACCAGGGGACACGGCGAGGCCGGCCGTAAAGAGGAGGGGTACGGGGTCGTGTCTCTTTCAAGAAGGACGCGGGCCGAGAAGCACAGGGCCTGGGGCTTTGTGGGCGGGGGGGCTGTGGGTGTACGGGAGGAAGCCGAGCTGCTCGGGGCCAGGCTGTTCTCGTCCCTGCACGCCCCTCCCGGCCCCTCCCCGGCACGCCCTGGGGCCGGTCCGCAGGAGGCTGGGAACAGCCTCGGAAGGGCGGGCTCACCTGGGGTCCAGGAAGGGACAGCGAGCCGGGCTCAGGGGCAGCTCCTTGGCTTCCGAGGGCACCCTGGGCAGGTTGGGAGCCTCTCTGACCCTCAGTTTCCTCCTCAGTGAAACGGGGATGCTGGCCAGCCACGTGGTATCGCCCGGGGGATGGCCGGTAGCCCCAGGACACGGCCGGGCCGGACGCGCACTCCGCAGGCGGGGGAGGTGGGCACGCCAGCAGGAGAGCTCAGCTTCTGAGCCCCTCCAGAGCTGCGTGCCCTTCCTGAGGACGCCCTCGCCCGTCACCACGGGCTTTCCAGAGCACCGCCGTGGCCACGGTCACATCGCGTCTCCACGTGGCCCCTGGAGGAGCCGGGGCTGCCGGCAGGGCCTGTCCGGATAGCGATGTCGAGCCAGGAGGTGACCGGCCGGGCAGCCGGGGGCAGAGCAGGGCGTGGCGGGGGCTGGAACGCCGCTGGCCCGTCGGGGTCCCCCGGGCCCTGGCCGCACCTCCCTGCGTGCCCGACCAGCTCGGTCAGTGCTCCAGCTGCCCTGGTCCAGGGACTTGTGAAATGTTAACAATTCTTGACTCGGTTCTGCCCCGGTCCCGGCGCCTGCTGTGCTCAGTAGCCTCCGTGAACCTCCGCGTTCACCGCCTTCTCCCGCCGAGTGCCGATTCTGCGGTCACGGCCCAGTGGCCGCGCCTCGGGGGCCTCGGTCCTTGATGAGGTTTTTGTCTCGGGCTCATCTCTGGCAGTTTTGTTCTGGGAACATCCAGGGGCCTGCGCTGAGAACACGTGCTTGCGTCCCCCAGAGCCCCGGCTTCTGGCTTGGGTTTCCACCAGTTTATTTTATTTAGTTTTTATTTAGTTTTTATTCCCCTCCCCCACCCCGAGAGAGCTCCCTCGTCTGTCTGCTCGTCTTCTGCAGGAGGCACCAGGACCTGAACCTGGGACCCCCCGTGTGGGAGGCAGGCAGTCAACTGCTTCACCACACCTGCCCCCTGCTGGTTTCTTGAACTGGGGACCCTGAAGCCTGCAGAGAGGGCAAACGCAGTGGCCAGACCTGGTACAGCAAGGGCCTAGAGCTTTTGTTTCTTGCGGCAAACTTTTTTCCCCCTCCAAGTCCTGGAGAGAGAGCAAGCGCCGGTATCACCTCCCAGGTGAGGGGCAAAGGTTGCCCCGGGCTCACTCTTACGGTGGGCACAGCTCCTTGGGACTTGAGCTTCTTGGAAGCCCCCGACTCCCACCCCCACCACGTAGCGCAGGCCCCGTCCCCCAGCCCTGGCCCCGATCCCTGGGGTCTCGCAGAACCCCTCAGCCCGCTCCTGCCTTCGCGTCCTGGAGGGTTCCCTGTCTTTCGCGCTTGGCTATGCCCTTGACGTACTGCTTAGGACATTTTCTCCAGACTCCCTCGGTGCTTGTGGTAGAAACGGGCCCTGCATCACCGCCATCCGTCACTCTGCTGGAAGTTTCTCTCTAGGACTTCCTGGGCAGCCGAGCGGCGCTCAGCGCCTCCTCCCCCTGCACACCTGTGGCTGACTCCTCTCTTATTCCAGGGCCAGGCCCTTCGCCACAGCCAAGGATGAGCGCATCAGCCGCACGCACTCCTGCGCTCTCCCCACCGTACGGGAACGCTCTAAGTGTGTTTCCATGAATGGACTCGAGGTTTACGAAGCCGATGCTGCTGCTTTTCATTCCTAGCTTACTAAAGTGAGGAGCAGGTGATGCATCTCATCGACGCCGCTTTGCCTCAGTCGCAGTGCTACTCCAACGGCGGGTCTCAGGTTCCCTAACGCTGAACCAACCTTGCATTCCTGCAAAAATAACTTATTTTCAGACCCTGCCATACACGGTACATTAATGTTGTGTTTGGGGGTAGATTCGTTTTTAAAATGTCTTTCCTGCCACTCAGTGAAAGCCTATACAGAACAAGAGGAAAGTAAGGGGGTTCGTGAGCTATTTCGCCTCTAAAGGAAGGCGCCGGAAGCACTGCTGTGCAGAGCGGCTCTGGGACCTGCCTGACCTTGGCCACATCCATTCCCTGCTGACACTTCAGTGTCACATTCGTCCTCCTTGATGAAGGAGCGGCAGAGTCCAGTGCTGATTCCAGGAAGGACGGGCCGCGCATCGTGACCCCTTCCGGCGGCTGACCTGGGGGCTGGTCTGGACGGGCCTGCGGTTCCGGGAGGAAGCGCCCCGTGAGCTCCTTCCGGTGGCTAACGGTCACCCAGGGTCAGTGTCCTCGTTCTCAGGCACTGGAGGGGCTACGGGACGTTCCAGGATGGAGGGGACCCCGAGAACCCACTGCCCAGGGTCACGCTTCGTAGGAAGGGCGCTGCTCGGGCCGGGACGTGTTGGGGTGAGGACGGGGGAAGTGCGCCCTGGTGGCCTCCCGGCCCCTCTGCGGGTCCCTGCCTGGCGTGGCTGCACGTTTGGAAGCAGGAGGGGCCCCTGGAGCTCCCCCAGCTCCTCTTCAGGTCCCACCAGGGTCTCCCAACCAAATCTGCAAACCTGGGCCTCTGCGACATGTGCCCCTGCCCAGGCTTGAGCGCGCCTCTCGTCCAGCACCACGGGGGCCCGGAACGCCCTCGCCTGCCTGTGGAGCCCCCCGTCTCCTCTCCGAGCTGGCAGGAGCCCCTCGACCTGGAAACACCCACAGCCCCGTGATTCCCTGCAACAAGCCCCCACGGCGGAGTGCACGGTTATACGTGCAGGGAGTTTCGGCGAGCAGCAGATACGTGCAGTTATGCTCACACATCGTCATGTGCGTACAGTTGGAAACAGGCACTCACAGCTGTAGCAGAGCGTGCACGCGCGGCGATAGGCGGCCGTGGCTCACGCACACACAGGCCCGCGTGCACGGTCGCTGCGCACGGGGTTATGCCGTGAGTCTCTCCCCAGGATGCTGGGGCCTTCGCGCCCATGGACAGCTGTTCTTAAACCCGTCCTCTCCCGGCGGCCAGGCTGAGGACCAGGCTTCACATCGAGGTCGCCCCTCCAGGACAGTTACCTTAATTTAGTAAGGAAAATCGGAGTCCTCTCTAAAGGCCCTGCTCTGGGCTGGTATTTCCGACACATTAATCCTATTTAATGATGCGGCGGCGCAGGCGAAGCTGATGAAATGAGGTGGCGGCGTCTGGGGGACCCGCAACGGGTATAAGGGACCTCTGGGCCGAACGAGAAGTCAGGGTGGCCGCCCGCGGGCCCCACATGCTCCTCTTCAAGAAAGTGGCAAAATGCCTTCTGGTCTGGGACCAGCGGTGCCCGGCTCTCTCTGTAGGGTTTATTTGCCACCAAGAACAAGCTGACGGTCAGGCAAGCGTGCTCGCTTGCTGGTCTGGGTGTACGCCCTTGTCCCCGTCACAGGCCAGCAGTGCAGCCCCGTGGTCAGCAGGAGGCCTCGCCCCCTGGGCTGGTCCAGCCTCAGGCCGCTGTCCAGCCAGCGGCCGGCCCTTCCGGAAGGGAGCACAGCCTTGAGCACAAACCCCGATCCGTTCAGTCCCTTCCAAGCTCCTGATAAACACGCCCTTCCCAGAACGGGGGGCAGGGGGGACAGCTGGAGCGTGAGGCCGAGCTGCCAGACGGGGCCCCCTGCCCGCCCCGGCTCCCCCCGCCCGCCCCGCGCAGCAGCTGCGAGAGCGCACGGTGCCCTGGGAGGGCCCACCCCGGCCTCGCCCGCCGCGCAGGGCAGCCGGGCCTCTGGACGCCTTGGCTGTACTGCAGGGATTTGGGTTCGTGAAAAGTCAAGGACCCCGGTTTTCCATGGTGAGAGGAAGGGGGTCGGAACGTACAGAAGGAGCCGGATGTGGGGGGCCGAGGAGACCCCCCGCTCGTCCAGCAGGGCGCCTGCGCCCCCCGGTGCGGCCCCGCGGCCTCTGCAGCACGGTGGAGCGTCCTCTTGCTGCGCCGCACAGACGGGTCCAAAGGCTCCTCCCGACCCTAAAGCCAGACGCCAAGGCAAGGAGCGGAGCCAGAGCCGCCCCAAAGGAGCGCCAGGACGCAGGCGCCCCGCACCCGCGCTGGACCCAACAGCGTGGTATTGGCGAGAAGGATGGACACCTAAACCAGTGGCCGGGCAGGGGCCGCCCAGAGCGAACCTTCACTTCTCGTCCGTCGAGTCTCGACAAGTGAGCCGGGATCGTTCACCGGGGAACGAGCAGGCCCTCCACAGACAGCGCTGGGACAGCTGGAAACCACGTCCAAGAGAAGGAAAGCGGGGCCTGACCCCACGCCACGCATAGACTCGAAATGGACCCTAAGTGTGGGCGCTGGAACCATGGAACGCTTAGAAGAAAACACGGGCGAACCTTGGTGACGCGACTTGGCAATGGAGGCTTAGGTTGGACAAGGCTTCCCTGCACTGGGCACCCCACCCTCACGGCCTCACCAGCCGGCACGGTCGACCAGGCGGCCCCACGCCCGCCCCGCCGCCAGCCACGGGGAGCCCGCATGTCCAGCCGGCGGAGAGACCGTGGGCCCAGCCCTCCTGGGAGCCGGACGGCTCGGGCTTGTAATTAGTTGCCGGGTCCGCGCGCCCGGAGGGCCTCTGCTGCTGCTGTGACAAATCGCCACCTCTCCGTGGCTTGGAACGGCGCAGCCTTGTTCGCTTAGAGCTCCAGGAGGTCAGAAGACAAGACGCTTCCCCGGGCCAGGTGTCCGCTGAGCCGGCTCCAGGGAGGCTCCAGGGAGGCTCCGTTTCCTCGTCTTTTGCAGCTCCTCTAGGCTGCCTGCGTCCCGTGGCCTGTGGCCTGTGGCCCGCATCCCGTGGCCCGTGGCCTCCTCCCCAGGGCTCTGCCCTGTCTGTCGTCAGCACTGTTCCTTCCTCTCCCTCTGCCCCTCTCTGAGGACCCTGGCGGTGGTGCCGGAGCCCACCTGCAGTGCCCCTCTGCCCCGTGAGGTCCCCTGTTCACAGGCTTGGGAGTGAGGCGTGGGCAGCTCGGGCCCAGTATCCACTGACCACACGTGCTCCAAGGCCCTGCGGCTGCCCCCACCAAGCCAGGCCCGTGCCCGCTGACCTGGGGTGCCAGCGCCCACCAGCATTCGCCGAGAGGCTGGGCTGTCCGAGGGAGAGAAGCCCCCGCCCGGGGATGGGGCCCGGGGCCCAGCTCCCAGGGAGCGAGGCCGCCCTGCCCACCGCTGACCCCGGCGATGCCACACCCCAAGCGTGCCAGAGGCGTCCGCTGTGCCGTGCATGCAGTCGTGCCGGCCAGCAACGAGCCCCCACGCGCGACAGCTGGCTCCCCCGACTACCAAATCCGCTCCGTCTTCTGGCGGCGTTGCCTCAAATTCTCCCTAGCAGATGCCTTCCTGGTGAGCCCGCAATTCCAGACATGAGCAACAGAACAAAGCGGTCGACAGGCTCCTCGCCAGAGGAAATTCTCCAGCACATGCTGGGCTCAGGGCGAGGCGCCTTCGTGAGAAAAAGGAGGGGAAATGAAGGTACCATGGGGCTGGGAAGACCCCCGCGCCCTGCCGGGACCGTGCTCTCCCACAGCACGGCCCGTGGTGTCACGTGGAGGGGGCGTGTCTGTTTCCTGCAAGTGGGCGGTGTCTCTGCTGCCGTGGCCACGTCCCCACGGCACAGAGCGGTCGGGCGGCCCCCCAGCCCAGGCAGGGGTGAAGGCTAGCCTGGGACCCTGGCCTTGAACTAAGACGACAACCTGGCGCTGACTCTGCAGATGGAGACGGGCGCTAAGGGTACAGATTCTTAGTATATGAAGAGCTCTTATAAAATAATAAGGAAATTAATGAAAAGGAAAAATACCTGTCAGAAGGGTGAGTGAACAAATATCTCCGGGTAGTCCATGAGGAAGGAATGTCAACAGCCCGCAGTCCTGACACTCCGTGCCACGTTTCACCCATCGAGCGGCTGAAGTCCACACACCTGGCGCCACGGCGTGGCTGAAAGGGGAGCTGGAGAGGGCTTTTCAGGGAGCCTGTGGATATCGCCCCAATTTTAAAGACATCTACCCTTGAATCCACAGTTCCACTTCTAGGAAGTAACGAGGCCATTTACCAAAGATGTGCACGTGAGGCGCTCACTGGGATGCGGCTTGTGGTAGAAGAAAATAAATGAAAATATCTAAGCCCATCAAGAAGGGATCTCCTAAACGCATACCTCCCTCGTCTGCCTCTGTGTCCCCAGCACCCAGACAGGATCTGCCATGAGGCAGGTACCCACCAAATGATTGGTGACAGAAGATACGGCCTACTGTGCAGCCGTTACTGATGAAAGGACAAGGGAAGCGGACTTGGTCCAGTGGTTAGGGCGTCTGCCTACCACATGGGAGGTCCGTGGTTCAAACCCCAGGCCTCCTTGACCCGTGTGGAGCTGGCCCACGCGCAGTGCTGATGCGCGCAAAGAGTGCTGTGCCATGCAGGGGTGTCCCCCGTGCAGGGGAGCCCCACGCGCAAGGAGTGCGCCCCGTAAGGAGAGCCACCCAGCGCGAAAGAAAGTGCAGCCTGCCCAGGAATGGCACCACACACACAGAGAGCTGACACAGCAAGATGATGCAAGAAAAAGAGACACAGATTCCCGGTGCCGCATGACAAGAATACACATGGACACAGAAGAACACACAGCGAATGGACACAGAGAGCAGACAATGGGGGGGAGGGGAGAGAAATAAATAAATTTTAAAAAAGAAAAAAAAAGAAAGGACAAAACATACAGTTACAACCTGCCGCGGAAAGATGAGGGCCGAGTGGACAAGAGGGTTGTAAAACAACACGTGAGGGCCGAGCCACCTACTGCGCGTGAAAAGAAACACAGGTGCAGGGTGCAGGCTCCTGGAGGTTGGGAAAACTATGCTTAAAACTTCACCCAGGCATCACTGCGCTTACAAAATAATCATCAACCACCAGAACACCAGAAAAGGGACCGCCGGTATCTAAAACGCCCCGAGGTCGACAGCTTCAGTAGCTCCTCAACAGTCAGGATTCGCTTCCCACGGGGACCTGGAGCGGCGTGGCCCTGCCGTGGCCGGCACTGAGTCCGACCCTGGTCGTGGACAGGCAGGGCCTGCAGGTGCAGGGAGGGCTCAAGAGCAAGGCAAGTAGCCGGAAGCCGAGGGCCGCTCGCGAGCCTAGTTCAGCCCACGGTCTAATCACGCTTCAGAGCTGGGCCGTCCGTGGAGTGACGGGCAGGGGCGAGGCGCCGCGCACAGACGCGGTGTGGGCAGAGCAGGCGCGAGGCCCTCCTCCTGGCACCGCTGCCATGCATCCAACGTGCTGGTAACCGTCCGCTGTGCGGCAGTGACGGAGCCGAACACATCCGGAGCAGGAGTGCCCGGCCCACGGCCACGTGGCGTGGCGGCCCGTCACGCACTCCAGTCAGCTCTGGGTGGGCCTGCCATGCCAACCAAAACGGCACTGGTGGCCCGTGGAGCAGCGGCTACGCCGTTAACCAAGGCCTCCGGGGGCTCGGACACTCACCTCACAGAGCAGGGCCGTGGCCCGCGGCCAGCCCCTCGCGCAAGGCCACACGACCAGGGCGTTTCAGGACATGGCACCTCCGGTCTGTCCTGAAAATCCAACCCAACGAGCAAGATAAAACTTTGTCACCACTGAGGACATTCAAAAGAACGGCGGGCGGATTCTTTAAGCACTTCCAACATTTTTTTTTAACAAATCAATTTTATTGGCACATATTGATAAAGCATACAATTCCTCCAAGTGTGTAATCAATGGCATGTGGTATAATCACACAGTTGTGCACTCATCCCTTCAATCATTATTTGAGCATTTTCATTATTTCAATAATAATAATAATAAACAGCAGACAAGCAAGCATCCCTCTGCCTCCCCTGCTGTACCTTGCTGCTACTCCTGGCCATTCCTGCACAATTACTTATTTAATAAGCAGTTTTTGGGGTAGACTCACATATCCCCACCGCCCAAAGCCTACAGCCAGTGGCTTTCAGCGTAACATCACCTCGGCCAGTGGCCGCTGCGCGGGCTCGAGCCGCCCTCGGGCGTGTGGGTTCAGGCGCTCTGGGACGTGGCACAGCCACTTCTTACCTGTAATTGGAAACCAGGCTAAGTCCGGTTCTAGAAGCGCCACGCCGCGGCCTCCCACGCTGCCGCGTCCTGCAGCCGCCTCCGCCGATACCGAGGCCCGGAAGAGCTCGAAGACGCCAGCCTGCAGCCCGTGTGCCCCTCGGCCAGTGTCAGGGGACGGAGGAGGCAAGGGGGGCGGCGTGGACGAGCCCCTGTGCTGCTGAAACAAGTAAAACACACCAAGCTGTCATATTACAATGTGGGGACAGGCGTCCACAGTGGGTCTCTCTGGCTACCACAGGGGTGCGGGGGGCTCCGGGGGCGGCTCCAGGTCCTCACCTTTCCCAGCCACTCGAGACCCCGCGTTCCTCGGCCCGTGGCGCCTCGTCCACCTCCAAAGGCGGCAGCGGCCAGCTCCCGCGCGGCTCCGCCCCTCCCCGCCCCTCTTGTAAGGGGCGCCTCCGTCCTGAGACCCCGCCCCCGCCCACAGGCACGCCCCTTCGCCCCGTAGGGGAACGTGTTTGCAGGTTCCGGGAATAAAGGGGCCGCAGAGCTGACCGCAGAGAGGAGGAGGCGCAGAGGGAGGGGCCGGGCCCCGTGGCAACGGCGCCCACGAGCGCCCGCTCCACCCCACCCACCACGCGCCACCAGGCAGGTGCTGCTCTACCTACCGGCAGGTGAGGGCCCCGAGGCCAGGTGGGTCCTGCACCCATGGCCAGGCTGGCCGGTCAGAGCAAGGCCGTTTCCCGACTCACGGGCACCCCAGACACACCCGGCCGGCCCACCCCGAGCGTGTGGCGCAGTCACGGTCAGCCCGGCGCCTCCCCGAGGCCGGGAGATGCCCTGGGTGTGGACGTGGCACGTGGCTGCCCTTAATCCCGGTGCCTCCGGAGAAGAACTAGGCTCAGGAAGGCGCGTCCATTCACTCCAGGTCACACAGGGGTGGGGGCCCAGGGCCCCGGACGGCACAGAAGGTTCTGGAACGCCTCACGCCAAGTGACCGGATGAGGGAAAAGGGAAGCTGGCGGCCGGCCGTCAGTCTTTTCCAGGGGCAGGGGCAGGGCGGGGGCGCGGGGCCCCGGCTGGGGGGCCCAGCGGGCGGGGGGCTGGCCGCAGAGCCGCGTCCTGAGCTCGGGCTCGAGCCAGCTGAAGTCATCGGCCCGGCCCGTGCGGGGCGATTTCCAAAACACAAGCCGAGAGCGCCCGCAGCCGCGTGATGCGAAGCAGATGCGGAGGCCGGATGGGGCCCCGCACGGGCGAGGGGGGTCCCGGGGGGCCGAGCACGGCCCCGCTGCCCTCAGCTCCGCACACCTGTGGGGAGCCAGCCGCGCCCCCAGGGTGGCCAGAAGTGACGGCGCCCCGGGCCACAGCGGGGGCCCAGGGCCCGGGCCCGTGAGGCTGCTCGGGTGGTCAGCCCTGCCGAGGAGGGACGGGCAGGAAGGTGGCCGGCAGCGTCCCACCCGAGGCCGGTGGTCAGGGGAGCTCGGGGGCCCGGAAGCAGGCTGCGCTTTGTGTCCTTTTGTCCCCGTTTGGCTGAGCGCAGTGGTCATTTTAAACGGGTTCCGCGGAGCGCGGATCTTCATCAGCTTTTCCCCCGTGGCCTCGCCGAGGTGGGCCTGGGCCGCCAGCCCCCAGCGCAGCGCGTCGGCCGGAGGGCCTGCTGAGCAGCGCCAGCCCAGCACGGGCTGTCGGGGAGCGGACAGGGCAGCGCTGACGCAGCGAGCGCGGTGCCGGCCTCCTCGGCGCCCTCGGGGGCCACGCTGCCACGGGGCCACGTGGGACGGGGGCTGGCACCGCACTTACCTGGGCCCCGCTGGCCTCGCAGCTCCACCCGCGCCCCGCCTCCACTCCCCGACAGCCGCGGCCCTCCACACACCGCCAGCTCCCCAGCGGACCTGGGGTGACTTTTCAAGGTCAAGCGTTGCCGTGTGCCTGCGCCCCCGCCACGGCTAAACCCCTCTGCTGCTCGGCGAGGCTTGCGTCTTCTTTTCCACATTGCTGATGAAGTTCCTGAGTTTTGCGCCCTGACCCCACGTCCCCCCGGCCTCTGGTTTCGCTGTGGTTCTGCGCAGTGCGGCAATCTTTGGGGAGGCGCGTGTCAGGCTGAGCACGGAGTGTGCGCTACGCAGTGCACACTTCCTCCAGGGGCCCCACGCGCGCTCCCTGCGGACCCCGGGCCGCCCCCTCCCCCTGCTCCGAGTCCGCTCCGGTGCCCGCCGTGGGGGCAGGTCCAGGCCCTCCCTGGAGCGGGGGCGCCTCGCGGCGGGCTTCGGGCGCGCAGTGGGCGAGGCCAGCTTGGTACGGGCTGCAGGCGAACGCCCCTGCCCGGAGCCGAGCCCCGGGCCCACCCAGGCGTGGCGTGTGGGTCACAGAAGAGAGAGCGCAGAGCATCTCCTCCCGCCCCAAGGCCGGGTTTTGATAAGTAAGAAGAATTCCGTCCAAAGGTGTAGCTTTTTCAACAAATAACAAAACAAAAAGCTAAAAATAAAAAAATAGAAAGGAAAAAATGAAACAAAAAAACAGAAAACAAAATGGGTAGCTTTTTCAAACCAGAAATCAAAGAACCAAAGACCCTGGTGGTCGCTTCAAGGGCTGGTCCAGCAGCGACTACAATTGAACAAAAGCGCGCTGCTCTCCTGCTGCATTCTTTTTTTTTTTAACAAATGAGAATCATAGCTTTTTTTTTTAAAAGATTTATTTTATTCATTTCTCTCCCCTCCCCCCTCCGCCCCAGTTGTCTGTTCTGTGTCTATTGGCTGCGTGTTCTTCTTTGTCCACTTCTGTTGTTATCAGTGGCACGGGAATCTGTGTGTCTTTTTGTTGCGTCATCTTGCTGCGTCAGCTCTCTGTGTGTGCTGTGCCATTCCTGGGCAGGCTGCACTTTCTTTTGCGCTGGGCAGCTCTCCTTATGGGGCGCACTCCTTGCACATGGGGCTCCCCTACGCGGGGGACACCCCTGTGTGGTAGGGCACTCCTTGCGCGCATCAGCACTGCACATGGGCCAGCTCCACACGGGTCAGGAGGCCCGGGGCTTGAACTGTGGACCTCCCATGTGGTAGACGGACGCCCTAACCACTGGGCCAAGTCCACCTCCCCCTGCTGGATTCTAAGTGCCAACCGTCCAAGGAGAACACGCCGGGCGCAGACGCACCTGCTCACGTTGACACGAGACACCAGCACGCCCTCGAGAACCTTTAACGACACGCACGGAGGGCGGAGAGGCTGCGCCCGGCTGCTGCCCCGGCGCTGGGGGCTACGCGTGAGCACGAGAGCTGCCCCTGCCCCTGCTGAGTGCCCACAAGGCAGTCCGAGAGCTCCAAGGGCACCCTGGTTTCTAAGAGGTTTAGGGACTTGAGAACCGGGGCAGAGGCGGGGTCCTGACCCCCCGGCAGGGGGCCCTCGGCTCTGTGCTGACCCAGTGTCCAGTGTTCTTTCCTCCGCCGCAGTCATCGCTGCTCTGCTCCTCGTACCTCTGGCTCCTGACCATGTATGCGCTGCGCTGAGAGCATGGTGGCATCTTTAGAGGCACAAGGGCACGTCCCCCCGTGCCCCACATCTGGGCTGCCACGGGTCCCATCCTGTCCTCCCTTTCGCGCGGTCACAGGAGGCCTCCTGCTTCGTCCCGCCCCCCGAGCAGGAGCATGCACTTTTCCCACTGGACGGCGATGCCAGTGCTGGCCGCGGTCCTCTCGCAGCCCTGGTGGGCAGAGCCGCAGGGCAGGCGGCGTGGCCTGGACGGAAGGGCCTGGCAGCCGCCAGGGCCTCGGGACGTGGCAGGAACGAGCGCGGGCATCTGCGCAGAGGGGAGTAGGCGTGCAGTCTCCCGCACCAGCTCAGGGACACCCGAGCCCCGGGAGGCCAGGGTTTACGGCCCGAGAACCCCGCTGGTCCGGCCGGCGCCTTGTGATGGGCCGAGAGCACCCCAGACGCCCGTGCAGCTGCCAGGGTGACGGCTCCCTTTGCTGCAGCGTGTGGGAGCTGGTAGGTATTGGTTTTCTTAAGATTAATTTTTAAATTTATTTCTCTCCCCTTCCCCCTGTTGTCTGCTCTCTGTGTCCATTCGCTGTGTGTTCTTCTGTGTCCACTTCTATCCTTATCAGCGGCACCAGGAATCTGTGTCTCTTTTTTGTGCGTCATCTTGCTGCGTCAGCTCTCCGTGTGTGCGGCGCCACTCCCGGGCAGGCTGGAGCTGGCGGGTATTTTAACACTGCTCCCGGGTTCTAGAAGACGCGGCTGTTTCCAATAAGAGCCACATTTGCTCACCCTTTCCAGGGTCACGAGAAGCTTGGAAGGAACGTCACCCTCACACCTGCTCTAGCCTGCCCCCCCAAGCCGAGCGTCGCCCCATTTCTCTGCCTGTGTTCTGAAGAAGGTCTGGGCCCTGGCCTCAAAGGGGGGTGATTCCAGCACCCCAGCAGGACGCCCCCGCGGGAAGAGCCGGCCCCCTCCCCACAGCCGTCTGGCGGCCGCTCCGCCCGGGGGTGGTGACAAGCCCGCAGGCATGGGGGGTGACTGCGTGAGGTTGGGGTTCGGGCGTGAACGGGAGCCCAGCTCCTCGTTCAGCGCACACGTCTGACGCTAATCGCAGCCCGGCGTGGAATTGCAGTTTACACGAGCGGCCTCCGCTGGCCTCGGGAGCAGCTGTGGGGCACGTGGGGACAAGCCCTCCTTCCCGTGGTGATGGGCGGTCCTTCTCAACCACCTTTAGGCTGAGGTTGGGAGGCAGGAAAATCCTGGGGTAAACACAGAACCCAAACCAGCAGGCGCCCGAGCCCGCTCCGGGGTCCTCGGCGCGAGGCAGCTGTGTGGGGTCCGTGGGAGGCCAGCCCATGGGGCCCGTCTCTGCTCCTGCACTCGTCAGGCATTTCCCTCTCACCTGCATATTTCATCACAACTGAGTGAGAACCATAACTGTTTATTACCTGTCTCTCTTTTAAAGGATTTGTTTGAAAATTTAATAAATTAAGTGAGGGAGTAGATATGCCTCAAGCAGCTGTGCACCTGCCTCCCACATAGGAGGTCCCGGGTTTGGTTCCTGGCGCCTCCTGAATAAATAAAAATAGACAACAAGCAAAACGAAAAAACCAGTTCAAGAAAGACACTGTGGCTCAGTAGCTGAGCACCAGCTTCCCACATATGAGGTCCCAGAGCAGCCCCAGGACCTCAGAATGGAAGGGAGGGGAGGGGAGGGGAGAAGGGAGGGAGGGAGGGAGGAACTCAAATTTGACATTGCTACTGTAAATGAAAAAATTAGACTCAACTGGCGAAATAAAAGTACCATGAAAAAAACAATGAAAACAAGCCAAAGCTCAGATTCTAGTAAGATCCTGAGGCCCCAATGGGTTCATGCTGAATTCTACGAAACACGTAAGGAAAAGCTAGCATCAGTCCTACACAAGCCCATGTAGAAAACAAAGAGAGAGGGGATGTCTTCTTACCCATTTTATGAGGCCTATTATGCTGGCACCAAATCCTGACAAATACATTATAAGGAAAATAAACCAAAGACCAAAATGGCTTATGAACATAGATGCAAAATTCCTTAAGGAAATATGAGCAAATCAATTTCAGCAGCATGACAATGATACCACGTCAAGGCCAGGTGGGGCTCGCCCCAGGAATGCAAGGTTGGTTTGACATTTAAAAATCAACTGTTACTCACCGTATAAAGAGAACAAAGGAGAACAACCAGTTAGATCATCTCAAAAGGTGCTGTGAAAGCTTTTGATAAACTTCAGCATCCAATTATGATTTTAAAAAAACCCCAAAACTCTAGTAAATTAGAGTCTGATAAAGGGCATCTGTGTGAAATGTAGAGTTAATGGCAGGAGCAAGGCAAGGGGGGTGACTCCCCTCACTTCTCTTCAGTGTGTCCTGGAGATTCCAGCAGCGCAAAGAGGAGAGAACAGACAGGAAAGGATGTGCAGCTGGGGAAAGAGGAATAAACCTGTTTATTCACAGACAATGTGAACATCTACCGTAATAATCCTAAGAGATTTACCAAGAAAATCTACAAGAGCTAGACATAAGCAGGGCCTTGGATAAAGGTCGATGTGCAAAGTCAACTGTGTTTCTCCACACAAGCACAAGCAAGTGGAAACGGAAATTTTTAGGTGTAACATTTACAATCGAATCATAAAATACTTAGGGGTAAATTCAACGAAATATGGCAAGACTGATGATGAAAAGTAGGAAACGTTCCTGAAAGAAGTTTATGGACACCTAAATGAAAGGGGAGCGGCCGTGCTCGTGGGCTGGAGAAGTGAAGATGGCGGCACTTTCCCAGGTTGGTCCATATGAGTCGACCCAACCCCGAGCAAATCCCTGCAGCTTTTTTGACAGAAATTGACGAGCCAATTCTGAAATGTATAAAATGTATATGGAAATACAAAGTTTCTACAATGGCCAAAATAATTTTGAAAAAGAACCAATTTTGAGGACTGTCTAATTTTAAAACATATGCTAAAGCTACGATAATTGAGGCAATGTGGTATTGTTGTAAAGACAGGTAGAAATAGACCTACACGTATGTGGCCAATTAATTTTCAACAAAGTTGCCAAAGTCACACTGTAGGAAAGGATAGTCTTTTTAACAAATGGTACTGAAATTGCATATCCATGTAGGAAAATATGAACATCAATCCTTACTTCACGCCACACACAAAAATTATCTAGAAACAGATGGTCACAGGCTGGAATCCAAAAGCTAAAGCTAGGCAACTTCCAGAACACAGGGAAAAATATGTTGGGGTAGGCCAATATTTTTCGGAGCAGATACCAAGAGCATGAACCTTTTAAAAATTGACAAACTGAACATCAAAAACTTCTCTTTAGAAGATATTACTGAGAAAATGAAAAAGCCAGTCTGAGGATAGGAGAAAATATTCACAAAAGCATACCTGATCAAGCACTTGCAGCCAGAATGCATTTAAAAAAAAAAAAAACTTCCAAAGTTCAATAATAAAAAAGCAAACACCCACCCCCAATAAAATCGGGGCAAATATTTGAATAGGCATTTTATAAAAGAAGAAATGCAGATTGCAAAGAAGCACTTGAGAAGATGTGCAAAATCAACACGGGGAAAGGCCAATTAAAACCATAATATGATCCATCTGCATTCTAGCTAGATTAGCTAACAGAAACTTTACGGGACGATGTGGAGTAACAGTCTGGAACGACTAGTGGGGGCGGGGCCGGCCTGACACCGACACCGAGCCTGGGCACAGAAACGAAGGGCATCCACCCTCGGGTCAAGCAAGCACCTACCTTGGTGGTTGCTCTGGCAACAGAATTGGCGTCCGTCCTGGCTGCAAGGCAACATGGCCCGGCCTCCCTGGAAGGCAGTTCGGCAGATTTTAAAGTTCAACTTACACTTATCGTAGAACCCACTGATGGGTCTTTACTACAGAGAAATGAAAACACAGCACACAGGCTCTTTGATCGTGATGCCAAAAACTGGGAAGAGTCAAATGTCCATCAGTAGATGTACAAAGAAGCAAATTGTGGCATATGCAAAATACTCAACCACAAAAAGGAATAACTTCTGATAAACATGCGGATTAATCTGCAGTTTCCATTCACGGAAGGCTCTGAGAAACACGTGTCTAATGGACAGTGGCACGGAGCAGATAAGGGGGGGACATCCGGGGATGGAGAACAAGAGACGTTTAGGAGGAGAGGAAAAGACTCTATCTTGACTGTGTTGGAGTTTACACAAGGGTATGAATGTGTCCAAACTCATTTTACAATGTATAATTCAAATGATTAAAAGTATTAACATGAAAGAAATAAAATACAAATGAACTTTAACAGGACACTGGAGCCACTTGAAGGGATTCCCACCGGCCCGAGATGGGGAAACTGCGTGTCGAGAACGCGGCGGCGTGCGAGGGGAGCGGGCGGCGCAGCGGCCGTGAGACGCCAGCTGGAGACCTGTGGCTTGCGGCGTGGCCGGCCCGGGAGGAGGCTGCCGGACGCGAGGAGGCTTCCGCTGTTGACGGGGACGGTGGTGGGGGCCGTGGGGGTCCCTTGGCAGGATCCCGCAGAGCAGAGGTACGAACTCGGCGAGCGAAGGAGACACTGACGCGGTGGCAAAGTGACGTTCTGGGACTTCTGACGGGGATGGTGAGGAAAACGGAAGACACGGCCAGTGGAGGCAGAGCCAGAGCCGTGGCCTGCGCCGTCGATAAGGAAGGGGACGGCTCTGCGGCGGCAGCAGCGCTTCACCACGGGATGACCCCTCGGAGAGCAGCTGATGGGTGACGAGGTCGAGGAAATTGATCAGGGAAGCGGTTGGAGATGGCGACGGTCACGTAAACCGCGAAGTTTGTACAAATGGTGACGGCAGAGTGACGGCATTGCACGAAATGGGCTGCATTTCTCGTACAAAATTTCTTGTACAAAATTGTTGATTTGCCTTTTCTTTGTAACTTATCTGTAAAAGGCTTCCCCCTACTGTTAAAAGAATATGCATGTAGAGTAATTAGAATTTCATTCCTCCGTGATTTGTCCCGAAACTTTATTTTAGAGCGCTGCTCAAGCAGCATGTGGCGTGTGGCTTGCCTGGGGACACTGAAGCCCCCCTGCACACTGCAACGCAGCTGAGTCGGTGAAATGAGGGGACACCTGGGTCATGCCTTTTTCCAGCGTTTCCTTTGGTAGCTGTCAACGTGTTGGTGAAGGGCGCGTTGTGACTGCGGGGCCGTGACGTTCGACACGTGCGCTTAGAGCTGCACTTCTGCAGACCAGGCACGTTGCCCGGGCGGCCGGACACCGACGTTGCCCGGGCGGCCGGACACCGACGTTGCCCGGGCGGCCGGACACCGACGTTGCCCGGGCGGCCGGACACCGACGTTGCCCGGGCGGCCGGACACCGACGTTGCCCGGGCGGCCGGACACCGACGTTGCCCGGGCGGCTGGACACCGACGTTGCCCGGGTGGCTGGACACCGACGTTGCCCGGGCGGCTGGACACCGACGTTGCCTGGGCGGCTGGACACTGACGTTGTCGAGCCGCTGCCCCTACACCAGAGGCATTTCTGCCATTGTTATTGGCTTTTTAACCTTTGTTTCTTCACTGAAAGAGAATCTGCTACAGCACAGTTATCCTCAAATCCATTCCAAGTTGTATGTTTGTTTTCTAATAAAATATGACATTGCGCCCCCAAAATAATAATGGCAAGAGTTTAAAACACATCAAACACACGTAGAAATCCGTGAGTTCAAAATCATGTAGAAAAAAGGTGCTCATCTTCTTGGAGGCAGCCAGTTTACACAGGATGAAGGCTTAGTTTCTCCCCACAGCCCCCCCCACCCCGCTTTATTTACCAATTATTAACACCAGGTGTTTACCTGCATGACCCAGATTTCAGGGTAGCCCAGCATCTGATGAAGGAAAGGTCTCCTTTATAAAGAATCACAGCTGAGAAACACAGAAGGAAGGAGAGAAGCAGTAAACAATCCCAAACGTGTGGCTTTGAGCCCCACCCCCAGTGCTGCTAAGATAAGGGGGTGCAGAAGGGGGGGCTGCTGGGCGCCGCAGAGGTGGGGGGCTGCTGGGAGGGCACAGAGGTGGGGATCTGCTGGGAGAGAATGCAAAGGTGGAGGGGTGCTGGGGAGGGTGTAGAGGTGGGGGCTGCTGGGGGGGGCACAGAGATGGGGGGTGCTTGGAGAGGGTGCAGAGGTGGGGGCTGCTGTGGCCCCTCACCCTGGGGGAGCAGCAGAGCTACTGGTCAGTGTGGACGCTGCCGGGTGGAGGACAGCTGCCTGTGCCATGGGCTGATGTAAAAGGGCACACAGAGCCGCGTCTGTGGTGCATGTGGGCCGGAAAGAAAAGAAACGGACCGGACCCTAGTGACACCGCTCCACCGTGGGGCCAGCTCTCAGGAGCCACGGAGCACCGAGGAGCCCACGAGCGACGTCGGCCAAGCCCGGGCCAGGGGCTTCTGCGCAACCAATGGCCTCTTTACGGCTAAGGCGGCACAGGCCCCTCATGCGGTCGAGACACCGACTCGGGGACGTGGGGCCGACAGCGAGCTGCGCAGGGGCTGGCGTGGCGGGGGGAGAGCCTGGGCGTGCGGCTACTTCGGGGTCCACCGCTGAGCGTCTCAGGTGCGCCCTGTGGCTCCTGGGGTTGGCTCTGAAGGCTTCTGGAAGCAGGAGTGGGACGTGGGTGCAAGGAAGGGCGGGCACGGGGGGCGGACGGACACGGCCACCGCGAACGCGGCCGGGCGCAGAGCGTGCGTTTAGCCTGTTCCTCCCCCACTGCGCGGGCCCGAGGGAAGGCGGCGAGGCACAGCATCTCGTCGCACGTTGTGGCAGATTCTATCATTAGGGTTTCACCTGGAACGACCGGTCCAGGACAAAATAAGCCCCAACTGTCGAGAGCAGACGACGGAGGCAGGAATCTACCGCGTTGGCGTTTTTCGGTTACGTCCGAAAGACGCAATTTGGTCTTGCAAATGCTCAGCCGATTAGGGACGGGAGGCAGGGCTTGGAGGCCTCCTGGACAACCGACAAAATGATTTAGCCTCCCTTAGGTCAGGGGATAAAATACAGAGATGCCTAAGCATTTATGGAATGCCACTTACTCAACTCTCACGGAGGCGCAGCGCCAAATTCAGACGCGGGCCACGCCCCACCGGCACAGCCAGGGCCCAGGGGCCACCCGCCCCGGCCAGGTCCCTCCGGGCACAGTTCCCCTTCTCTGGGCACAACGGCGTTCCGGGAGCCGCCCGGGCCCTCCGAGGCCCTGTCACAGCGCCGGCCCCCGCGCCCTGCCCCGGCTGGTCTGTCTCCGCCGGCCCCGGGCCATCTCGGGCCCTTCTTTCTTCGACTCGGTAGGGACCACACAGTGGCGGGTTTGAGGGGCATCGGCGGAGCCCACGCGGGTCTCGGTGGGAACCGGCCACGCTGTGCGCACGAGGGGAGCCCAGCCAGGCCCCGCACGCCTCCCCACGGAGCTTCTCCAGACCGGAAAGCCGAGCTCCGCCGCCGGCCGCACAGGCCCCCCGGGCAGGGCACGTGGCTGCAGCGAAGCCCACACTGCCGGCGGGCACGGCTGCCCAGAGGGCCGGCGGGGCCTTGTGGCCGCAGGGGGGCTCGTGGGAGCTGCGTGTCCCAGCGGCGAGGCCCGCCCTGGGAGCGAGGAGCCGCCACAGCGCACGTCTCCCTGGCGGGCGACGGGGAGCCCGGCTCAGCGCTCCGGGGCTTCCCCCCAGGGTGCACCCCCAAGGGGGGACCCCCACAGCCTGGGCCGCGCGGCCTCGCTGCTGCCTGTTTCATGAGTTTCCACATGACGCTGAAGCGTCCGGCCACGCATCAGCTGCCTGCGGGTCTCCAGGCCGGAAGAGGCCACGGGTTCCACGCCACGGACACAAGCCCTGGGACATATGGAGCCCCCCGCGGCTCCCGAGGACACAGAGCAGGAGGGGGCCTCGTCACCCCTTGGCCGTGCACTTGGCGGGGCCCGCTCCGGCTCTCTGGGAAGCCCGCCCATTCTCAAGGGCCATTCCGGGCCAGTTGCGTGCCCTCGGGCAGTGGGGGCAGCTGGGGATGGGGCCGGGCGAGTGCTGCCCCTTCCCCGCCCGGAGGTGGCCACGACCCCAGCCGACAGCCAAGCCCACGCACACATGCCTGGCACCCGCCCACCCAGGGGTCCCGGGTTCCGGCCTCGGCAGCACGCCAGGCCCCTGCTGCTGAGAGCAGCCCCCAGCCCCGATCCCCCCGCCGCGTTCTCCCAAAGAAGGCTTCCAGCACCCTGCGGCCCCCGCACAGAGACGCTCCTCAGGCTCCATCTCGCTTTCGGCAAACCCCCCCTGTCGACCCCGGCCCCCACCACGCAGGCGGAGGCCCGGGCGGGAGCGGGCGCCATGTCTCTCCGCCTGGGAGCTGCCCTCACCCCACCCTGCTGGCACTCACGTACCGGCCCTGTGGGAGGCAGGCAAGACCGATTGTGACCCACCCCCTGTGCTGAGCACATGTCCTGGGTGGCGGGGACTGTGAGCCGCCGGCCTGGACAGAGAACCGACCACCAAGGAAAAGGCGGCGCCGTGCCCAGCAGCGCGAGAGCGCTCCGTCCCCAGGAGGGTGGACGCCTGCACGAGGGCGCTCGGGCGACGGGGCTGGCCGTAAAGGAAGACGGCGAGAGAAGCTGGCGTCGCTCCCGGCCCCGCGGGGCTCGCCGCGTTTCCCTCCCGGACATCAACGACAGAGGCGAAGCCTCGGATGCGCATGCGCCGTGTTTGTGCGAGTCAGGCTCCCGGCCCTGAAAGCTGTCCCTTTGCTCCAGTCGCGCAGGGGCAAGGGCAGAGCGGGGCGGTGGGCTCGTCTCGCGCACCAGCCGGGCCACGCCTGTGCCGCCCGACGTTTCATTTCAGCCTCGGACTAGATTCAGAGGCCAAAGTCGCGCTTACAGGGAGGTTAAGGAGAGAGTCGACCGGACCAGCAGCCTCTGCGCCTCAGTCCGTCTGGGCGCCACGCAGACATCTCGGGGTCGGAGGGTCCATCTGCTGCTGTCGGCAGTGGCCCCGGCGAGGGCCCTGCTTCTCTGGCTCCTGCCGTGAGGCCCCTGGAGGGCCGGTGGGCGCCAGGCCCCTGGGAAGCCTCCAGAAGCTCTAGGAAGAGGCGGCGGTGAGCTGAGAGCTCACGCGGCACGTCGGCGCAGGGGACCGCCACCAGTCCCCGGGAGGCAGCATCGGGAGCAGCGAGCTCCCGAAGTGAGAGCCCCTCCCGCGGCCGCGCCAAGGCCCTTGGACGGTGCCAGCTGCAGCGGGCACAGAGGTGCCCTCGGGTCACAGGCCCCGACGCCCGCCCCCAGCGACTCTCAACTCCCCCCGCGTCTGACACCGCCGGGGGCGGCCGCAGAGACACGGTCCTCGGCTTCGCCCAGGGAGGCCAGCCCGGGGGGCCCGAGGCCCGGCGACCGTCCTCTCGACTAGCCGCAGGCGCCGCTCTGACTCGGGGGCCCTGGGCCTGGGGTCCCCGCAGGGTCCATCCAGGGACTTGGGCGAGGAAAGGGGCGTCTTCGTCCTCCCTAAGCTCTCACAGGAACGCACCGCGTCCGCCCAGCGGGCACGCGGGTCCAACCACAGGGGCAGACCCTGCGGCGCCGCCACTTGGCCCGGCTCTCCAGCCCTCCAGGTGGCCGCGGCGTCCCCGGGCAGCTCTCCTGGCCACCACCTGGGAGCGGAGCTGCCGGGGCCACCTCAGGGCTGCACTGGAGGCGCAGACCCCGGCCAGTGTGACCGAGCAGCGTGGAGGCCCTGCGGCCGACAGGCTCCCTGCACCGTGAGGGAGGCGGGATCCACCATGAGCGGCCCCCGCTCCAGGGACAGGCGCAGGCCCGCGGTCTGCAGAGGGGCCCGGGGCGCAGAGGGTCAGGACCCGGCCCTAAGTGGTGGGGACGGCTGGGCAGCTAAACCCCCGGCCCCCCATGCCCGCCTTGGTCCAGGAGCACCATGTCCTGTCTTGCCCGCCCTTCTGGAAGACTCCAACGGCGTGTGCAGGGTGCTTCCCCCTCCCCCCAAGAGCGTGGACACCGGGGAGCAAACACAGGGAGAGCTGACCCCAGGGCAGGCCCTCTCGCCTCCCCAGGGCCACTGCGCGGGCGCCAGGCGGGCAGCGTCCGCAGGGCTGTGGGCTGAAGTGATGAAGAGCTGACCCCGGACCATCGGCCAGCGCAAACCCAGGTGGGCAGGCGCGCACAGCAGGGCAGTGGCCCCCGCCCAGGGCCCCCCGAGCCCCTAGAGCAGCCAGTGCCGACAAAAGAGGAGATGGAGCCCAGAGAGGGTGAAGCACCCCTCTGAGTTGCACAGCAGGACGTGGCCAGAGTCCCCCACTCAGCCGCTTTCTGCCGGGCTGGCCCGCGGCGCAGCGCAGACACGGGCCCCGGGGGACAGGAGCTGAGGGCTGCGCCCCGCCTCGGGCCAGCCTGGCTTTCCACACAGGCGCAGCCTGGACGCAGGCCGGACCCAGCGCCCCCTCCCCAGGCCTCTGCGGCCCAAGAGCCACCCAGGGGCAGCAGTGCGGTGGCGAGAGGGGTCGAGGGGGAAACGAAGAGCTGCAGGCTTTGCTTGGACGCCACCCTCGACCGGAAAGCAGGTTCCAGAAGCTGCCGTGTGCTCGCCTGCCTGCCTGAGGAGGCGAGGGAGGAGCGCCAGGGGAAGAGGCCCCCCGGAGCCCAGTGTGCGCCGAAGGGGCAGCACGGGGGCAGTGCAGGGGCCGCGCGGCCGGGGCTCAGACCCTCCGCGTGCCGCTTCCCCTCCCACAGAGCCCTGCTGGCTGCAGGCCCTCCGCGTGGGTGGCGACCGGGAAGCAGCTTGGCACACAGTAGGTGCCAAAAAATACGTGCAGAACGGATCTGAACGCGCGCTCCATGGGGGGCCACGGCATCCGGGGGGCCTGGCACCCACGGTGGTGGGCGGCCCCAGGCTCGACTCCGAAGACCCTCGGCCGAGCGCGTGGAGCTCCGAGCGCTTCTCCAGGAGCAGAGAACGTGGAGGGACGAGTGAGAGCACGACGCTCCTCCCTCGGTTTTCTCCTTTCTTAAACTTATTTCAAAATAATGACACGTTCATGGGAAGCTGCAAAGGAATGCACGGGAGCCCCCGGCCCTCCCGCCGCCCCAGCTCACGGCCCGCGCCTCTGCTGGGCTGCGTCACGACTGGGGAAGTGGCGGCCAGCAGAGCACACGGCCCAGTCAGAGCTCGCCGGCTCCGCACACGCTCCAGCATGTGTGCATGTGCTATTGCACACGCATGTGCATGCACCTAAATACATATGTGTGCACGTGCCATGCATGCCTTCATGTGCGCGTGTGCTTATGTGTGCACGTGCTTATATGCATACGTGTGTGCGTGTGTACACACGTGTGCACCTGCCTAAATACATTTGTGTGCATGTGCACGTGTCTATCTGTGTGCTTTCACATCTGAATGTGCTTCTAAACGTGCGTGTGGACATGTGCGTACGTATGTGCATGCCTAAACACAATGGGTGAGCTTTTGTTTTCTTATAGGTGCAGCTTTCTTTCTAACAAAAACAACAAGCAAACAAACAGAAAAGCCCACTCAGGGCCCTGTGGAAGGAGGTCGGCAGCGACGAGCACCCAGTGCCACCCTCCAGAGCCTCTCCAGGGCCCCGGTACCAGGTGCGAAGAAGGCCCAGGGCCTGCCAAGGCCCCTCGGGAGGGAGGAGGCCCCGCGGGCCGGCGGGAAGGCAGTGCAGCGGTGGGGGCTGGCACGTGTCCCCGGGCGGGTCAGAGGCGGCCGGAGCCGAGGGGCGCTGTTTGGGGCGTCACTTCCTCCATGCCCAGATAAGCCACCCACCCAAGCAGGCTGCCCGGAGCAGCAGGGGCAGGGCCACGTCCAGGGCCATGTGCACGGCCCTGCCAGCCCCCGGGGGGGCCCCGTCAGCCACAGACGGCCCCTCGCTCCTCCTGCCACTGGCCGAGCTGCCCCTGCTCTGTCCGGGGGGGCGGACGCACGGAAACCGGGCCTGTCCTCAGTTTACCCCCGGGACCTGCTTCCGCCTAGGGTGTGAGCAAAGTGCCCTCGGGTACGGAAGGTCTTTCCGAGCCAGCGGCCGTGCTCACGGGCACCCTCACCGCTCCGTGGGGCCGGACAGTGGCCAGAGAGCAGAGGCAGAGGGGCGCGTGCAGTCCCCTGCGGGCAGGAGTGCCGGGCCCGGCGTCAGGAAGGCGGGGTCCCCGCAGGCTCCCCACGCCACCCGCGGGCAGCTCCTCTCTTTCCATCCCGCCCCCCTGAACATGTGGCTTTTGTCCTCGTTCGCGGAGGCGCTGTCACCGTCCCAACATCACGGCCGCCTTCCAGGCAGGATGCGGCGGGGGTCGGTCGGCAGCGCTGCTCCTGGGCTGGGCGCGTCCGCCCGAAGCAGGAGGACCGCAGCCGCCCTGGACGCCCGCAACGCCTCCGACCACCCCGGCCCTGGACTCTCCACCCAGAGAGAGCGCTGGCCTTTGCCCTCCTCTCCCAGGAGCTGGTCCCGGGCCCCCTGCCTCGTCCTGCCGACGGGGGCGGCGCTGGGTGCCTGGGGCTCGCCCGGTGGACCTTCTCACAGCGTGGATTGGGGCGGGGGCTTCGCCTTGGGGAGGGGCTGGAGACTAAGATCCGCCAAGGGGGCAGGGTGTGGTCGAGCCCCCGTGGTGCGTGAGCCCCCGGCTGGCGGTCCCGCGTGTCGTCACACCTGCTGGGAGGAGGTGACGGCGTCCAGGGACCCGGGGAGGGCCTGGCAGCCCCGTGCTTGGGCTGCCTGGAAGCTGCCCGTGCCCGCCCCTCCCTCGGGCTGGCTCTGATCCGCGGCCTTCGGCTGCAGGGGATGGGATGCAGAGCAGCTGAGCAGCCGCCATCCCAGGCCCTGGGGTGGATCTAGCACATGACCACCCAAGGGCAGGCCACGGGGAGCCCACTCTGTGCAGCTGGAGCCGAGCGAGGGGGTCCCAGGGCCCCCAGCTGGCTCCGGGCTGAGGACAGTTTTGGGGAGCTATCGCCTCTGACTGCTGATTCCGACCGTCTCAAAGCCCTAGCTGCAAGGGAGTCTGGAACGGTGAACACTTCCCACTGAGGGCATGGCGCCCGCACGCCAAGGCCGGACCAGGAGGGGCGGGGGGCCGCGAGCAGGGCCGGACCAGGAGGGGCGGGGGGCCGCGAGCAGGGCCGGACCAGGAGGGGCGGGGGGCTGCGAGCAGGGCTGGACCAGGAGGGGCGGGGGGCCGCGAGCAGGGCCGGCCCGGCCAGCCCGGAGCAGACACTGGGCTCCAGAACGGCTGCTCTGCCTGCGGCGCACGTGCCTGCCCTCCGGGAGCTCAGACGGGCTGTTCTCTGGTCGTGAAAAGAACCACAGCGGTGCGTGGAAACCCTCCTACCGCCCAGAGGCGAGCTCCGCTGCTGTTTTCGGCTACCTCCTCCCACGGCCCGGTTTTGCTCACAAAGACCTTTTCTAGTGTTAATTATTTTGAATTATGTCACGGCCGGCGGGTGCCAGAAGGCAGGCGGGGCCGCCCGGACTCTCACCTGTCGTTCTCCGTCGGTCCGGCCACGTCTCCAGCACCCTGAGCACCTGCTCCTCGACATCGTGGTGTCATAAACGCCGGCTCCGCCCGCCGGGCCCATCGAGGGAGGACACGAGTTGCGAGCAGCACGCTTCGTTTCGGCTTTGGCGCTCGGGGACTTCATCTTGCAAACGTTCGCGGACCAGGCAGGTACCCGAGGGCCTCACTGGACCTGATGGCCTCTTGTCGCGTGAGTCCCCACCCCAGGGGCAGCAAGGGCCCGTCTGGGTGACAGGTCTACGCCAAATTCAGGCCGTGGAGATGGCAGACACCCCTCAGCGGCCCTGCCCGGGTCTCCATGGAGACCGTCGTTGCTGGCGACAGCTGTTGGAGTCCTCCAGGAGCCTCGTGCGGCACCTGCTGCCCGTCCGGCCTCCGGGACAGTCCTGCCTGGGCCAGGGAGGCGGGTGGCACACTCACGGGCTGGCGTGCTTCTCCCTCGCATCTCCACTGCCCGCGGCCCCCGAAACGGAGGCTCCTCTGCCACAGGGGCGAAGGCACCAGGCATGGGATGGGGGTGGGGGTCACATGGAGAAGAGGGGGCAGCGGCGCCGTCACCCGGCAGCCCCTCCCACTGCCTGTGACAAGGGGGCTCAGCTGGGGGCTGTAGGCTCCGTCCCCGGCACCCCCTCGAGGTGCGATGGGTGGGGGCGGCACAGGGACACTGGCCACCCACCTCCGGCACCCACGCCCTCAGCTCAGCCACTGCCCCACCCTGCGGCGTCTTTCCTGCGCCCCAGACAGCTGGAGCGCCGGGCCTTGGCGACGTGGCGGGAGGGGACAGGCTGGCCCCTGCCCGGCTCCCGGCCACAGGGAGCTCAGTGGGCTTTCCCAGCACGCGGCAGAGACGGGCCCTGGAGCCACTGCGGATGACGCTCGCTGGACGCTGGGTGAGCCCCCCCGGCCTGCTGTGCTCCCGGCTCCCTTTCCAGGGGAGCCACTGGGTGTCGCGCAGGAGACTAAAATGCCACAAGACGCTGCAACAGCGGGAAAAGCGGGGGGACCCGCAGCCGGAAAAGCGGCTGCAGCAGTGCCGCGGGCTTTCGCTGGACGGGGCGGCCCGAGGCCCCGGGTGCGCCGGGAAGCAGAGGGCGACGGGCTGGGGCCCGTGGGTCACGCGCCCCCCGCCGTGAGAGGAGGCTCGGCCCAGCCCCTGTGCGGGCAGCACCGCCCACCTCTGGCGTTAGAGCAGCTTTTCTTCTAGAAGTGACACCTTCACAGGATGGAACCCAGGGCCTGGGGACAAGGGCGGGGCCGCGGCAGAGCTGCCCCCACGGCAAGGGTGTCCCCCTGACCCCGTCACCCCCGGCCGCGAGGACAGGAAGGCGCTCCTGGGCCGAGGTTGAGGGAAGAGGTGGGCCCGGGCGCCAAGCGCAGGCCCTGCCAGTCACTGGCAGGTGGACGGCGCTCCGGACGCCCCCAGAGCAAGGGCCTCGCGGCTCGGCGGGGGGAGGGCGCGGCCTTGGCGCGACCGGGCCGCTTGCGGCGCTGACGGTGGGCCACCTCGCCGCTCCCCCGCAGAGCGTCTGTGCTTTCTGGACGAGGACGGAGGGCCTGGGCGCGCCGTAGCCGCGGGGCGCGGGCACAGCGGGCTTTTGCCAGAGACAGGTCTCTGGGCCGCCCCGCGAGGCCAGGCCTCTGCCCTCGATTTGCCGCACGAAGGCGCCAGGGGCTGAGCGAGGCGATGGCGTAACCGCCCTCTGGGGGGGAGGCGGGGACCCCACATGCGCAGTGCCGTGTGGCCGTGCAGGGGGGCTCCTGGAGGCGGCCCTGCCCTGGGTCTCGGGCCGGGACCCCGGGAGCAGATGCTGAGGCGGGATTTGAGGGCGGGGGCGCCGTCGGGCACAGGACCCCCAGGCCGGGCCCGGGAGTGGGAACGGTGGGGGGCCTTCTTACCATGAGGGTGCTGGGCTGGGCGGGTCAGGCACCTGGCACCCAGGCTGAGGCCCGGCCTCGAGCAAAGTGGGGATTTCCGGAGAGGGCCTCGGCTCCGGGCCAGCATCTCGGTGGCTGGGTGTATGAGTCACCTACTGCTGTGTAACAAGCCACCCCACAGCCTAAAACCCCCATCCCACTGCGCTCCCTGTCTCTGGGTGAGGTACCTGGCTTGGCCCCTCCAGGGCTGCTGCCAGGACGTCACGTGAAGCTTGGATGGGGCAGAGGGTCCACTTCCAAAGGGGTCCTGCGTGTCGGCCGGCCCGTGGAGCTGCCGTCAGGGTGCACAGCTTCCCCAGAGCAGGCAGAGCCGCGGAGCAGCTTGTGCCCAAGCCTGGGACCCCGAGTCTTCACGGTGCTGCTGGCCATGGAGCCTAGCCCCTTCGCTGGGGGACCCCCAAGGGCTGGGGCCACGGCGCCCACCTCAGCCCGCTCTCAGGACACACACAGGGCGCCCCTGTACCAGCCACGTGGCCCCCGCAGATTCTCGCCCAGTGACTCCCCTCTGGCCACAAAGGTTTGTGCAACGTGCAGCCCGTCCCTTCCCACGTGCAGAGCAGCCGCGACGCTCCACGGCCGCACGGAACTGCTGCCTCCCCCACGCGGGGACGCCTGGCAAGGCCGGGTGAACCCATTCCCAGCAACCCGACACGCTGCCCACAGCCTGGGCCTCGGCTCAGGGCCCCCGGGAGATCGGTTCTCCAACAGCCAGGGCAGCGGAACGACGGACGTGGCTCCTACCGGCAGCCCCCCGGCGAGGCTGCTCTCGGCGCTCGCGCTGCCGTGGGCGGCCGCTTCTGTAAACACACTTAGCATGATGGATGCGCCGGCCCCCGGCGACCTCTCTGCGTCCAGTGGCTCGGGCCGGCTCCCGGCTTCCAGCTCGCGGGGCCTTGTGTTACGCGGAGGGAGCTGTTAGAGCACTGAGGGTCTACAGCGCGCCCTGTTTCGCTGCAGCACTGGACGTCCCCCCGGGTCCATCTCTCTGTCCATCTGCACAGGGCCTGCCTCCCCCTGCACCACTCTGCGCTGGGACTCAGGCTCAAGGGGAGACACAGACCCCAGACCCAGCGATGCCGGGTGGCCAGTGCAGGCCTGGGAGCGGCCGGGAGGCTCGTGGATTCTGTCAGGGGTGGGCCCAGCCCGCGGCGCGCGCCCCCACCCTCTGCCGTCATGCCTTCTGCCCCCCAGGCCGGGGCCTCACGTGTCCCCATGGCGGGCGGTGAGGCTGGTCTAGCGGGAGTGCAGTGGCTACTGCGGGGGCCGTGCAGATGGGGGACAGCCTCGACGCCCCGACCTGAGCAGGGAGAGGCTCAGGGGCCTCGGGCTCGACGGCCTTGGAGGGAGAGGGGAACTCCCACCTCTAGGGGCGGCACCGCAGCGCCCTCAGTGCGGACATCAGCCCCACGATGACGCGAGCCACTGCCCTGAAACGACTGTCCACTCCCACACACATGCACACAGGCACACACATGTGCTCACGTGCACAGGGCCGTGGCACACCGCACACATATGAACACATGCAGGTACATTGGCGCACGCGTGTGCACATGCACATCCCTAAACACACGTGCACATGTAAACACACCCAAGGGCACGCACATCTGTCCACCCGTGTACACGCCTGTCCACCTGTGCACGCACACGCCTGTCCACCTGTGCACGCACACACGTGCACACATACACATCCTCCAGCCCTGACTGAGCAGGGCTGGCGCCATGCTTGGGCAGGTGGGCTCGAGGGGGCCGCCCTGCAGGGCATTGGGGTGCAGGCGTCTTGAGACGTGGGCGCCAGGACCAGGCAGAGCCGCAGGCCCGTCCGTTCCCCAGCACCCTCGGGTGCCCAGCAGCGGGGGACAGCACGCAGGCCTCAGGGACGGGGCTCTCCGGATGCGTCTCCACAGATGACGGCTTTGGTCAAGGAAACCAAACTTCGTTTCCAGACGCTCTGTGGTGGGGGGTGTCCGGGCATGCGCGAGCCCTTGCACGCCTCGCCCTGCCTGTTACCTGCCCGCGAGCCCACATCTGCGGGCGGCGCGTGTCACAGAAAAAATGCAACGGGACGGTGGCTCTCCCGCCCCCACAGCGAGTCCTGTGGCTGCGCACACTCGGGTGCCGTCGGGCCTGACGCGGCCGCACTGGGCTGGCCTGGGCACGCGGCTTACGTCCTCGGTGGCCCCACCTGAACCACACGCGCACACCTGGCTGCGCCCTCCCTGTCCCCGGCCACATACGCACTGCGACGAGAGGCATCAGCCAAGGCCAGAGACGCCGGGGGACGTCGGGGACGTCGCACTGACCAGCAACTCTCTGGTCTGAGTTTTTTTAAGGGAAAAAGTCTGACCTTTCCAAAGAAACGGACCTGGTATGAGGTTGCAAACAGATAAGAGATAAATAAGTGAGGCTATCTTATCAACGTAGCTGTACTTGGAAGTGGTGGGCCTGCGAATCATATTTTGAAGGACATTTCAGATGAGTTGCCCACGTATACACTTTTGCCGTGTTCCCTGGCAACAGTGCTGGAGTTATAGTGAAAGACGTTTTAAAGCAATAGGTGATTCTCAAGCTAGAAAAAGTTTCGCACTTTGAAACAGGCAAATCAACATTGAATATTAGGTGTTTATATTGTATCACAATGTGGCCTTTTGGAAGAAGTCATGTATTTGTTTGTAGTTGTACTTCCCTTATGTTTAATAAAAATATCCTTACAGAACTTTTACCAAAAAAAAAAAATAATAAGTGAGGATGAGAGAAGGTTCCAGAACCCTGACAACATGCGCCCAGACGCCCGGCGCCCTCGAGAAAGCCCAGGGCTCTCCCACCAACAAGCCCCTCGGGGCAGGCATCTAAGGCCGGCCAGGCACTGGCCCTGTACTGTCTCCCTGCACGGGGTGCGCGCGGCCAAGGGGCACTGCACTGCGCCGGCTCCGATGGCAGCTGCGCAGGCGGCCAGTGCTGGTTCCTAAGTCCTCGGCCCCCAGAAACGCTCCGCCGCACTCTCCCCACAACCAGCCTCCTGGGCCGCCCGGCTGCACACTGGGGTCTAGGACGCAGCCACCCTCCAACGCGGCGGGCGAGACGACGCGCCTCTGGGCCTGCCCGGCCCCAACTGCTGGGTCGAGCCTCTTTTCCTTCCCGAATCGGCACTGGCTGCGCCCCCAGCTCGCCGGCTGCCACCGCGCCCGGCCCACGGCAGGGAAGCCCTCTGTGCCAGGGAGGCCCCGGGAGCCGCGAGACGCGCCCGTGAAGCAGCGCCTCCCCGAGCCCTCACGTGGACGCCACTCGCCTGGCCTGGGGCCGCCCGTTTGCTTCCTGACACGCACCTGACACGGCTCCAAAAACGTCCCCAGACGCCCTTCTAGGGAGAGCCTTGCTACCCGCAAGGGCCAAAGATCCTCGTCACACATGGCATCGTCTCCAGTGCGGCAGGACAACAAGAGCCCACGGGGTGAGAGCAAGGAGCAGGCGAGGAGGACGGGACCCAGCGAAGCCTCCTGTGTCTCCTGCGTCCTCCTGGGGGGTGGAGGGCCAGGCGAGTGGCTTTGCACAACACGGAGGACGTGGAGAAAACGGCTCGCTGAAGTGGGTCAAGCCGTCCCCACGGCGCAGCCGCTGTTTCCGAAGGCAGGTGCACGGGCACACCTGGGAGGGGCACACTGCAAGCAGGTGAGCCTGGAGGACCCGCTCGGCGCAGGAAGCCCGTTGCAGAGGACATCCTTACGTGGGGTCCAAGGCTACGAGTCGTCCAGAACCGGCGAGCAGCGGTTGCCTGGGGCCCGGGGGTGACTGCTGGGGGCCCGGGGCCCGAGATTCTCTGAGCTGGCCGTGGACGGCCACACCGCCCTGCGGTCTACGCAAGACCACTGAAGGGCGCACCGAGAGTGGCGACCGAGCTGCGGGAACGTCTCAGTAAGCTGCTCGTCTGTGCCTGCGGAGCAGGCGGCTGCATGCCCGGTGGCCTGAGCGCCCTCCAAGCTGAGCAATCCCTGGGCAGGGGTCCTTGGCAAGACCCTCATCCCACGAGGTTGGCCCATGGGCCACACGAAGGGCTGCAGGGCTCCCAGCCACGTGAACGCCCCGTCAGCGAGGCCGCGGCTCCTGTCCAGCAAGGACACGTTTGCTGCAGGAGCAAGCCCCGGCCCAGCGCCACCCCTGCGCCGCCCGCCCGGCGGGGAGTGTGAGTGGCAAGCTCGGGGGCGAGGGTCCGGCCGTGCCACGGGGCTCAGTCCAGCTTCTAGGGCAGGTCCGGGGTAAAGGGACAAGCCGGAGCGGCTCCCAGAGGGCCGTCGGCCACGCGACGCAGGAGAACTCAGGCCAGAGATCCCCGGCCACGTCCATCCTTCGCCCGCTGCCTTGGCCCACCCCCGGGGCAGGGTCCACCTGGAACAGGAGGGTCCCTCGCAGCAAGCAGAGGCCACCCCGTCTCGGGTGGAAGAAGCGCTGACCTCTCGAGGGCCAGCCACAAGGGGCAGGCGTGCGGACGCTACCCCGGCCCAAGCTGGACGACGGTGGCCCGTGACTCTGGGGAATTATGGACACTCTCAGACCAGGGCGCAGCTCCAGAGAAACTGAGCTGTGGCCAAGTGTGGCGCCTGCGGGCCTGGGGCCGAGCCGGTCGACTCCACCTGCTGCCACGGCCACGAGGCCCCACCCACGCCAGGCACGGGCGGCGGCAGCCCACGTGGAGACCTTTGGACAGCCCCAAGGCCACCAAACCTCAGGGCAGGGTCACAGCAGGCGGGGGGTGGAAATGGGCGTGCTGAGAATCCCGCCACTGACCTCAGGAGGAAACACCCACGGCCGGGAGCTGCGACTCCACGTCCCCCTGCGCCACCCGAGCCCCCTGCCAGGAGAGCACTCACGTGGGGTCGGAAGCTGGGGGGCTATGCCTCGGGTTCCAGCTTCTGGAAGTATTGCCCACCAGGGACAGACTGGAGCCCAGGGCTAGAGCGTCGTGCTCTTAGCTGCCGACACGGCATGGAATCCTGCCGGGTTCTGCGACCAGAAGCCCCTGTCCTCCCCGGGGGTGCCTGCTGGAGGCGCAGGAAGGCGTAAGGAAGCAGCAGCGCATGGCAGCTCAGCAGCACGCGCCACGCCAGGGTTTTACACGGAGTGTAACGACGCCTGGGGCGAAACGTACCTTCAGAAAGCAGCCTGCTGGCGCGCAGCCATTTCCTTCCCTTGCCGTCAGCTCAGAATTGCCCAGAAGCCTTAGAACTCTGCTTAGAATTGCGCCTGACAAGACACACAGCGTCCAGCATCCGTCCCTGCAGCACCACCCAGGACAACTCCAAATCCTGAAAATGCCCCACACCACATCTCTTCTTCCCTCTCCCAACCATCAGCAGCCACCGTGGCCACCCTCTCCACATCACTACTACAATTTCTTCCCTTACTAATCACAATAGTTCCCCAGCAGCACACCAGTAAGCCCACTCTAATCCATACTCTATTCCTCCATCCTGTGGACGTGGGGTGGTGATGTCCAGTCCCCCTCTAGATCAAGAGGGGGCTTAGATTCCACTTGAATGATGGATGCAATTCTCCTGCTTGCAGTTGTAGGCACTCTTGGCTCCCTGGTGTGGTGGTTTTCATTCTTCAATTCCATGTTAGCTGAGTGGGGTAAGTCCAGTAAACCAGAGGGTAGGAGCTGAAGTCTGCTGAGGCCCAGGGCCTGGCCGTCACGTGGACAGTCCAGAGATTCAGGTCTCCTGAGAATATACCAACCCCAGCACCAACCACAGGTCCGGTAAAAGTAACAGAAGAGGCATGTGTAGAAAAGTCATATCTGAGTCCAGCTCCATCACACTCAGGAACACAAACTCCAGAGTAGGGCCAGCTGACATGGCCCTGGGCTCCAGAGCCATCTGCCTTGACCCTAGAACCTGAGGGTCGCTGCCGCCCTCAGGAGAACCAGCACCTGGGTGTCCATCTCCCTTGGCTGCCTCTGGCACCCTGCTGAGGCATGCACAAGCCTCCGATGACCTCCCGACTGTTTTTTGGAGACTCATATAAACTCACTTGTGTGTGGACTACAATGTGGACCACTGTCCCTGCGGTGCAGCGCTGCTCCAGAATGAATTCGCCAGGGCAGTGGACGTGCCGCGATGATGGAAGATTGTTGATGTGGGAGGGGTGGGGTGACTGGGGTGGGGGGTATATGGGGACCTCATTTTTTTAATGTAACATTTAAAAGAAAATAAAGAAGATGATGAAGAAGAAAAAAGAATTGCGCCTGACCACCTAGGGCTGCCCACTGGGGAAGGACCATTCCGAGCTGGTCTGGGGAAGAGGCTGGGGAGGAGCCACGAGCCGGCACAGCCGTGCGCTCTCAGCAGGGGCTGCGGCACGCAGATTGTGCACAATCGCCAAGTGTCGCTCCCAGACCGCCGCCTGCCCCCCGCGTCACCCTGGCGGGTGGTGAGGGCACAGCCTGCCTCCTCCTTCACCAGAGGAGCAGAAGAGAGGAGCACATTTAGCAAAGTGGACAGCGGCTCCCGCCTGCTGGCAGGACATCAGACCCGGGTGCCGAGGGGTGAGTGACCCCTGGACACCTCCAGAGGGGAAGGCGGCTGCCCGGAGCCAAGGGAAGCGTCCGCCACGGAGAAGCCCACCACGCACCTGCCTGCGCGCTCCTGGCCTCTGGCGTGGCGCTTGGCATTTTCAACAGGGAAACAATGTGCTCTCTTTTGCCTTAGATGTTTCTGGATTGCACGTTTTCACTGACTTGTTTGCAAGTGTGAATGCGTTAAAACATGCATGCACACACATGCCCTAAAAGCACACACAGCGCACTAAGCACACATGCACATGCAGGCACACACATGCACATGCTAAACACATGCACACATTAAACACATGCACACATTAAACACACATGCACACGCATGCACACGGGTTGCCCCCGCAGCACCGAGCCCGTGCTCTTACCGGCGGCCGTGGTTCTGTGGCGCCGGGGCAGCTCCGGCGTCCTGTCAGCAGCTGTGCAGGAGCACTCACTCACCAGCTTGGGTGGCGCGTGCGCCCGCATCCTCGCCCACTGTGTCCTCGTGGGGGCCGCAGGGTCCCTCACGTTCCTCCCAACTTCCTTTGACCCCGAGGGCGCCTGAGGCTGCCCCTGCCGGCCCCGCTCTCGGCCGGAAGCTTCGAGCTCCGCCAGGCTGGGAGGCCCTCTGCCCCGTGGCCACGTGGCCCGCTGCGGCCCCCGGGGCCCGGCTTCCATCCGCCAGCGCAGCCCGGGGAGCAGGCCGCTGTGCTCGGGGACGGAGCCGCCTCGGCCACGCCTGGATGCCCCCGTCCCCCAGCACACGAGAAGGTGCCGGCGCCCCTCGAGGCCGTGCTGGTGTTTCTTAGTGCCCCTGCCTCGGTTTTTCCTGGGAGCAGATGAGAACCCCCACCCGGGGGGGATGCCTTCTGAGGCCTGGCTGCCAGGATCCGGACCCCCAGCTCGGGGAAGCCATGTGTGCCGGGAGCCCCCTCCTCAATCTTCTGCCCACGGCTGGCCAAGGCCCCTTCAGAGCCAGAGCTTCAGTTTCCCTGCCTCAGTTTCCCTGTGCATACAGCAGAGAGCTCCGCCTGCCTCGAGAAGCCGTGGTGAAATGCAGCGGAGCCCCTCCCACCTGGCCCGAGACCCCCGGCCGGTGGTCCCCGAGCTGCCCGTTCCACCAGCCACCACGGCGCCTCGGCTGTCTGGGCTACCCAGGGAAACTGAGTCAGGAGAGCCTTGATGGTGGCCGTGATTTACTCCACGGATAGTCGCGTAGCACCTGCCGTGCGCTGACTGTGGGGCTCCGCGGGGGGTGGCGCCCCGTGGGGTGGTCTGGGGGCGGGAGGGGGCAACAGCCGACAGGCAGGAGGGGCCGCCCCAGCGCATGCGGCACCTTCTCCCGTGCACGCCCCGTCCCCCCGATGTGCGGCCGCCCGAGGCCGTCCTGGCACCCTCCCTGAAGACAGGCCTAGCGCTGTCGGCCCACCCCAGGCTCCCCACCGGGGACCCGGTGTCCCTGGCGATGGTGACGCGGCTCCCTGGACCACGCCTGAGGCCAGCCTCGGGGGGTCTGGGCCCCCAGGACACGAGGCTGCGGCTGGAAAGACAAACCCCCGATCTCAGCTCTGATTCCCACCCCGAGCTCGGCTGCTGCCCCCTGGGGTGCCCTGAGCTCGGCTGCTGCCCCCTGGGGTGCCCTTTTCTGGAGAGTCTCCCCTGGTCCCCAAGGGCAGGAAGGGGCAGAGGTCGCACAGGGAGGGTTCGGCCGACTCAGCTGCTCCCCTCCTGTGCCGCTCAGGGCAAGTGGCCCAGCCTTTCTGTGCTCCAGCTCCCGTTAAGTGGCTCCTGAACACGTGGAGTTTTTTGGGGTGAGCACAGTCCAGGTGCTGCTGGTAGGAACCAAGAAGGGGGCCCCTGGGAAGGCGTGGGGAGCAAGCCCCATTCAACACGACGGGCTTTGGCTGCCTCGGGAGCGCCGCGCGCCAAGGCCCTCGTCCAAGAGGCGGGAGACCCTGAGGAGGACACCCTGACCGGGGGCAGCAGCCATGGCGTGGGATGGCGACCCTGACGTGCCGCGAGGCGGCCCGGGCCGTGCCTGCCGGGCTGGGGCCTCCGCGGGGTCACCCTTCACACGAGGGTCCGAGGAGCCCCTGGAATGGACGGAAGCAGCTCTCGACGGTGGACGGCCAGCGCGCCGTAGGGCAACGAGCCCCGCGTTCCGGCCGTGGGTTCTCGGCGGCCTGCGCTGCCATCGCGACATGCCCGTGGGCGTGCGCCTGCCCTGGCTCGGTCCCCGTGGGCTTCCGTGGCCTGCCCGGCGGTGGCCGCGCCTGCCCCCCTCCCCTGGCTCCGGTGGCATCTCTCCACCTGGACCCCTTGTGCCCGTCGAGGCCTCCGTCACGGGTCGCGGCCCTCGCTTGGCCGCAGCACGCTCACCCAAACACCTAAAGCCAGCTCGGCCACGGGCGCCCACCCGCCACGGGACAGCGGACCGAGGACGAGCGCGATGGGGGCGGGGCTTTCGGGGACGACGAGGGTGGACACCTGCCTCGGCCCGGCTCACGGTGTGCGGCAGGATTGCGGGGTCCTGGGTGCCGCCTCTCCTGTCGTGCTCAGGCCACGGCATGCAGGAAGTGGACGGGCAGCCCTGGGTGCCGCACGCCGTCACCCGCCTCCTTAGGAAGTCCCCTCGTCCCCACGTTGCGGGCTCGGCTCTCGCGCCCGGGCCCGGGGTTCTCGGTCACCGGCACCAGGGGGCCCCGCCCAGCCCGCAGCCCCTTGACTTGGCTCATGGGCACGTGCATCCCCTGCCCGCGCTGCCGGCTGCCCACGTGGCCTGGAGGCGCGGGCCCGAGCGTGGCAAGCGGCTGCCGCGGCGCGGGTGGCCCCCCCGTTAACCCTGGAGCAGGGCGGGCTCGGCCTTCTGCGCCCACGACACACCCCGCGGAGCGCCAGGCTCGCCTCGCGACCAGGAGGGGAGGGGCGGCGCCGGCCGGGGCGCGCCCACGCGGGTCTGGGTGTGACGCAGACGACGCGCGCTGCAGGAACAGCCGCGCACACGCGTGTTTCTCAAACGCCCGCCTCCGGGACCGCCCTCCGCCTTCTCGTGTTCGCCACCTGGCACTGAGGACGGGCGCGCTCTGGAACCCTGGTGCATCCCCACTCTCCACGCGACAGCGCGCGCCTCCCACTCCTGCAAGGAGGCCACTCGCCGTGGGGCCGGGGGACGTGGCGCAGGGGCGGCCCGGGGAGCAGCGGCGCGGGGGCTCGGCTGGCTCGGCGCTGGGAAATGCCACGGTGGAAAGAGCCATGGAGGGCCCTGCCGGCGCCCGGGGGGAATATGACGCTTTAGGACCCCGTGACGAGGGGACCTCCGCGTGGCGCCCCACCGGGGTTCCTTCTGCGTGTGACGCGTGCGGGCGTTTTCTTTCCGATTGTCTGTCGCTCCTGCTCTACACGCTTACGCCGATGTGTCCAGTTGGTGTCCAGACCCGCCGGGTGGTGGCCTGGCAAGCGCCGGCCAGGCCAGTGACACGCGTGGGGGTTCCAACGCCGAGAGCCAGGGGCTCAGACGCCTTTGGAACGGACACGGGGCGCGAGGCGAGAGAGGACGCTGGCGCGGGGGGCGGGTGTGGCGTGTGCGCCGGCGGCCCCGGGAGGCGGCGGCAGTGGCGCCTCGAGGCTCCCGCACACCAGCCCGAGGGCAGAGCGACCCCGCGCACGAGTGGAGTCTTCCCAATCGGTTTATTTCCTATCACGGAAAGGTCGCGCGTTGGGCGCTGTCCAGCGTGGCCGCAGACGAGGGGTGAGCCGGTGCGGGGACGACAGCAGGGAAACGTGGGTGCCGGCGACCTGGCTGCCCCACCGCAGATGGGCACGCGCCTCCCGGGGCCCACTCAGCCCTTGGGCTCTTCCTCTGCGCGGCTGCTCATGTGACGGGGCCAGCGCACTCACAGGGCTCTTTCTAGAAAGGTGGGAGCGGAGGTTTTCTTGGCAGCAGCTGGGGAGAGCTGCCAGTGAGTTCGAGCCGTTGCTAAGAGAAGCTGGTTTGAGGCCGAGCTGCCTGAGCCTGAGCCGCTGCCCCAGGAGGGGACGGCGGGGGGAAGAGCGAGCGTGAGGGCGGCCTGGAGGAGGCGAGGACGTCGGGGGCTCCTCTCCCCTCTCCACCCGCCGGGCAGAAGCCGAGGCCGAGGTGGGGAGTCTTGTTCTACTCCTGATCGGGTCAGAAGCTGCAGCTGGAAGATCCAGTGGGGCTGTGGGTCCAGGATCGCCACGACGGGCCGTGCGGGCGCCAGCGGCTCAGGCGGCGTCCCTCGCAGCGAGAAGGGCCATGGGCTCGACTTCCAGGGACGCGCGCTGTGCCCTCTGGGTCGCCACGCTTGAGCTCCATGACTGAGGCCCAAGGGTGGACGCTCTCTCCAGGGCCTGCGTCGGGGCCGGGGCCGCGCACCCTCGCGGGCTGCAGGGCAGCTCCTTCCTGGCCTCTGCCGGCTTGCGGGGGCCCCGGCCACCTTGGCGCACTGCCCACCCTCCGGCCTCGGCTGCCCCGCCACCCTGGTCCTGCCAGCCCAGCCCTTCTTCCGTGGCCGCACCTTGAGTCCCCGCAGCTCCTAAGACCCTCCTTCCGGGTGAGGCCCCTTCCCGGGCCTGGGGGTGAGGGCCAGTGGGCCTGTGGGGCTGAATTCCACCCCAACGCACATCGCCCCACGCCCCCCCACCCCCGGGGGCTGCCGAGGCCACTGTCCCAGCGCAGAGATGAGCACACGGGGCTCGGAGAGGCTTGCAGCGGTAGGGCAGGACGCGTCCTGGGCGGTTTCTCCCAGCCATTCCGGGAGCTCGGGAGCGCGAGGGCAAGGCTTAGCGGGAGCCGCCCACCTCACCCGCACCCTGCTTCAGGGGGTCCAGCACCGCTCACTCGTAGCCGTCCTCACCTTTAGCGGGCAGCTGCGCACACGCGCGCCAAGAGCGAGTGAATGAATGCACAGATTCCCTGATTCAGCAAGCAGCTCTGGACACTCGGTGCAGCGCACGTTATTCCAAGGCTCAGGATCCAGCTGTGGCCCAGGGACACGGTCTTGACGCTCGATGACGCAGCGTGACGAGAGCAGATGGCCGTCGAGATACGCAAAAATGAGGAAACACTGGACTAGCCAAGAGCAGGGCACACAGGCAGAGAATTAGAAGAGGATGGGGAGGCACCTCAGGAAGGGGCCGTGGGGACCCCAGGGCCGCCCCGTGGAGCAGGGGGCTGCTGTGAGACCTGAGGCTGCCCCTGGGCGCTGCGCAGCTGCTCTCTGAGGCATGGGCTTCTCCGCTACTTTTGTGCACTTGGCCTGCACAGCTAGGGCGGGTGCGTGGGCAGGGACACGCACAGACGTGTACACACAGGGACACACACGGCCGTTTACGAAGTTGATGACCAGTGCTGGGCCTTTTCTATTTTTAAGTCGGCCTCCGTCCTTGGCAACTCCAGAACCCTTTCTTTCCTGTGGCAAAATCAGATTATACACAGACCGTTTCAGGTTAGACCACACTTCCTAAGTTTGAGGACTGCCTGCCTTGGCTGGATTCTACTTTTTAACCAAGACTCTGTTTCGTAAACAAGTCTGAAAATAAAGCCACACGCGTCCGCCTTGTGAATGTAGCCGTGGTACCCAGCCTTGGCTGTGCGGTCAAGCCCCCTGGGAAGTTTAACCCCCCACTGCCCAGGCTGCACCCAGAGCAATCACCCGGAGTCTCCAGGTGGGGCAGTGCTTCCAGCGCCCAAGCACCAGCTCCTGCTTTCTAAGCAACGTTTCCTACTAAGAGTGACTGGCCCCTTGGAGAAAGGACCAATTCTGGTCTGGGGCAGGGAAAGTACGAGCTTCTGGAGCATCGTGACACACTAGGTCCCAGGAAGCCATCCCAGGAGGCCCTGGGAGCCAGCTCTGAGGGCCGGCTCTGGCCCTCCTGGCTGGAGCTGTCACGTAGGAGCACACGAATAAACACGTCACTAAACTGCAAGGGGAGAGGCATGGCGTGCTCACCCGTCTTAGCGCTCTCCCCTGTTCCAACCAATCATAAGTAACAAAGAGGAACTTCCCAGGGAGAGAACAGCAGATGCCGAGGCCACTGAACCATCAAGGGGCACGTGGCTGCGCAAGGCGGATGGGACACTTACGCCCCTGCAGGAGCTCTGGATGCAGCCCCACTCGGCACGGCACCTGCCACGGACTCCAACATGGAAGCAGCGCACAACCCGATATGAGGGGCCTGGACAAGCAGGCCCAGGCCACGGGAGTCAGGAGAGAGCGGGGCACTTCTGAAGAGTGAAGGCATGATGATGATGGTGACGGTGGTGACGGTGGTAACAGTGAGGTGGTGATGGTGACTGTGGCGGCGATGGTGGTAACTGATGATGGCAAGGGTGAAGATGGTGACGTGATGGTGAAGATGGCGATGGTGGGGATGGTGAAGATGGCGGTGACGGTGAAGATGGTGGTAATGGTGAAGATGATGATGATGGTGGTGAAGATGGCGATGGTGGTGTTGGGGCTGGTGGTGATGGCGGTGATGGCAATGGTGGGGAAGATGGTGAAGGTGGTGGTGAAGGTGGTGAAGGTGGTGGGGAAGGTGGTGAAGGTGGCGGTGATGGCGGTGGTGACGATGTTCCTGGTGAAGGTGGTGGTGGGGTTGGCCACGGTGATGGTGAAGACGGTGATGGTGGTGCTGACGATGACAATGGCAGCAGCCGCCTTTACTGCCCACTTGCCACCTGCCAGGTGTGGCAGCACGGTGGCTGTTTTGCTCCATCTCACTTTCTTCTCCCAGTCATTCTGTGAAGAGGAAACCAAGCCTGAGCAGCAGGTGCCTGTGCAGTGCCACAGGGAGGCTTGTGTCTGCTCTGCGGACGTCCACGCTTTCATAAAGCCAGCCAGGAAGTGCGCGCTGGCCCAGGCCGAAGCCGCTCCCTCACCAAAGCCCTGGGGGTTTCTGCGATCCCATCCCGAGGGAGGGGGCCACCATACCCCATGCTGCAGGGCTGGGCCATGGACCAGACCCATCACTCATTTACAAGAGAGGAGACAGGCTAAGGGAGAAGGCGAGACTTACCCAGAGCTGAGTGGCACCTGCCCGGGGAGCGGGGGCTCCAGCCTCAGTTCCCGGCTCCAGCTGAGCTCTGGCCGCTTTGGAAGACGTCTGTTCGCCTGGCAGTCAGTACGTCTTTCCTCCAAAGCAGCTACCAGCCCAGCCTCTCCCCAAAGCTCTGTGTGGAGAATGGCTGGGTCTCTTCTAAAGCCCCCAGGCTGGCACCCCAGGGCAAGTTCTGGGGTTGGGTGAGATCAAGAACCAAAATTGGATCAGACTGGACTGAGCCTGGCTCCGCTTGGGTCGGCCCCCAGCGATGTGGAGCCCCTGGAGGCACACGGATCCCTGTCGGCCCAGGCCCCGCCCCGAGCCCCCTCCCCAAGGCCCTGGGGAGTCCTTTATGTGCAGTTCATGGTCCAGAGGAGGCAAATGGTTCCCAAGCCAGCTGCCCCTGGAAGCAGCCCGGGAGAAAGTCCTCTCGAGCTCCCCAACGGGCTGGGTCCTGAGCACAGTCTGGAAAACAGGCGGCCCCAGGCCACTGCCCGGTCACCTGGAAGGCTGGGCGCCCCAGTGGGTGGGAAGGAGCCCTCCTGGAGATGACGCCGGAGGGCAGAGGCGGCGGGCTGCTCACACAGGGAGAGAGGCGCTCCCCGGCCTCAGCTCCCCTGGGCGGCATCCAGAGGGCGCGTGCGTCTTACGGAAAACCACGGAACCCGCTTGCACGGCCCTGAGCAGAGCGTGTGGGGACACACGGTCCCCTGGGGGGCTGAGCTGGGGTCCGCCTGGGGGACGGGGCTATAGGAGGGGTATGCACACGCAGGGGAGGCAGCCGAGGCCTGGGGGCCGCTCTGTGCCTCAGTTTCCTCACCTGTTTAAAAGGGGGCGGTGCTCACGCGTCGCCATCAGGGCCGCGTACAGTGACGCTCAGGAGCGCCGAGCACCCGCCCCGAGCGTGGCTTGACACGCGGCAGCAGCAGCTCCAGGCACGAGGCGCCAGCCCCCGCCAGCGTGGCCGAGCGCGAGCCCTGGCTCCGCCCTGCCCTACACTGGCCGCTGGCTTTGGACTGGCCCCCGCCGTCCGTCTCAGGGGAGGCCCAGGCACCTTTGGCAGAAGCGGCCATGGTGCCCCTTGGGTGCCGGCAGACAGGGCCTCCCAGCTGGCCGAGGGGCGTCACAGGAAGTGAAGACCTGGTGCCGGATCCGCCACACACACACCCGGCACCCACCCTGGACCCCGAGACCCCCGGGCCCACGCCTCCCAGCCAACCCAGGACAAAAGCAGCCAGAGAGATGCCCCACGCCGGGCCACTCCTCTCCTGGGCACTAAGGCTAACCGAAGGACAGACACAGGGACTGCTTTGGCAGCAGGAATGCGTAGCTTTTCTGCCCTCCACTGCTAACTTTTTGGCCAGGTAAGATTGCATAAGTGAAGCTGCAGTGGAAAATGTGCTGCAAAACGAACAATGGTACAGAAGAGATTTTCCCATACGAGAGACGGTGCATCTTGTTTTTACCAAACCTGAGGGTTATCTCGTTGGCTGGGGGAGAGCCGTGGCGCCAGCAGAGATGACAATCCACCCGGCGGCCCGGCCAGGGCCTCGGGGAGTGCAGGAAGGGCCTGGCCCGTGCGGGAGTGTGCTGGGGAGGAGGCGAGACCGCCCGGCTCAGCGCACTATCTCGGAAGGCTC
Source organism: Dasypus novemcinctus (assembly GCF_030445035.2). Classification (NCBI taxonomy): domain Eukaryota; kingdom Metazoa; phylum Chordata; class Mammalia; order Cingulata; family Dasypodidae; genus Dasypus; species Dasypus novemcinctus. The sequence goes on from NC_080690.1 coordinate 2,029,366, forward strand.
CGAGGCCAGCAGGCCGTGCCAGGCCAGGTGGGGGGAGCTCAGCACACAACCACTGCCCGTGTTCGCTGGGGGCCGCCCGGGGAGAAGCAGCCAGTGGCTGCCCCCCACGCACCCCCAACTCCACGGGTTCCTTTTCCAGGCGATGGAGCCGTCCTCCCTTGAGCTCGCCCCCAAGAAGACCCGCCGGGCCCCTCCTGGGGCCTCGAATGAGCGAGCCCTGGTGACCTCAGGGCCTCCGAGGCCAGGCCCTGCCGGGCAGCCACCAGCACGGAGGAGGGGAGCCACCTGGCATGGCGGGCGGGCAGGCCGGTGCAGTGGGCTGTAGAGAGGCCATCGGTCCAGCAGGGCGGGCAGATGTGCCATGAGCCGCTGGGATACAGGGGTCGGCCCCGGGGGACAGGGCTGCGGGGGGAGGGGCTCGACCAGGGCCACCTTCACCACTGCCTTTGCCAGGAGGCCCACTGGCAACGGAGGCTGTGCCCAGCAGCCGACTGGCCTGGAGCTGCAGGCCAAGCAGGTGGCCCCCGAGAGGGCCGAAGCCCCCTGCCCTGCGGCTGCCCGGCACGGAGCCCCGTGGGGCCGGGGGGGCATGGGCAGGGGCCGCCCGGATCGTGGGCAATGAAGGCCCAGCACCACCAGGCTCGGGAAGGAGCCCCAGGGTCTGTGGTCAGGATAGGGCGGGGGCTCGGGGCGGGTGGCGCGCCCTGGCCCTTCTCCCCAAGCTCCCGCCTCCTGCCAGGGGTCCCCATGGACGAGGACCGCCAGCACTGGGCCAGGGGCGGGCACAGAGGCCACCCAGCGCCACGGTGACCACAGGGACACAGGCCACGGCCAGCCTCGTGGACGCGCTCAGGCCACGCCGGCCGCTGGCGTGGACCCAGCTCAGATCCTGGCAGGGGGAGAGGCCTCTCCCTGCGGGGCCGGGTGTTCTACTCGCCACGCAGTTGAAGTCGGGGCAGGCCATTCCCGCGGAGCAGATGCGCCCCGTGCTCTCGGGCTGGGCGGCGCCCCGTGTCGGGTCGCTGCGGCCTCGCTCTCCTGCCTCGCGGCTGGTAGGGCCGCCTGCCGTGCTCGGGGCTGCTGGATTCCGACAGTCACGGCTGAAGCCCAGTGGGGAGCGGAGCACAGCGAGCCGCCACCAACTCAAGCCACCTCAGGGCTGCCTGCCCGGCCCCCTTGCCCTTTGCCTGGAGCCCTGCGCCCACCCCTCTGCCGGTCCATCACTTCCACCGCTGCCTGTCGCCAGCCCCCCAGCCCGCAGAAGGCACGGGCCACTGGCTGCGAAGTGCCACCAGGGCTCACTTCTGCCCACTGTCCCGTGACCCAGAGGCCGCAGACCTGCCCGTTCCTGGACAGTGGGCGCTGGCCCTGCGGGGCGGCGTGGAGCAGGCTGGGGTGCTGGGGGCGTGTGGAGCTTCTCCACTGATTGCTTCTGTTTCTAGATGAAACAGGAAGAACCTCAACAGCAAAGAGTGAGGCTGGGGGAGGACACGACACGCTGAGGGAGAGGGGAAGGGACAACGGGCGTGGAGATGCATTTGATGGCCAGGCAGGAGCCAGGGTGCAACTGGAAGTAAAGCAGAAATGCAGCAGGTGCAGGGCAGGGGGCTGGGGGCTCTGCGCTTCGGGGTCTTACCAAGGTGGGGGCCAGGAAGTGGAGGCAGAGAAGGGGCTGCCCACACAGCCCCGGGACGACACGTGTGGCTGGGCCGCAGGACGGCTCAGGAGGGGCAGAGGGTGTGGGGTCTGAGGTGGCGGGAGGAGGTGGGAGCCAGGGGGCCAGAGGGAAGGGCCGAGGCCGTGGGGAACAGCGGCGCCCAGAGCCCCCGGCCTGCGGTGCCCGTAAGCCGCACCGTGGAGCTGGTCTGCCTTCGCGCAGGCCGCCTTTCGGGTCTTTCAGTGAAGTCTTAGGTTTTCCCATCAGCATCTTTTCCACCTGGAACTTGCATTTATTTCTTGATGCCTTATAGACGTTAAGGCTAGTCTAACGGCAGCTTCTGAAGTTTCACTTCTGAATGAGAGCTGATGCGCGGTGACGTTCCGTGTTGACTGCGACTCTGCAAGCCTTGTGAGCTCCTGCAGCAGCTCCCCCGTCACCTGCCAACCCCTCTAGACACTCGACTGCGTCATGCGCAGTAAGGGCGGTTTGTGTCTGTGTCCCCCAGCCCAGGCGCCTGATGCGTCTCCTCCTCGTCCTGCGCGAAGGCTCCAGCACAAGGCAGGACAGGGGCACCGAGCGTGCACCCGTGCCTCGTCCTGGGGAAAAGTGGAGAGTGCCGCTGGCGCCCAGGTCTCTGAAGACAACCCGCACGTTAGAGAAGCTTCCCTTTCATTTCTAGGACGCCCAATGGCCTTTTTAAAAAAGCTTTTAATTTTATTAAGCACATCTCCTGCTTCTATTGGGATGATGGGATGAAGGTGTTTTCCTTCTTTAATCTAATGCAGCGAGTTCCCCTGACCGACTCGGGAGGGCGTTAAACCTGCCTGCGGCCACGGTGACCGCCTCGGGACTCACAACGGCTGCGTCCGGCACGGCCAGTGAGCACAGCCAACTGGGCTGCGCCGGGCAGGGTCCAGACCCAAGTGGCACACGAAAACCGAGCACTCACCCCAGATTCCAGGAGCCGTCGGCTGGCAAAGCTCTTCCCGAGCGAGCGGGGCCTAAGCTGCTACCGCCTGCCCAGACCTTCTGAGCCCACGGCTGAGGAGGATCCGGCAGTTGGCGGCCTCTCTCCACCCACCTCAGGGTAATAGCAAAGACGCAATGTGTCAGAAGAGCGTTTGTCTCTTTATTTTCCAGAAGAGTCTGTCCTCCTGTTTGGCAGAACATTCTTCATCATGACCTTTTCTTCTGCCCTATCTTCTGATTCGCCAATTATCTCCTTAAATTAGCCTCATTCGCTGTTACACCTACAGGCTGCATTGCTAATTCTGCACTTTGTGTCCAGTTGAAGCACCACCAGTGAGTGCTTTTAGGAATTTCCAGCTCGTACGAGCCTCCAGCCACCAGGGCCGCGCAGCCCGCTTCCTCTCCAATGGTTCCTGCAGGCTTCCACTTATGTTGCTCTCATGCTTTCTCGCCTGCCACATTTCTGATTGTGTGCTGGATGCTGTGTCTGCAAAGCTGCCTGTGGACACAATTTGATATTATCTTCCTCCCAGGAAGTCTCACGTGGGTGTCTGCCAGGCAGCCAGGACCACCCGCGAGCCAAGATGCCGCCAGTCCCACGGTGACTACTGAGAGGAGGGAAAGCAAGGGGCCGCGCCGAGGGGAGGGGCCCGCGCCGAGGGGAGGGCCCGGGGCCCTGCACCTGCAGCTCTGGAGTCCAGCGCCTGCCCTACCGGCCCCGCAAGGGCTGGTGGAAGCGCGCCTCGGCCCGCCAGGTGCCATCCGCCAGGTCAGCGTCAGCGTGAGACAGAAGCGGCCACCCGCCCCGCCTCCCAGTCTTCGCCCAGACGCCCGGCTGGACTTTGCCGCGGTTCTGGGAGCCTCCTGGTGACCTGAGCATACTGCCCTTAGCAGGAGGGCCGTCTGTGCCACCGCCGCAGGCCGCCCATTCCCTGCACCTTCCTAATCGTTCACTGGGCACCTCCGTCATGTGGAAGTCCCAGAGCTGTTTCTAGTCCTTCCATGGGTGAGTGATTGCCCGCGTAACAAGTAAGCCCAAACCCACAGGTGCCCTTTCCTTCCTCCCTCAACACTCCCTCATCGGCCGCTAGTTCTGCTTGTTTTCTTTTTCCCCCATTTCTTTCTGTGCCATTTTCTGAGGCTGCCCCCCCATGGGGCCTTCCCACACCAGCAGGCCACCCTGTCCTGGGCCAGAGGCCGGGGCTCCCGAAGCCTGGTGGGCAGGCCCGCTGCCCCGAGGCCCCAGGGAGCCCCCCGCGGTGGCCACCTGCGCCCACACACCCGTCCTGTGCGGAGGTTTGGGGCCCCTGGGCCGGCGGGGTCTTGTCTAACTCCATGAGCAAAGACCCTATTTCCCCGGAGGCCCCTCTGAGCGACGGGTTGGCGGCTCTGCTGCTCACGGGCACAGCTCCCCGCCGCTCTGCCCCGGTTTCCTTCCGGAATCTCAGCTCCCCACCTGCGATCACTTCCCTGAAGTGCTTTTCTTTTAAACTTCTCTGGATGGAAACTGCTGGAGTAAGCTGGTTTTGTTTGTAACAATTTCTCTTTGCCCTTGTGTTTTATTTAAAAAGAATTTTTAATTGAAGACTCACAAAGAGAAGTCGGCAATCTGAATAGACAGCATGACAAACTCGCGCAAGGTCAACGTACCCAGACCAAGAACTAGACACTGCCAGGCTCCCAGACGCCTCTGCTGGCTCCCTGCAGAATTTCTCACGCCAGCGGTTACTGTGCCTGGTTTTGAAACAGACGGAGTAGAGCCGCGCGGGGCGTCCCCTTCCGGCCATCGGTGGGGCGAGCCGCCAGCGGTCACCGGGCAGGAGCTGCTCGTGTCGCCGCTCAGCTGTAGGCGAGGACGCCGCGCTGCTCCAGCACATGAGCCAGGTTCCCACGCAGGCGTCAGGCTCCAGCCCGTCCTGGCTCCGGCACCGCAGTCTTCTAAATCTCAGCAGTTCTGGAAGAGTCCCGGTGACCAGGGAGGCCGCGCGCTGATCGTGTTGGCCGCGAGGAGAGCCTCTGTTGGTAGGTGTCTCGTCCAGCCATCTGCCTTATTTTGGATGGAGGAAAATTCTTCAGTCATTAAACAATCCGGCAGCAGTGAATGCGTGAAGGGACGAACGAGTCAGTTATGGCCCTCGTTCTAACAAGGACCACGAGGTCAGGGCCGCGCCCGCGGCGCCCTCCCAGGCTCACCCTTGCGCCCAGCGCCAGGTCTACCCCACACCCCAGCGGTGCATCTCCTCAGACCCTTTCTTGGCTAAGAGTCTGGCGCGCTGACTTGGTGTGCAACGCGGGGCGGGCCTCGCCCTGTCGTGCGCTGCCCAGGCCCTGCGGGCACCTCCACCACGGGCGGCGCGCACCACCAGGGCTCCAGCTCTGCGCCGCGGCCCCTCGCGCCGCGCCCGGCCCTGCTACGCCCACGGCTCTGCCTTCCGGGTCCTCCTGAGGGAAGGGCCCCCACCACCCCCCCCTCCTTCAAAGGGCACCGTGCGTCGGTGCGGCCGCCCATGCCGTGGCCACCGGGGCGAGGCCAGCCAAGGCTGCCCAACAGGAAGAGCACTGAGGCCGCTGTGGTCATAAATATGTTTTATTTTATTAGAAATGCATAATTACAGTGTTGAGAGCATTTCCCCTAGAAAAGTAGGTAAGTGGTGTCTCGGCGACACACCCAGCTGTCTTCCGCCCGCGCTGTGCCGTCACACTGAGCTGCGCACACCAGCCAAAGGTTCGGCTGCTCCACTTTTTTTTTTCAATTTTCTTTTTTTGTTATAAACACCATAGCAAATTAAAAAAGCTGTTAAACAGAGAAAAATATTGTAGTTCTTAATTTTTCTGTGTGTCCTTAAAGCACCCACACGGTGCTGCCGCCACCTCCTCGAGGCGCCGAGACTCCGGCTCACAGGAAAGGGGCTCGGGCGGGCGGCTCCCGACTCTCACCTTCCTCACTTTCTAGGACGCACTCGCCGGGGAGGCGCTTGGGCTCGGACGGTGTCCGCAGCCCCATGCACGACGGCGTGAGCGCAAGGCAAGCGTTGAGCAAGGCCAGGCCCGTGGCAGCGCTGAGCCCGCGGCTGCCCGCCTGGCCCCGGCCGGCCGGTCGCACCGCAGCCGTCTGCGCTCACTGGATCTGGATGGCGCCGTGCTCGAGCTGCATCTCGGGCTGCAGGGTGGGCTGCAGGGCCTCGGCCGCCTGCAAGGGGGAGAGGAGGACATTCACACGCGCCGTTCCCACGGCTGAGCGGCCCGCTCGCCGCGCGACAACCAGAGCCGCCACGCGTGGGCTCGGGGAGCCGGGGCTCGGCTCCTGCTCCCGCACGGGCAGGCGCTGGGCTCGGGGCGGGAGGACCTGGCCCAGGGCGCTGCCAGGGCGCCAGCGGGCTCGCGTGCACCCCGGCCCCCTGGCCCCCGTGCGCCACTGCCCGCCGCCTGGCTGCGCCTGCTGCTACTACTCAACCGCCACCTCCACCCCGCGCACTCGCCGGGGAGATAAGCTCAAAGCAGCCCACCGATCCTAGCTCCCAACACACTCCACCGGCTCGGCCTTCCACGGCCACTTTTGCTCCCTACGTCCCCTGCACGGCAGAGCCTCCTGCGGGGAGTGGCACGGCGACAGCTGCTGGCAGAGGGAGGCGGAGAGAGCCACAGGGGAAGTCCCGGCAGGGCTGGCACCTGCTGGCTCAGAGCTTAAGGCGGCACTTCTTAGGTACCAACGTCGAGGGGCACCCGTGAGCTGTCTCCTGGTAGGACGAGGGCAGGGGCTGTGGTTCCGGCTGGAGGGCTTGACCCGGGTCCAGGGAGCCTACTGGAGCCCATGGAAAGGTAGGCTGGGGCTGACAGCCCGAGGCCAGGGAGCCCCACGAGTTTCCGGAAAAGGGAATTGGAGCACAGCATTAAGGCACGAAGCATGTGAGCGCAGCAGGTGCCGCTGAGAGTCCTCTGGTGGCGGCTGGGGAGGCCGAGGAGTCAGCAGGGGTAGGGTCAAGGCCACTCCAGGACTGACCGTCCTTCCCGTGAACGCCAGGGAGGGCAGCCCCTGGACCCAGGGCCCCGAGGGGTGGTGCAGTGAGGCGCGCCTGCCGAGAGGCGGGGCACCCTCGCCCTCCGGAGCCTGCAGCCCAGCAGAGGCTGCGGCACTCGCTGCAGGAAAGGGAGAAGGCGGCAGAGAAACTGCTCCAGCCTCAGCCACACAGGGGTTCTGGGGGCCGAAAAGCCCCAGCTCTGCTCCAAGCATGAAGCTGCCCGGCAGGCCAGGAGGGGCGGGCAGAGAGAGCAGGAGTCCACGCCTCGCGGAGGGACGAGAGCAGGAGGAGAGAGCCCAGACTCGGCCACAGGCCTGGGAGACGAGGCTGAGGACGCCAGCCGAGGCGGAGAGCGCTGAGCGGAAAGCGGGACGTGGCGGACGGGCCCGCGGGCTCCCACACTGGATGCAGGAGTTCCAGGGAGGGCGGCGGCCATCAGGACAGAGGGCAGCGGCCATCAGGACAGAAGGGGCTGGGCCTGGTCCGTGTGTCACAGAGGACCCCCAAGGCCCTTGGGGAAGAGGTGCCAGGTGAGGTGGGCTGTGGGCGGGCCGGGCTCTGCAGGGAAGGGACACTCAGAGGGCTGCAGAGGGCGTGGGGACAGTGGGGGCAGCGTCCAAGTCCCAGGCGGCTGGGGAGAGGACACTGGCCTTACGAGCTGCTGTCTCTTTAAACATGCAAAGACTAAGGGAGTTACAGGCCAGGAAAGCAAGTCACAGCGGAGGGGCGGGCTGCAAGCAGCCGGAAAGCCCGGGCTCCAGGCGCCGGGGGCCCACGGGGGCGGGAAGGCAGGGGAGGCAGCCAGGGCCAGCGAGCACCCGCCAGGCCGCGCTTCAGGGCAGAGTGGCGGGCTAGTGGCCAAGGCGAGCAAATCAGGAAACCGCCGCCACTGCGCGCGTGCTGGAAGGCAGAGAGGAGGCAGCTGAGGGCCTGCAGCGGGAGCAGCGCCTGCTCTGGAGGGGGCTCCGCGCGGGCCACGCCAGGCCAAGGGCAGGAGGCAGCCCACGGCAAGGCCGCCCACGAGCCTTCTCACCTCGCACACTCCCAGTTCCTAAACGCAGTTGTGTATACTCTGGAAATTAAAACCTGTATCTTTCTGAATATAATACTGTTGCAAAATCCTACAATTTTAGAATACTCTGAATTCTGAAAACTGCTGGTTGAGTTAGTCTGCTGCTGTAAACCAGCGTCCCCAGCCCTGGATGCTCGCGGTGCTCAGGACGGGGCCGGCGTGGCTGCACGTGGCGCCCTGGCTGCTCTGTTGGCAACTCCAGGTCAGGCACCCCGGGGGCCACCCAGCCACGCCCCTTCCCAAGAGAACGCGTCTTCCCAGAGCCGGACACCCCTGCAGCCATGCGGGCCGAGGTGAGTCCATGACCAGGGGTGGTCAGGTGTGTGGCCAGCTCCGGCCAACGAGTCGTAAAGGGATGGGGAGGCAGGCATGAGGGGGCAGCTCTTCCTGCGCATGCGGCCACGTACCGCGGCCCAGGAAGGGAGGGCTCCTGGGGGCAAACGGAGGCTGGAGCAGAGGCCGGAGCGCCCAGCCCCTCGAGGTGCAGCTGGGGGAGCCTGCTGACCGCTGCAGTCTGTTCGAATCAGGGCGCTCTGCAGCAACAGTGCCCCGATAAGGAGGCGCTGACCCTCCCGCCTGCGGCTACACCTCCCGACTCAACGATCTGCCCAAGTCCTACGCGGTGGCAGTGGAGAAGCGGGGCTGCAGGAGCTCAGGTGGAACACAGGCTCCTCGGCCTGACCGTGCAAACGGACCAGAAACTTAGAATCCAGGGGTGAGTAGCCCACCGCCCAGCACCCCAAATCTCCAGAGCACACAGCGTGTTCTGCTTCTGTCGGGAACGATCCTCTTCAGATGGACGTGGGCTTACGGGGCGTGAGCGGGACGAGGGGCCTGGCTGGGACCCTTCTCTGGCCAGACGCATTTTCATATCACATAGAATAGCTTTTCAGGGAGGACCCCCCCCCCATTCTGTATATTCCTATCAGGCCGCTCGTTCTTTTGCCCCAGGTGGGGCACATGCCTTGACAGAACCTCAGCACAGAGGGGCCGAGTGTGCGGGGGCCAGGGCTGAGGCTGCCGCTGGGGGGCAGAGCTGGAGGGGCTGCCGGGGCGAGGGTGGGCGGGGGTCTGCGGGCCTGCACACGGCTCTCAGCCTTAGGGCTGCCCTGGGCCTCACTGGCAACCCAGGGAGAGGCTCAAAACACTGATAAAGGTGAAAGGCACAACTCAAGACACTTTTTTGGCTTTCTTTTTGAGGAGGTTTTAGATTACAGGAAAGTTACCACTGCAGAAAGGGAGGGCCAGAGGTTCAGGGTGTCAGTGCAGGGGTGGGGGGGTTGTGGAGAAGGGGGCACCTGGGCATGCCTCTGTGGAATAAGAACGTGTTCATGGGGTTATAGGGGATTGTCTCGGTGGGTAGAGACCCACATAGTAATCAATGAAACATTAAACTCCCATCCTGTGGAGTCCAGCTACGTTCTCTAATAGAGTGGCAAAAATCTCTAGAGTACAAGGGCAGTGCCTAAGAAAACAGACCAATCTTATAAACCTTGTTCTTATAAAACTGAAACTTAGTCTAGTAATATCTATTGCCAAAGAATTGCCTCCTGAAAGCCTCTTGCTGCTCAAATGTGGCCTCTCTCTAAGTCAAACTCAGCATAAAACTCACTGCCTCCCCCCCCACCCCCCACCCCCTGGGATGGGACATGATTCCCAGGGATGAGCCTCCCTGGCACTGAGGGATTACTACCAAGCGCCAACTAGCAATGCATTTGGAAAAAGACTTTGAGGGGAAAATATTAAATAAAAAAAGAGTTTTTACAGCTAAAAGATTTCAAAGTGAGTTGGGAGTTCATTCCAGAGGTTACACTTATACAGGTCTCAGGAGGATCTCACCAACTGCCACAGTAAATGGTGCCTCAAGCAAGGGTGCTCCTGGGGACTCTAGAGACATCTGGACACTATAAGGCAGGGCAGACAACCCAGGAAATCGGTACCCCATTGGTGGGCCTTACTTGGAATATATGATAACCTATCTCCCCAATGTAACAGAGTTAGGCTCATTTATAATTTCCCTACACACAAGATTCTTCTACCCCTTTTATTTGAACCAATAATTAGCACTACATCTGTTAAATATATATTCAACTGACTTAAATCTTTGGTTTGTTAATATGCCAGTTGAGCCCTGAATCTCAGCAGAGTTGCAGCCAACACCTACTCTCCAGGTCATCGGACTCACCCAGGACAACTAACAAAAGGATGATGATGGACAACGTCTATCCCAAAAAGCAGAGAGTATCCACAACTGCAAACAAGACAGTTGCATCCATCCGCCCTATAAGATCTAAACCCTTTCTCAATCATAAAGAGAGTGGGTATTACCATCCCCAAATCATCAAAGACTGAAAAATGAACAAATGTAAGAGGGGAATGTAACCATGGGCTGATGTAGATATTATTATTGTAGTAATAGAAGAACTTGTAATACTGCTATAAAGACAGTGGCTATCAGAGGTTCTGTGGGTAGGGGGAGGGAAGAAGAGGTGGAACATGGGGCATTTTGGGAGCAGTAGAATTGTCCCATGTGGCACTGCACTGACAGATACAGGCCATTATATATTTTTTCAAAACCTATAACACTGTACAGTGCAAAGTGTAAACTATAATGTAAACTATAGACCTCGGTTGCAGCAATGCTTCAATATGTATTCATCAACTGTAACAAATGTACCACACTAATGGAAGATGTTAATGGGGGGAAGTGTGGGAGAGGGACAGGATGGAGTATATGTGAGTCCCCTATATTTTATTTTATTTTATTTATTTCTCTCCCCTTCCTACCCCCCCCACCCCACCCCCGCCCCAGTTTTCTGTTCTCTGTGTCCATTTGCTGCGTATTCTTCTTTGTCCGCTTCTGTTGTTGTCAGCGGCACGGGAATCTGTGTTTCTTTTTGTTGCATCATCTTGTGTCAGCTCTCCGTGTGTGCGGCACCATTCCTGGGCAGGCTGCACCCTCTTTTGCCCTGGGCGGCTCTCCCCATGGGGCGCACTCCCTGCACGTGGAGCTTCCCCACATGGGGGCACCCCTGCGTGGCACGGCACTCCCGGCACACATCAGCACCGCGCGTGGGCCAGCTCCACACAGGTCAAGGAGGCCTGGGGCTTGAACTGCGGACCTCCCATGTGGTAGACTGACGCCCCATCCACTGGGCCAAGTCCGTTTCTCATATATTTTTGATAAAACGTTTCTGTAATCTAAAACTCCTTTAAAAATAAAGTTAAAAAAAAATATCATCACAGGTCTGCAAAGGCTGATGAGCTTTGACTCCCAGAGCTCAGCTACCTGGCCACCAGAGCAACACTGGACAACTTCCTTGGCTCCTGAGGCTACATATGGATGTGGGATTTCCTCATCCTTCTGCATGCTCGAGATCCCAACACACCTCAGGGCCACACAGAGTGAGGGGGCAATGAGCATCAGGGGAAAAGGAACATTCAGAAATCAGGATTTTGATCCTAAGCACCAAAGCTGCGCAAAGGCTAGGCCTGTGGAAAGGAGAGGACAGACCAAGAGGTGACGGCCAGAAGAAGCCAATCAGGCAGGCCGAGGGCAGCAGGTGGTGGCTGTCCCGGTGGCACTGAGTTCCCAAGCGAGGCATACAGGGTCTTTACCAGGCCCTGGAGCCGCCTCCCAGACAGTGGCTGGTCAGAGCAATCAGAGGGGGTCAGCTGAGGGGCCCTCTGGTCAGGGATCTGAATCCACGGCCCCGCCTGTGGGGAGCTCCTGCCTGCACAACGTGGAGGAGGCAGGTGACAGGCACGTCCTTGTCACGCGCAGGCTACGCCGGGCGGTATTTGTCCCAGCAAAGCCCCTGTCCTCTCAGGATCCATCCTATGGTTATTCTTACAAACACATGTGCCCCGAAAACAACCAAGCAGCCCTGTCCAGTCAAGGAGCTGGCCTGAGGCCTCCCGGCCAGGTCTCTGCACGCTCCGGGGGCCCAGGCACGGCCTCTGGTCCGAGGGGGACCGCAGAAGCCGGAGCACGATGCGCTTGAGCCTGCACGTTCACAGAGCCCCTCCGCCCAGCAGGAGCAAGTGGGGGACTTCCTCTTCGGACAGAGAAGCACCGTGTGTGCAGCTGGTGCAGCCAAGCTCTGGGCTGTGACCCGGGCCCTGCTGGTGGACACGGTGCCCTTTCTAGGAGGGGAGAGGAGGCCCACCTGAGCCGCTGTGGTGTGGTCAGTCACTGGCGCCAGCTGGACGTACTGGACCTGGATGTCACTGCCCTGGAGAGGCGACCCGTCAACTCCGGCTGCAGCGGGGTCCGAAGAGGCCACAGCTATGAGCTGGGCCCCCTGCAGCACCTGGGGGGGCAAGCAGAGGGCTCGGTCAGTGAGCGCATGCGCCGCCAGGGGAGGGGACGGGAGCAGGCACGTGAGGTGCTGGTGGGCAGCGCACTGGGACTGATGGGCTCCATTACCATTCTACTGAGCAGTCGCCACGGAACTTGGGCTGTGCGCGCCACCTTGTGCACGTGGCCGCGTGCATGTGAGTGTGACCAAGGTGCTCGGCTTGCACGCACTCGTATCCGTTAAAGAAGCATTGTGGGGGCTGCGCAGGTGAGCGGGTATGTCCATCCTTCCCGCCCAGTCCAGGGCTCCTGGAGCCTGAACACGGGCCTCGGGGCCCCAGCGGGCAGGTGTGTGGCCGCAGGACGGTGCCAGGGTGTGGGTGGGGCCGGAGGGCTTGGCTCCTGTCCTGCCTGGCCGCCCCAGGGGCTGGCTGGGCCTACGTGAGCTCGGGGTCTACACCCGAGAGCCCCAACGACCCGCTCGGAAGCACCGTGCTGGGTCTGCAGACGGGCTTGCCCCCGGGGGCTTCTCTACGACTTAGACCAGGAACGCAGCGGGAGCTCCTGCAGCCACCAGCCCCGACCACAGCGGGGAGTGGAAGGAACCAAGGCCAGGGGAGCTCGCTGCCAACCGAGTGCTCGCTGGGGCCAAAGCGCACAGGTGTGTCACCAAGCAGCTGGCGCGGGTCATCCCTGTCCCAGGCCACACCCTCTCGGCCCTGAAGCGAGGGTGGTATCAGATGCGTGGCCAGAAGAGGGCCAGGGAGCAGGACTTGAAGCAGGCCACCTGTGTCTGCGCAGCCAGCCCTGGTGCTGGAGGGGGACGCTGCCCCCGAGGCAGGGGGCACAGAGGCCCCTGCGCCGTGCTGCCTTGCTCAGCTCCGGCCTGAGCTCAGGAGGGAAACCCCAAGCCCCCTGTGCCACAGCCCAAGGGCAGCTGCCGCCCGAGGGCCCCGGAGGCCGGAAGCGGCACCCACCAGCAGGTCGCCAGGCGGCCCTGGGCAGGGGCCCCGGTGTACTCGGCCAGGCTCCCCTCGGCGGGAGCTCCCCAGGGAAGGGCCGTCCTTCCACCCTGGCTTCCTGCCCACTCCTGGGAGTCTTCTGGCCTGAGCACCGCCCGGCACGCCGTTACAGGACACCCCAGCGTCTCCCAGGAGTCGTGGGGCTGGCCTCGGGCCAGGAGGGTCCAAGGGAAAACCTCAAGAGACTCGATAGAAAGTTTACAAAGTGGAAAGATAAGCACAAGTGAGGGAACCATAGAAAGAGCCCGAGAGCCTAGACAGAGGGATGTGCAGGCACAGCTTTCCGATTACAGCCAGCTGGGAGCTCCGGGGGCTGTCACCGTCCACGTGGAGTGGTCACCCAGAGCCCAGCTGTGCCACGCCTCCTCCAGGGACGGCCGGGGGCCTTGCTCCATGGCTAAGCGGACACACGCTTTGCCCGTGCCCTCTAGCAAGGGGCAGGTGCCTGGCAGGTCTAAAGAACCTTCATCCTACAGGGATGTCGTCATGGAAAAGCCCAGAGGCCCAGCACAGCCTGGGGGAAGGGCTGAGGACGCAGGAAGCCCGCGCCCACGTCTGAACGGAGGAGCCACTCCTCACGCAGCGTCCGCCCCCGGCTTGGGAGTAAAAGTCACGCGCTGCTGTTACACGCACGTCCATTCGGTTAGCGAGCCGAGCACACTCACGCGACGTGGTCACGCCACATGCGTCTGAGGTGGCGACGGCAGCTCAGTGGTGAATCTCGGGTGATGAAACGGGCGTGTGCTTTTCTTCTGAATTTTAAGGCACCACCTAGGTTACCCGAAATCAACTAAGTAAGATCAATTCCGAGCAAGCTCGGTGCTCTCCACTGCTTCATCGACTGCGGGCCCGGGTCCAGGAGGGCCGGCTCGCCTGGGGTCCCCGGGGCCCTCCCGCGGCTCCATCCTAGTGCCGGGTGCCCTGCAGGGACCTCAGCACCGCCGTGAACTCCCGTCGATGCTCATCGTGGGCCTACTGTGTGCAAGATGCTGCAGGGGAGGCAGATGCGCCGTGGGAGCCCACATTCTAGAACCAATACAGCTGCGAGCAGCGGGGACCGCGTACGGGGAGAGCGGCATGAAAAGCCGGCAGCACTCGGCGCCTCGGGCCGGAGCTCTGCGGCCAAGGCGGGGGCCCGGCCTGGGGGCCGGCAGGGAGGGCCGTCTCAGCGGAGGGAACGCTGGCGCGACGCCCTCGGATAGGGTGGAAGAGGACATCGCGGCGCCGGGCTGGGGCGGGGATTTGCGGAGAAAAACGACGACCTCAGGCGCACGGCGCTTCTAAGGGCCTGCGGGGAGAACTGGCGGCGGCGGGCGTGGCCTGGCACCCCAGGACCGGGACACCTAACCGGGCAGAAAGGTCTGCCAGGACACAGCAGAGGGGGGACTGGAGGGGCGGCCTGCGTCAGCCGCAAGGGACGCGGCGGGCAGCCCCCCGTGCGATGGTGCCCCCTGGAGGCCTCACGAGAGTGGTCCCCGCGAAGAGGAAGGGGGTCCGCGGGCCCTCCGCCGCGGGGCGGGGCCGGCCCGTCGTGCCCAGTGGGGCCTGTCCTCCGGCTTCCTCTGGGGCGGCAGGTAGAGGACGTGACTCCCTCTGCGGCAAGGGAAGGGGCAGGGGCTGCTCTCAGCGGGGGCGGGCCCACTCCTGCCAGGGGGTTGAGGACGCCCCGACCCAGGGGTCCGGGCCGCCGGGGGGAAACGCCGTTCCAGCGGGGGAACGCCATTTCAGCGGGGCGGCCTCCTCGGGGTTGCGCAAAGCCTCCGGGCACGGGAGGGGCTGCGTGTTTGCTCATCTTTCTGCAGGAGCCTTACTTCATCCTGGTGAGAAGCCTGCAGCTAATTGCTGAAGCCACCCGAGTTCAAGGTCCTCCACCACGGGTGGCCTAATTCCCCAACTTCCCCGCGTCCGTGTGAGTCATCACTTCCATTTTTACGTGTTTGAGTGTTTAACCGTCCTTGGGAAACTACAGGTTTAAAATAGCACAGCGCAGGAATCCTCTCATGGCAGCAGACGCGGGTGGGGCGAGCAGGTCGTGCCACGGGCCCCGCTGTCAGGCAGAAGGGGAAGCCGGGTGCCTGCCCGCGCCCAGGCCGCAGCCGAGCGTTTCCACGTCCTGCCCGTTCCTGCCCCGCAGTGCCATGATTTCTCCAAGGGGGTCTGACTGTGCCCCCAGGGACTCGCCAACCCCCGACCCCACCCCGCCTCTCCCTGCCAATGGACTGGGCGCCCCACCCCGCTGGCCCCATAGGAGCGCCTGCCCCCGCCAGGCGCAGTGCAGCACGGGGCGGGTTCCACCTGCCCAGGAGGGGGTGACGCCACCAAACCGAGAGTGGGGAGTGCGTGGCGGGGGCTCATTGCCTGGTCCAGCCCACGCTTGGGGTGGGCCAGGGGTGAAGGGGGGTCTCTGCCCCTGGGTTGGGGGAGCCTGGGGGAGAGGAGGCCAGGAAGGAGTCAACCAGCAGAAGGCCTTCAACAGCCGGGAACCTTCCGGGCCCAGCTCAACGTCTGAACAAACCCATCAGCCCCCTTCCAGGGAGCGCAGGCCCCAGGCAGGGACTCTCAAGGCACCACAGGCGCCCCGCACTCTGGTTTACAGCTCCTCACCCCACACACACCAGCACCCCAAAACTCCAACTGGCCCCGCGCGTGTCCTCGGGCTCCGGCCTGAGGGACGTGCTTGCAATCGGGCTTGTCCCATGTCCCCATGTGGCAGCATTGTGGCCGAACCTGGGAACTGGGTGCTGTGGCCCAGCCTGCCACCCGCTCACACCTTTTCTCGAGATGTGTGGACACAAGGTACCACCCAGTCTGATGCCCACGCCTGGCCCCTCCCCACCAGCAGGGTCACCCGGCCAGGCCACCCCCTGGCAGCATTTTAAAAAACAGGGTCCCCTCGTTTCTAAGCAGCAGAACCAAGTGTGGCTTACTCCCAGGGGCAGAAACTGGGGGAAATGCAAAGCCTGGGCCACAAAATCCCAAATGATGGAGGCACGTGACTCGGGTCAGCCTAATTCCAAGGAAGCGATGCAGCCCCACAAGCCAGAGAGTGCTGGAGGGAAAGATGAGCTAACAGACCGAATCGCAGGTTCTCAACATCAGGCACTGACCCTCTGGTGGGGTGGAGATGGGAGGAAGAGGGAGATGGGCGCTGAGATCTAAACGAGTGGCTCCTGGCCGCCCCGACTTAGCACTGGCTTGCTAAATCAGGACTTAAAAAAAAATCTCTGTAAGCTTTGAAGTTCAAAGTTAAAAAGTAGCATTAAAATGTGGCCCTATTTTTGTAATCATTTCACATTTTAAAAGATCCTTTATTAAGTGTATTTAAGGTCGAATCACATGACTATTTTTTAATGAAACTTACAAAATCATAGAACTTCCTTCTAGAAGGTTCTGCCTGTACTCTGGCTTTGGCATTTTGGGGCACCCTAAGAGTGTTCTCCCTTCCTGACAGCACTGCAGCGAGCCCACGCCTGCTGAGACTTAGGAGCTCCCAGGAGGCGCCTCAGGAGGCAGCAGCATGCCCACCACGAGGGGGGAGAGGAAGCAAGGGGCCCGCGTCTGCCACAGCGCCTCTCGCCACACTCCCACGGTGCTTGGCTTTGCTGAGTCCTTCAGAAAGGGGTTAACTACTCACGTGCAAAAGCGGGAAGAAAACGCCTCCCGGCCACTCCTGCCCGCGCCCTCCTTGCGCCATCACACACGGCTAAGCCCACTCATCGCAACAGCACAGCGGAGACGGGGCACCCGGGCCTGCGGGCGAGCAGCTCTGTGCCACCCGCGCTGGAGAAGCGGGCGACGCCACCCTCTCCCCAGCGGGAGGCCTAGCACCTGGCCTGCGGGCAGACAGGCTTCCTGACGGGAAAAATGGCTCCAATGCAGCGCGAAGGGAAGGTCTGGCTTCCCAGATGACAAAAATGGCCCAGCTCAAGCCGCGCTCAAGCCGGCACTACACTATGGGACGTTTTGCATTCTCCTTTAAAGATGTTTAAAACCAACAGATTCCCGTGTAAATGTGATGTTGCCTGAAGCTGGGGAAGGAAATTTCGTGCTATGCAGGGCAATTTTCTCCTCACACACAGTGAAAACAGCTTTATTGGTTTTTTGTTCATTATATAAATACATGGCCATTATAAACACACTTAAGCAATGCTGAGAAATATAGAAAAATAGAGTAAAACCATCTCCACACCCCCACCAGCTCAAGGAAATCACTGGAAGATTCTGGTGACAGCCTGCTGGAGGCAGCTTTCCACACGCGTAACGGAGCGCTGGGGCGTCTCCACAGACACTGTCTGTGTGAAGATGCAGGTGCCAGCGTGTCCTCAGGGTCCCTGCCTGTGCGGCACTCAAACCCGCGGCCTCCCCCACGGGCACATGAGCACTGACCACGAGGCGGGTGAGGCGCCAGGGCGCTCCACCTCCACTCTCCAGAGCTGCACCTCTCCAGGGCCAGCTGGTCGGCACCGCAGTCCACTCCTCTCCCTAGCGACACCCCAGATTCCGAGGTTTCCTACCGTTAACGACGCTGCAATAACACTGCGTCTCAGAGGAAAGGCCGTATGCTGAGACAACCTATCAAAATTTTCTTAAATTCATCTAAACTTGTATACTGAGTAGAAAATAAAGGCAGATTCTGCTTGTGATACCTGATCTGGAAGAAGGTGGAAATGTGTACAATCCACCAAAATGTGTCAGCAGAAATCCTTCTGAGATTCCAGGAAAGTGCACAGCTTTAAGTCCGTGACCGGCTTAGCAGCGTCTCTGAGGCTGGGCAGGAAGCAGAGCGGTCCCCACCGGCGATTCTATCAGCTAGACCCGAGCCTTCTCTGTAGAGCCGCCTCCTCGCCTCCAAAGCAAGAGGCTGTACTGCACGGATGAGCCGGGGAGCGCTGCGGGGGGTGTAGCTGGAGCTCCAGGGAGCGGTCCTGTCACCACCACCCGTGCCTGGCAGGAGCTCTGGGTCTAGAGGAACACCGTGCGGCACCAGGGAAGAGGCTGGTAAACCGCGGTGAGCACCGGTGCGTTTCAGCCTCCAGGAGCGGCCGCCACGGGGCGGGCGGCAGTGGGCTGTGGCCCCGGCTCCCGGGGCAGCTTGCTGCTGCCAGGGTGGGCGGCAGGGACCTGGTCCTCCAAAGCCCGGGTGTGTGGTCTGCTCGCTGCTCCTGCTCTTCATCAGCCACTCCAGATTCCTGGGGGCCGGCTCTGACGGCGGCCCCTGTCCCAACCCCCGAGGCAAATGCAGCAGAGGAGTCCAAAAGATGCAGTATTCATTTTTTTCCTCCTCTTGATAATTTCCATTCCCCATTTGGGAGAACAAATATAGTTTGTAAAAGCCACAAATTGACAGCCCCAGGCCTCCCCGAGGAGTGGGAAAACCAGAATCTCAGAGTTATAACAAAGTGCTATCAAGAACATCCAGTTCTCAACAAACACAAGACACAAGAGAAACATTCACAGTAAAAGAGAATTTGCCAGAAGTCAAAGACATTAAATCAATCATCTTAAATATGTTCTTTGAGCTAAAGGAATACATATACAAAAAACTAAAGGAAACTAGGAAAATGTCGTCTAAGCAAAATAAAGGGATAGAAAGTATAAAAAGGAACCAAAAAGAAACTCTGCAAAATACAGTAACTGAAATGACAAACTCAGACGGATTCAACAGCAGGTCTGAACAGGCAGAAGAAAGGGTCAGTGAACTGGAAGACGAGTTATCCAGGGTGAGGAACAGAAAGGAAAACAACGGAGAAAGTGGGCAGAGCCTGGGACCTGGGGACACTGTCACGCACATCAACATACACATCCCGGGAGCGCAGGAGGACGAGGGACAGAGAGAGTCGGAAGAGTAGCTGAAGAACTAATGGCCCCTCTAGACGTCCCAAACCTGGTGACAGACACAGACAGCACGTCCAGCGAGCTCCGCGAACTCCAGGCAGGACAGACCACGGCAGGTGCTCTTGGCCTCTTTTGGTCCCCAGGCCCCTCTGCCACCAGGTGAAAACCGCAGACCCTTCCAAAGTCCACACCGTGCTGTGCGTTATTTAATAAACACATCACACCCACACCAACATGTTCCCACAAGAATTTTTCTGAATTTCAATTCAAGCTCGCAGACCCCTTGTTAAGAACCCCTGCTCTGAGAGATCCAAACCAAGACACATTACAGCAAAACTGTCAAAACCCAAAGACAGAGAGAGGATTCTGAAAGCAGAAAGAGAGAAGCAACCCGTCACCTTTAAGGGATCCCCAATAAGATTAAGGTGGATTTCTCATCAGAAGCCACTGTCTTAAGATAGTGGGAGGGCATGCTGAAAGTCCTTAGGAAAAAACTATCAAAATTCTATATCTACTAAAATTATCTTTCAAAATAGAAGGAGAAATTAAGATACTTAGAGATAAGCAAAAGCTGAACGAGTTCATTATCAGAAAACCTACCCTAAAGGAAGTCCTTCAGGCTGGAATAAAAGACACTGGACAGTAACTCAGAGTCATAAGAAGAAATACATAATGCTGGGAAAGCTAACTACATAGGCAAATATAAAATCCTGCATTATTGTACTTTTGGTTTGTAACTACTCCCCCCATATGACTTAACAGGCAAATGTAGAAAATAACATTATAAATCTACTCATTAATGAGCAGACAATGTGTAATGGGGGCAGGGCAGAGATATGTAGGAGCTGAGAGTTTGTATATTACCAAAACTAGGCCAAAACGCCTCAAACTAGGCTGCTATTGTTTTAAGATGTTCTTTGTATTTCCAAAGGGAACAGTAAGAAAAAAACGAGGTGGGGGGAGACAAAGGGAAGGAAAGAAGCGAATGAAAATGGCAGATGCCAAAAAAAGCAACTTAAGACAAAAAAGGCAGTCATGGAGTAATGTGAGTAATAAAAAACATACAAGACCTACAGAAAACAAAAAAAGCTAAATGGTAGAAGTAGATTCTTCCTTCTCAGTTACTACTTTAAATGTCAATGGATTAAACAGCCCTATTATAAGACAGACAGTGATAGACTGGATGAAAAGGAATGATCCTTCTATATGCTGTCTATAAATAGAGTTTCACTTTTAGGTTCAAAGATACAAAGAGGTTGAAAATAAAAGAATGGAAAAAGATATTCCAAGTAAACAGAAATCAAGAGAGCCAAAGATCCTACAATAACCTCAGACAAAATAGACTTTTATTCAAAACAATTACAAGAGACAAAGAAGGATATTGTATATAGATAAAAGGTTATATCCAGCAAGAAGATATAATTATAAACATATTGTACCTCACAACAGAGCCCCCAAAATATATGAAGCAAAATTGGCAAAATTGAAGAGAAAAATAAATATTTCTACAATAATAGCTGGAGAATTGAATACAACACTTTCAATCATTGACAGAACATCTAAGCATAAGATCACTAAGGAAACTGAGCACCTGAATAACACTATTAACCAATTAGAGTTACTGGACAGACACAGAACGCTCCACCCAACAACCAAGAATACACATTCCTCTTAAGAGCACATGGAACATTCCCAGGATAGACCACACGTTAGGCCAAAAATCAAATCTTAGTAAATTTGAAAATACTGAAATAATACAAAGTATGTTCTTGGACTGCAATGGAATGAAGCTAGAAATCAGTAACAGAAGGAAACTGGACAATTTACAAACACGTTAAACAACTCATTACTGGGAAACAGACTTTGGCCCAGTGGTTAGGGCGTCCGTCTACCACATGGGAGGTCGGCGGTTCAAGCCCCGGGCCTCCTTGACCCGTGTGGAGCTGGCCCATGCGCAGTGCTGATGCCCGCAAGGAGTGCCCTGCCACACAGGGGTGTCCCCCGCGTAGGGGAGCCCCACACGCAAGGAGTGCACCCATAAGGAGAGCCGCCCAGCGCGAAGGAGGGAGCAGCCTGCCGAGGAACGGTGCCCCCCACACTTCCTGTGCCGCTGACAACAGAAGCGGACAAAGAAACAAGATGCAGCAAAAAGACACAGAAAACAGACAACGGGGGAGGGGAGGGGAGGGGAATTAAATAAAAATAAATCTTTAAAAAAAATTTAAAAATAAAAAAAAATAACTCATTACTTAACAACCAACAGGTCGAAGAATTATTCACAAGGGAAATTAGGAAGTACTTGAGACAAGCGAAAACGAAAACACAACATCATAAAACTTATGGGATGCCATGAAGGCAGTGCTCAAACGGAAAAGTATAGTTCTAAATGGCTAAATTTAAAAAGAAGAAAGATCACGTATATCAGTAACTTAACTTCACACCTAAAGAACGCAGATCACGAAGGTCGATGTAAGCCCAAATTCAGCGGAAGGGAGGGAATGGTGAAGATCAGAACGGAGATTAATGAGACAGAGAACAGAAATAGAGAGAAGCACAAAACCAAAAGTTGATTTTTAAAAGGTCAATAAAATCGACAAACCCATAGCTGGAATGACAAAGGAAAAGCAAGAAAGGCCACAAATACAAAAATCAGAAATGAAAGTGGGGGCATTACTATCAAGAAACAAAAAGATTACAAGAAGGTATTATGATCAAATTATATGCCAACATATTAGAAAATCACATGAAAATGACAGATTCTTAGAAACCTACAAATTACCTAATCTGATGTAAGAAACAGAAAATCTCAACAGACATAAACATGTAAAGGAGACTGAATCAGTCATCAAAAATCTACCAACAAAGAAGTTCAGGGACCTATGGTTTCATTGTTGAATTTGATCAAATGTTTAAAGAAGATTTTTTTTGTCTTTATTTTTTTTAATATTACATTGAAAGAAATATGAGGTCCCCATATACCCCCCAACCCCCTCACCCCACTCCTCCCCCCATAACAACAATCTCCTCCATCATCATGAGACATTCACTGCATTTGGTAAATACATCTCTGAGCACCGCTGCACCTCATGGTTAGTGGTCCACACCATAGCCCACACTCTCCCACAGTCCACCCAGTGGGCCATGGGAGGACATACAATGTCCGGTAACTGTCCCTGCAGCACCAACCAGGACAACTCCAGGTCCCAGAAACGCCCCCATATCTCATCTCTTCCTCCCACTCCCTACCCTCAGCAGCCACCATGGCCACTTTCTCCACACCAATGCCTCATTTTCTTCGATTACTAATCACAATAGTTCATGAATAGAATATCAGTAAGTCCACTCTAATCCATACTCTATTCCTCCATCCTGTGGACCTTAGAATGGTTGTGTCCACTTCATATCTATATCAAGAGGGGGCTCAGATTCCACATGGATGCTGGATGCAATTCTCCTGCTTTCAGTTGTAGGCACTCTTGGCTCCCTGGTGTGGTGGTTGACCTTCTTCAACTCCATGTTAGACGAGGGGGTAAGCCCAATAAACCAGAGTGTAGGGGTTGCTATTCTGTTGAGGTGCAGGGCCTGGCTATCACATGGCAGAGATTCAGGTCCCCTGGGTATACATTAAACCCCAGCACCAATTACAGTTTCAGTAAAAGTAAAAGGAGAGATTTGTGGACAAAGATCACATCTAAGTCCAGCTCCACCGCACAGAAACACAAACTCCAAAGTAGGGCCAACTGAGATGGCACTGAACTCCATCTGCCAAGACCATAGAGCCTGTGGGTCTCTGTAGCCCTCAGCAGAACCAATATGTGGGGTTAACACCAATCTCTCAAACTCATCCAAAAAATAAAAGAGGAGCGATAATTTCCTAACTCATTCTGATACCAAAGCACATAAAGACAGCACAAGAAAATTACAGACCAATATCCCTTAAGAATATCGATGCAAAAATCCTCAACAAAATACTGGTAAACCAAATCGAACAGTATTTTTAAAAAGGATTGCACACTATGACCAAGTGGGATTTTTTCCTGGAATACAAGGATGGTTCACCATAAGAAAAGCAAGGAATACAGCACATTAATAGAACAAAAAGAGAGAAGCACATGATCATCTCAATCGATGCAGAAAAGGTATTTGACAAAATCCACCAGTCTTCCATGACAAAAACATTCAGAAAACTAGGAATAGAAGGGAACTTTCCCAATATGATAAAAAGCATTTATGAAAATACAGCAAATACCATACTTAATGTTGAAAGACTGAAAGCTTTCCCTCTAAGATCAGGAACTAGACAAGAATGCCCACTGTCACCACTGGTATTCAACAGCACACTGCAAGTTCTTACAAGAGCAATCAGGGAAGAGAAAGAAATGAAAGGCATCCAAATTGAAAAGGAAGAAGTCAAATTATCTCTTTTGCAGATGACAAGATCCTGTGTATAGAAAATCCCAAAGAATCCACAAGAAAGCTACTAGAACACATTCAGCAAAGTTGCAGGATACAAGATGAGCATACAGCAGTCAACTGGGTTCCTGTACACCAGTAACAAACAATCTGAAAAGGACATCAAGAAAACCGTTCCATTTAAAAGTATAAAATTCCAAGAAATAAACTTACCCAAGGAGATGAAAGACTTATACACTGAAAACTATGAAAGATTGCTGAGAGAAATTTAAGACTATGTAATAAATGCAAAGATATCCTGTGTTCATAGATTGGAAGAATTAGTATTATTAAGATGTCAATTCTGCCTAAAGCGATCTACAAATTCAACAACCCCTATCAAAATTCCAGCATCCTTTTTTGGCAGAAAGGGTAAAGGGCATCTTCAAATTCATATAGAATTGTCAGGGGCCCCAAATAGCCAAAATAATCTTGCAAAACAACAAAGTTGGAGGACTTACCCTTCCTGATTTCAAAACTTACTACGAAGCTACAGTAAACATGACAGTGTGGTATTGGCAGAAGGGACAGGACGAGGGAGCTCTGCAGCTTCAAGGGTTGCTCTTTTGAGTGCACATAGCTGGTTTTCCTCTATATTCTGCCAACCCTGAAATTCTGTTTAAAGTCCCAACTGAGATAATGGAAAACTGGTGTAAAACCTAAAATAAATGCTGAATGACATTTCAAAAATATTTAGGTATAAAATTCCAAATTCCACCAGAATCTACCCAGATGAAAAAAATCCATGCACCTGCAATTGCACTTTTAAATACTTTGTCTGGGTCAGTGTGTGGCCATAAGGCAAGGCAGCCCACTCAGAGGGAGTGTGGGAGAAAACCCAAGCAGACGGTGCGCGTTCCAGTCACCTGCTTCTCTACCCAGCTTCCTGAGGAAACTCACTGATTTAGTCACGTTGGTTGTTTTCAAACTAGGTGCTAAATTCAAAGAGAAGCTTCCTCACCATAGAAAAATGCAATGTTCAGAGGAGGCACTTTGTCCCAGTGATGTCCCAAACCACCAGCTCACCATTAGAGGGCTACTGACCCAACAGTGTACAAGTGTACAAGTGCCAAGAAACAAATTACAGTTCTTAAGCCTTTAAACCCACAGACAAGAGACACTATAGCAGTTTGATATGGTTATGAATTCCAAAAATAGATACTGGATTATGTTTGTAATCTGGTCTGTACCTGGGCGTGATTAAGTTATGATTAGGGCTTTGGTTAGGGTCACGTCATTAGGGTGTTGAGTCCCACCATGTCACCATAAAAGACACGGCAAAGGACAGAGTTAGGGATTTTGATGTTGGAGTTTGATGCTGAAGCCGTAAGCTGGAGCCCCTAGAAGTAGCTCACAGAGGAAAGAGAAGCCAGCCCCACGAAGGGAGGAACCCTGAGCCCAGGAAGAAGCAAGCCCTGGGAAGAGAGGAACCCTGAACCCAGAAACAAGACCCTGGAAGAGAAGAACACAGGAAGCCTGAGCCCTTGCAGACGTCAGCAGCCATCCTGCTCCAAATAGACTTTGGTGAGGGAAATAACTTAGGCTTATGGCCTGGTGTCTGTAAGCTCCTACCGCAAATAAAGACCCTTTATAAAACCAACCCATTTCTGGTACTTTGCATCAGCACCCCCTTGGCTGACTAATATAGGCCCCGTGCCCCCCTGAATTCCACTTGGCGTGCTTTCATAAGCCTGATGGAACCACCGCTACTGGACGGCCCAGCTAGCCACAGACAGACAGAAACCAGCCTCCTGGGTGACCTCAAGGCCCGGAACAAGAAACGACGTAGAGACTTCCTGTAGACCTTCCGGGTGAGGTCAATGCTACCACGCTTTAGAAAAGTGGCCATGGGCCTGCAAGGCTGTGCTCTCAAGCTGCGGGCAGCGGGCAGCGGGAAGCCCAGGTTCTGTTCCCATGGAGACGCCCAGTGCTGCAGAGAGGACCGGGTGCTGTTTCCATGCCCTGGGGCTCCTTCCAGCCTCTGAGCACCAAACCCGGGAGAGAGCAAAACCAACCCTAAAAAGTATAATGAGGGGAAACCAGAAATCTGGAGACGCTTGTTATCCACCCCCCTTTAATTCCAAATAGGGTGGCATTCCTAGGAACAAATCTTAAGCATGTATCTTAAACCTTTTAGTTGACAGGGTGGGCTGGGGGTGGCGAGAGGTATGGTGTGGAAACCCAACCCAGGCCAGCTCTGCAGCCTTTGCATTTGTCACGGGCCACATTCAGGTCTCTGGCTTCCAGATGGAGAGGACGGGGCATGCGGGGTGTGGATGAAAGAGCAGCGAGAAAGTGCAAGGTCCACCGGGCTTGCTCGTGTGCGAGACAGCAGGACGGCTGCACAGGTGCGTCCAGCTGCACCTGGGAAGGAAGGACCTGTCAGCGGCCGACACGGCTTCCCACTGTGACGGACCCAAACGCCCAAACAATAGTGAACAGTGCTCGCTGCTGTCAACTGATAACGACACAACAGTGGCCCAGCACCTCACACAGCGAGGAGTGTGGCTCAGGGCCGCTTTCCCTTACTGCCCAATGACAACGTACTCACGACTCTTTTTGTTTTAATTTGGAAACAAGAAAAATTATCGTTGTGTTTGTTGTGATGGACAAAAGAAAAAACTTTGACAAAGGAGCTGCTGCACTGTGCGGGTGGAGCTGACGCAGCGGGCATCTGCCCAGGGCCACTCTGCCGGGTGACCGCGGGTGACGTCCCCCCTGCCAGGCCGGGCGGACCAGCGTTAGCAAGGGGGGAGCCCGTCTCCAAACTGGCCGGCACAAGCAACTGCACCGCGGCAAGAAGGCGTGAGGTTTAAAAATTCAAGCCTTCTTAAAATACCCACGCCCACTGTTCACGCCTCGAGACGAGCTATTTCCAGGCGCGGGCTGGGCGGGTGCCGGGTGCCGTGCTCTCCAGCCCGGGTGCCAGGAACCATGTGCTCCTGGAGTGCTGGCGACCAACCGGGCGCAGCACTGTTCCGGGGACGGGTGCTTTGTGCCGGCCACCCCTACCGTGGAACCAGGCAGGCACCTCTGGGTCAAGCACGACTAGTCACGAAGGAAACTCCAGCACAGCCGGCGGAGAGTTTTCTTCCTCTCATGGTAAACATACCGTAATTTGAATGCATTTAAGGAGGCACAAAAAAAAGGGGCCCACTCTTTGGTGTCCTTCCGTAGAAGAAGAAACAAAAAGCCTGGGCTCGGAGCAGCTCGGGCGGTCACTGGACAAGCCCGTCAAAGTGCCTGAGAAGGAGGGTCTCTGTGCGCTTCCCTTGGGGAGCCCCCGCCCCCGGGCCTTCCCACACTCGCCTCTTCTGAGCAGCAGCTTGTTTTGGGGTGTGGAGCCTGGGTGCACCACACATCTCTGTGGGAACGTGTGGCTGAGGCTGTGGGTGTCGGACGACGCTCTGCCAGTGGTGGGGGGTCAGCAGGTTGGGGCGGCCCCTGCGCCACTTCTTCCCAAGGCCTCTCCTCACTTCTGAACCCGGAGCTCCCCTGAAGAGCCGTGAACGCACAGCCCTAGGGAAGGGCACCCGACCGCCTCCCCAGCGGGGCACCCGTTCGCCCTGCCCAAGCTGCATGGCCCCCTCCCCATGGCCTCCTCCCCTCCTCAGGGGAGAACCAAGGGGGCCAGGGCCAGGGAAGCGCAGTTTGATTTCGACCATAAACCTTACGCTGCCCAAATTGAGAAGAAATAAGCAACAGTCTCAGAAAAAACCTAGTTCCAGCCGTCAAATGAGCAGACCTGGCCCCCGTGGGCTGACGCCGCTGCCGAGGAACGAGAGCCGTGGGGCCCTCGTGGGCTCCTGGGGGCTTTCGTCCATCAGCACAGGCTCAGAAGCAGCTGTGGAACCCAGGGAGGATTCAAGGGGACACCGCACCAGCGGCCTCCCAAGCCAGCCCCGTCCTCGGGCCCCACACGCCCTGCCCGGGGCGACCCCCGCTCGGAAGGCTCCCCGGGAGGAGCGGGGCGAAGGCGCCGTCTCACAAAATTGCAGGAGCCACGGAGGAACGAGGGGAGGAAATGTCCACCAGCACCCCAGGCCCCCTGCCCCCTGGCAGCCCAGCGGAGGCACTCGACCACGGCGTCGCCAGGCCCCGTCCTGAGGCAGTGCTAACTCAGGCGGCATGAGCCAAGCGCAGCCAGGGGCGCCTTGGGAACACCGATCTCACACTTGGTGGGCACGAAGGGGCCAGGCCCGGGCTGAGCTCTCCTGAGCGTCAGAGCCCTGCTTGCGCTCCCCAAGGCCTCCGGGGTCCTTCTCGGGGCTCGTGGCGGGGGCTGCTGGGCCCGAGTGCTCCCTGGCCCCGGCCCCGGCCCGTGCAGGAAGAGGGCTGCAGGGATGGCAGCGCGCACACTGCGCCCGGGGCGCGCGGCCGGCTGGGAGCTGGAGGCCGGCCTCAGGAGGGGCCCCTTGCGGTGCCGCTTCCACCTGACCTGGGCTCAGCCCCCAGGGGACCGGGTCCTCGCACACGCAGAACCGCCACAGAACACCTCCCCGCCGGCGACTGAGCCGCCCCCAGCTGCAGACCCCTTAGAACCCGGCGCCGTGTGTCATGGAAGGTTCTGAAGACAGCGAGGGCGTCCCAGCAGCCCTGTGTGCTGACGGCCAGGAGACCCGAGCCGAAGTTCACGCCCAACGTTTATATTCTAGACTTCCTGAGTCCTCCGGGGAGCGAGGGGGTTACCGCGGATGCGTGTCACCACTACCGAATGACACTGAGGAGCCTCGAGCAAGCGAGTCCAGGGCCTCCTCGGGTAGTGAAGGGCCTGGCTGGGAGGGGAGTCGAGGGACTCTGGGCTGGGCTTGGAGATGGAGGTATGAATGGAAAGAAACCAGCACCCCGGGGCCTGACGACCGGCCTGGGGCCACCAGCTGCCGGCAGGGGGCTCCAGGACGAGGGACAGTGCGTCCCGGCAGTCGACGACGGGACATGCCCAGACATGCGGCGCCTCCCACGGTCCTCAGCCCTCGTTTGCGTGCGTTTCACGTTCAGGTTACGTGGGCCCGCTCTGAGGAGACCCCGGGCCCCACACCACGCGCGCCTCCCTGGGAGCATCGCAAACTCCCCGTTTCCACTCCACCAGAAAGGACCCGCCTCCGCCACGGCCCCGACGTGCAGAGACCACGTCTCCAGCCTCAGAGGGAGAGATGAAGGGGGACCCTGCCCCGGGAGGGCGTGCCGACCCAGGAGGCCGGAGCCCCCACCCGCTCCCCATGGCCGGGCCCCGGCGCCGCCTCCGATGGGACCCGCTGGCCCGTCCATGTCGTGAGAACGTGCTGCTTCGAAACACGTTCACGCTGCAAGATGAACACTGCTGATGAGTGACTACTATTTGTCTTCACTGCATAGTTTATTCTTGGCAAGTAATTTTGAGGTTAGCAAGAGGCCGTTTTCAAATTAAGTAACACCAAGAGACAGGCGTTGCCGCAAATGTGCAGCTTCAGGTGTAAAGGGTTTCTTCAAACTTCCTAAGAGTGGAAAATAACACCCAAGAAGGCCCGCCCACTCCTCGGCCAGGAGCCGCTGCCCCTGGGGAGCAGAGCGTGCGAGGACAGGGCGAGCCTGCTGGGCAGCTCCGGGCCACTCGCCACAGTCCTGTGCAGGCAGGGATGTCCATGCGTGTGGCATCCTTTGTGCTCCGACTTGTGCAATAGGAACGAGAAACAAGTGCCGCCACCACCAACGAAGACCACTCGAGGTGGGGCGGGCAGAAGGGCAAAGCGGGGGGTCTCCAAAGGATTTCATTTCAGAAACAACCTGAGTCCAGGCAAGGAGGTGAAGCTGAAATAAACTCAGGTCCTGACGGGTATGTCCCTGGGCAGACACCGACGCAGCCGCTGCTGACCTGGGCCCCGGCTACCCGGGGCAGAAGGGGGGACCCTCCTGACGGGGCCCGAGGCTTGTGCCACGACCCAGCCGGACCCCCCATGGACAGGAGGACAGACGTGCCCCATCCACCCCCGGCCCCGCAGCCCCAAGACACAGGTGGTCGCCATCTCTGCTTCAGCCCCGGGACCGCCGGGTGCATGGGGTCTGCTCCTGGGGACCCCGAATCGAGCCTGCGAGGGCCAACCCCTTCCGTAACCCTACGCGGCCTCCGGCTGCCTTTTCCACGTTTGCACCAAAGGCGCAGATGCACTGGGGGAGCGGGGACACTGCAGGCGCCACTGCGTGAGCCTGCGCAGCGGCGCTGACTAGCACCAGGACACGGCACGGGGGCACCACGCCAGCGTGCAGGCAGTGGCCTCCTGTCCGGCCTGCCTGAGCTGCTGGCTGGTGCCCTCCCAGGCAGAGGGGAGCGTTCGCCTCCTAGACCACCGGCCTCGGTGGCCTCCTGTCCGGCCCGCCTGAGCTGCTGGCCGGCGCCCTCCCAGGCAGAAGGGAGCGTTCGCCTCCTGGACCGCCGGCCTCGGTGTCCTCCATGCCAGAACGCAGCAAGACCACGACACAGGGCTGCACCCAGCATGGACCCCAAGGCTCCACACCTGGTCCGAGAAGATGCAGGGAAAACAACAATCCCCAAGAGCCCTCAGTTCAGGAGGATGGAGCCCCCGACCGGGCAGGCCAGGCCTCGGGCTGCTCTCGCGCTAACCTGGCTGCGGCTGCAGGGGCACCCGCTGGACAGGGCAGAGGCCGGCCCAGCCCCTGCTCCCCGCAATCCGGAGGATGGCTTTGGAAACATCTGGAGTGTGCGTCAGCAGCACATCTGGTCCCGTCTTCCCAGGAAGACCAGGCAGCAGGGCTGGGCTGCTCCCTGTGGACCCGCACCAGGAGCCCCACCGGGCTTGCGACCCGAGGCAGCAGCATGGACTGGCAGGGCGCGGGCCACGCGACGGCACCAGGCACGGTCCTGGCTTCCTGGTGGGGGTGGCCCATGGCTCAGGCGCCTGCTGCCACCCCAGGCACATCTGGACGAGCATGCCCCCGGGGGGCGCGTGCTCAGCCTCCGCCGCGACAGTGTCCTGGCCGACTCTGAGACACCGTCTGGCGCCTTCTGCCTTGCGCTCCCCGTGGAAAGCTGTCCTAAGGGAACAACTCGGAAGCACAGAGCACGGTGGGGCCCGGCCTGAGTCCAGCAACGGGGCCATCTCTGCGGCTCCACCGCCTCGACTGCTGCGAATCACGGAGCAGCGCAGCCCGAGAACAGCTCGCTCCACCCACCAAAGGGCAGCTGAGAAGAGTACAAGAAGTGGACACACCTGGCCAGCGGGCAGAGCCAGGCAAAACCAGGCGAGGCCAGCCCGCTGGTCTCCCGTTGGCCTGAGGCACTGCTGGGGGCCAGCCGGCCTGTCCATTCTGGCCACAAGGCCTCGCGCAGGGCCAGGGCCCTGGATGCCTGAGCCTGGGCCGCCCGCTGCCACTCACAGTCCAGGGAGAGGGACCAGCTCCCAGCAAGCACGGCCCCTGCCTGCCTGTGCTGAGGCCAGCGCCCATCCCAGGAGTGCCATCGCGTCACTGTCCACCCCCGCAGCCACGGGGTGGCACGCCTGGCCAATGGCTCACCCGCAGGGAGGGCCCGCGGAGCCCAGAGCTGGGCTGAGTCCCCGGGCTTCTCCAGGCCAAGCAGCCGCCGCCCCTCCAGCCACAGGGCTCTTCCACTGGCAAAGCCAAGGTCCCCTCTCCCTAGACGTCCATCTCTCCTAAGTCCAGTCCTCCTAGCAAGGAAAAGCCAGCAGCGCCCAGGACTGTCCAGTGAGGTGACCCTCCCCGCGGCCTCCTGAGGGCCCCGTTTCAGACGTGCTGGTAATCTGGATCTGCATGCCCGCGGAGGGCCCGCCGCAAACGGGCCTCGAGGAGGGAGGTTGCTTTAGCGTCGGCGCAGTCCACTCGAGGACGGGGCCTTGAGCCCCGGGGCTGGGGGCCTGAGAAAGAGGACGCTGTAGGAAGACGTCAGAGGTGGGGGCCGGGGAGGGGGTGGGGCAGCACCTGCGAGGGAGGGGAGAGGAGGAAGGAGGGAGGAGGGTGGAGGGAGAGGGGGGAGGGGGCAGCACCTGCGAGGAAGGGGGGAGTAGGCGGAGGGAAGAGGGGGGCAGCACCTGCGAGGATGGGGGGGAGGAGGAAGAGGAGGAGGGAGAAGGATGGAAGAGGGAGGAAGGAGGAGGAAGAGGAGGAGGGGGAGGAGGAAGAGGAGGGAGGAGGGGGCAGCACCTGCGAGGAGGGGGGAGGGGGAGGAGGAGAAGGAGGGTGGAGGGAGCAGCACCTGCAAGGAGGGGGGAGGAGGAAGAGAAGGGAGGGGGAGGAGGAAGAGGAGGGGGGAGGGGGAGGAGGAGAAGGAGGGGGGAGGGAGCAGCACCTGCAAGGAGGGGGGAGGAGGAAGAGAAGGGAGGGGGGAGGAGGGGACAGCACCTGCGAGGAGGGGGAGGAGGAAGAGGAGGAAGAGGAGGAGGGAGAAGGATGGAAGAGGGAGGAGGGGCAGCACCCATGGGGAGGCCACGACAGCTGAGCAGTGGACACCACTGGCCCAGAGGAGGGCAGCTGCCAGCCTGCGGCCTCCAGAGCCGCACAGCGAGTGCCTGCGTGCGTCCCTGGCCCCAGCAGCCGGGCAGGCTGAGGCAGCACGTACATGCGCAGCCGCTGCAAAGCTCGGCGCCGAGCCATGGTGTCCAGCTTCCACATTTACGAGCCCTCTCCAAACAGAGGCCGCCAGCCATCGACTCGGTGTCAGGAGGCCTCCGTGCCCAGCTCCGGGCCCTGGCACCTGCGGGGTACGCATCCTCTTCGAAGGTACCCCGGCTGGGTGCAAGGCCCAAAGTCAAGCTCCCACTGCGCTCTGCCTCAGTCACGTCCGTGCTAGCCTGGTTATGGGGAGGGGGGGCCTGCCTACCAAGCATTTAGCTGAAACATTAACAAGGAGCCTGCCCCGGGCATGAGCGTGACCACAGGGCAGGGGAGGCAAGAGCAGCAGGGCCGGCCGGGCCTGGGGGCTTCTGTCCAGCGTGGCACAGGCAGGCTCTGGCCCGGCCCCAGGCCCCTGGCATGGGTCACGTCTCTAACTCCCAGCTCCACCTGCCCGGGAGAGACGGGGTCTCGGGCTAATGCTCGCCCAAGACCATGTGGCCAGTGGCTACAAGGCGAACCCCACGAGGCTGCGACTCCAGCTCTTCTCAGCAGTCAGACTTGCCCTTCTGGGGGCCCGATTTGTTAGAAAAAACAAAAAGAATGATCACCCAGTAAATTCCATAATTAGGAAACCTCGAAAGCCTCGTTTGACATTAAAAATAATTTTCCTTTACGACAAGGAGGAAAATTAAGCTGAATTCCTTCCACCTCGGCTTTTGCTACGAAGAGAAAACAGAGTCAGGCTTCCCTCCCTTCTCTTCTGCTGGCCTGCCTCTTGGCTGAACACGGTCTGACCAGGGACTGTGTCCTCCTGGGGCAGGTCCTCCCCAGAGGGACCCAGGGCTCCCTCAGGTACCAGCCGAACGTCACCCCAAACAGAAAGCACAGCAGCAGGTGCACCGCTGGTGAGCCGAGGCCTGCTCAGAAGCCAGCTGGCCGTCCCTCTCCAGCAGGCCTCCCAGCAGCTGGACCTGGCTTGGTCGTGAAGGGCTGTGGTGCTGCGGAAGGCAGAAGCGCTCGGGCCCACATGCTCTCCCTCTAGGAGAGGCACCGCCGGCAGATGGGAGGCTGTTTCGAGGGCGGGCCCACACGTCACCTAAAGCTCTAAAGCTCCAGTGCATCCATCTAGTACAGCGGCCGAGCTCCCACTCAGCAGCTGCGACGCGCTCCTCGGCACTGGGGCCAATCTGCCCCGCTTGCACGGCTCCCTCCACCGAACACGAGAGCTGGAGCACAGGGTCGCAGGGGACGGTAAATGAGAGCAGTAGAGGAGGAGCAACGGCCCCAAGAGGCGGGGAGGATGGAATGAAGGGCAGTGACCGTGACTTCACAAGTTTTTTTTTTTTTTTACTTTGTGGGTCATTGTTTCAATAAGAAACAATGGCCTAAATGTTAAAAATCAGTGACTGGGGAAGTGCATGTGGCTCAAGGGATAGGGCCTCTGCCTACCATATTGGGAAGACCTGGGTATGATCCCTGGGGCCTCCTGGTGAAAGAGAAGAGGAGAAAGCGTGCCTGCGCGGCGAGCCAGTGCCCACATGGTGAGCTGAGTGCCCACGCTGTGAGCCAGTGCCTGTGCAAGTGAGCCACACAGCAAGATGACAATGCAACAAAAGAGAGACAAAGGGGAGAGTCAAGGTGAAGCGCAGCAGAGACCAGGAACTGAGGTGGCACAATTGACAGGGAACCTCTCTCCATGTCAGAGGCTCCCAGGATAGAAGCCTGGTGAATCCTAGAGGAAAAAGACAAGAAAAGAAGACAAAAAGAGAAAGAGGTACAGAGGATCACACAGCAAATGGACACAGACAGCAAAACCAGCCGGGGGGCGAGGTGGGGGGAGGAGGGTAGAGGGGGGAAAATAAATAATAACAAAATAAATAAAAATTTTTTTTTAAATTCAGTGACTGGATTTATCTACATGAGAAAATCATCCCTAGGTTACTTCTCTACCCTGAAAGCATAGTGTGTCACAGACCAGCCAGCAGTTCAAGGTGTCCTCAAGCTCACGCCCCACAGGGACCTGCCACACGCCCGCACACGGTGACGGCTACCGGTTGGCCCGGGTGCTACACTTCCCCTCCAGTAAGAACCCCCTGGGCAGGCCACGCTTCCCGACTGCAAGTCATCAGAGGAAGCGTCGGGGACTCGAGATGCCAGCATTCACCTCCTCACCCTGGGAGAGGAAGCAGCGAACTTCTCAGCTGCCGAGAGGAAGAGGAAACAGACACGAGTCTTAGGTCCCTTGATCAGAAATCGACATCACTCTTGAGGCGGGTGACATTGCAGGCCAGTGGTCGGACTGCCCGGTCCACCCCACGGAGCCGGCCCGTCCTGGTCCTCCTTCTCAGGTCGACTGGGGTCAAACACCCACGAGTACAGGTTCACAGCTAAGGAAGAAAGGATCTTTATTCTCACCGTCCTGTTCAATTTTCCCAAAGGCCAGTGAGCTGGGAACCCTCAGATGCCCTTCCTGTCTCAACACAGCGCAGGGGCTTCGCGATTTCACCAGCACGCCGGGAAGCCCTGCTATCCAGGTGAAAGAGCCCTCAGAAACACGCGAGGAAGGTGACAGCCACTCAGCACTTCATTCTAAGTGAAACTTCAAAAAAAGTGCCAAATTGTATTATGCTTGAAACATGTTTCCTTCTACAGTAATCCTGTCGTTTAAAAGCTCAAGGGACAAATGGGACATTAGGCTTCTTGGCCGACACTGAGCGTCCACATCTTCTGCGTCCACCAGCACCTCGGCACGCGGCACGCAGCAGGCACCACCGTCTGTGGCTTCGGTCGTGCTGTCCACCGCACTGCCTTTCATGCCCTCCACCCGCTCCCAGCTGAGGCCGGCCACGACCACGACCTGCTCTTGCAGTCCCAAGAGCCCGAAGGCCAGCAACGGCAGTGAGCGTGCGACCTTCCCTCCCAGCCCTGACCACTCCCCGGAGGGTGCGTGTCTGAAGGCAGGTATTTCGCACAGTACAGCAACTTCCCTTCTGGAACACAACCAGAATCCAAACATGACCCGAGCTAAGGCTATGGAAAACATTCCTCCAATTTTATAATATTTGCACCCATCAGAGCTCCTAGAATTTGGACTGGGAGGCCAGGCAGGCCCTGGTTAAAACAGGAGTGAGTGTCCTAGGGGTTTTTTCCAATTCCAGTTATTTTTACACAGGATTTCTGCTTGAGAAATCTCGCCTTCCACCCACCTTCACTCCTTTGTTAAGTCAGAAAGTCAGTGTTAAGTCTCTTCAGGATATCTTGGTTCCACTTTGCTGCTGGCGCTGCTGGCAGCCTGCTCGGACGGGATCCTCGGGCTGAGACCTCGTGCACACGCTCACTGGCTGCCCCGCGCCGTCGTCCAAACCAGCAGAACTACTGGGTCTTACACCGACCACGCCAGGACCACGTGCGCACCCGCTGCCACGCGCTGGAGCCCAGGTCCTCGGACGAGGGTCTTACAATATGAAATACCTATTTCATTCATTCAACAAATAATCACCAAGTTTTGATAGGATGCTGTGCTTTACTACACTGCTACAGCAAGGAAGAGAAATGAATAAAACACACACCGAACATTACCCAACTATTCCATCCAACCTCTTAAACCTAGATTTCAGAGTGACGCCACGGATGAAAAGCAGTGCTCCAGTTCCGAGGCCCTGCACACCTGCAGGGACTGCCTCGAGCCGCAGAGCCTGACGGGAACACAGAACAGGCTCTGGAAAGGCCGCGAGCACCGCAGTCCAGCGAGGCGCGTCCGACCCACAAGACGTCCCATTAGAAGTCTGACTGTGAGTTGCACACAGTGAGCCCCTTCGAATACCGTGGCTTCAACTCTCTAACATCCTGTAAATACACATTTAAAAACTCATTTCACCCAAGTTCTTCTACAAAATTTCATAATATCCTTCTCAACCAAAAACTTTTGCCATTTTTTGGGTCCTTGCCTGACTTGAAAGCTTCTTCTATGTTACAACTTCTCTAACAGTATACCGAGACACTTAAAAGGGACAAAGAACGATAGGCCTAAAAATACACCAGTTTTGCTGACGAGTTTGGCACCACTGAAGCCCAAGCCTCCCCTTCTCGCTGCGCTCAGGGTGGCCCGAGGCTGGACGGCCGCTCTTGGGTGTACTGCTCCGCCTGGCGCAGGGCCAGCCTGCTCCCTGCCCCGAGTCTGCTGGAGACCAAGACGCTGCCTAAGGAGCAGGAACTGCCCAGTGCCCACGTCCCTCCCGGCAGCCGCCGAGACGAACGATGAGCCTGCTCTCCAGGTGGCCCACGCCGGGGCCTCCTGCAGCCGGACAGCCCTTGACTGACTGACAGGAGACACAGGTATTTCTGCGATTTTCCTGAGAAGATTTTTAGAACCAGTCAACGTCAACTCATTCGACTTCTGACCTTTGAAGGCTTAAATGATATTTTCCACCATTTCTGGTAAGGAAAGCTTTTCCATAAGGGATTAATTCCCAGAACTACCTCGTTCTCCGGAGTGTTCTGTTTGTGTTTTGGCACGCAATGCAGGAACATATTTTCTTGAAGGAACATTTTTATTAGAAGAGCCACAGGGTGGGCTGTCTGTGAAGTGAAGATTACCCTCCCACGTGTGACAAACCCCTGGAGCGGGTCCACAGGCTCCTGGAAACAGAAGCAACTGATTTTCTGCTAGAGACACCCCCCCCAACACACACACGTCTTCTCTTCACCCCCCACTCGTGCCCCCCAAATCTTAACATTTCCATCTCTTCTAGTCTTTTTCCCCACTGGGTTTAGAAGACCTCATTTCATGGAAAAGATTCTGGAAACTACTGAAACTTACTTTTAAGCAAAATATAAGAAGAAACACAAAAGATTTAAAATGCCAAAGCGGTTGTGAGCTGGATACTGTCAAGTTGAGAACAGCCTGGGTTTGTCACTGTATCACTTCCGCGTGTTAATACATGTGCACACGCTTTGTGTGTGTTCATTATTAGAGATGGGTAAAGCCAGAACCGAAAACATCCCCAAGGGTTTCGACTCGTTTGCTGTTGTTTGGCCCACGGGCACTACATAACCTTTTTTCATATACTTCATCACCAAAGATAACATTAGCAACTACTAGTTAAAAAACTGATCAGTGTCCCAATATATATATTACTGAAAGAGTATCAAATAATTCTAGAATGTAAGGTGCGGCAAACCTCAAATTGTTTATAGATTTCCCACGTGACTGAAAATAGTCCAAATATAGAAAAACAATTGACCCAAATTAGAAATTCCCAAAGGCTGTGAAATCGCCCATCAGCAGAGCTCGGTGCCACGGAAGGGCTCAAGGCACACATCACCCAGATCCCCTGGCCCGTGCGTGGAGCCCACTGTGGGGCCACAGGGCTTCTGGGCGGCTCTGCACACCCACACCACCCCAGCAGCTGGCTGGCGGGGGCCCAGCCCTCCTTGCCCGCGCCTCCTCTTAAGCCCTTTC
The DNA here is from genome assembly GCF_030445035.2 of Dasypus novemcinctus. Taxonomy (NCBI): domain Eukaryota; kingdom Metazoa; phylum Chordata; class Mammalia; order Cingulata; family Dasypodidae; genus Dasypus; species Dasypus novemcinctus. Next base: position 2,066,721 of record NC_080690.1, read on the forward strand.
TCATCTAAGTTCCCTCACCCCAGTCCCCAGGAGCGGGGCAAAGGAAGTCCTGTCGCCTCCGCTGCGAGAGCGGCAGCAACAGCGCTCACGACCAGCAAAAATCCACCCGACCCGGGTCGTGGCAGCAATGACGGTGGAGAACATGGAGGTGTTAGTGATGGGACTGGTGGCAGCAGTGGTGACAGCGATGCAGGTGACGGCAGTGACTGGACGTGGAGGGGACAGCGGTGCCTGGTGGAGGTGGTGGTGGCAGTGATGGTGACGGCGTTGACTGGAGGTGGTGGTGTCTGTGATGGAGGTGATTGTGCTGGAGGTGACAGCGGTGACTGGTGGCGGTGACAGTGCTGGAGGTGACAGCGGTGACTGGTGGCAGTGGCAGTGATGGAGGTGACAGCGGTGACTGGTGGCGGTGACAGTGATGGAGGTGACAGCGGTGACTGGTGGCGGTGGCAGTGATGGAGGTGACGGTGCTGACTGGTGGCGGTGGTGGTGTCACCAGTGTCCTACAGAAGGGATCCAGCCTGGACCTTCGGGACTCTTGAGAACTGGGTCTGGACCCATCCCTGACTTTCACTCCCTGAACAAACGTCCTCATCTGCGAAAGGGGACCTAGTTCCTAAACTTCGAGTTTTCTCCAAGAGAAACTAAGTTCCTTCTTACAGTGATTCCTGTGCATAACAACAGGGCAAGTGGGATCATCGTATCAAAACAAAACACTCTGTCAAACTGGGTAACAAAAGTACAAAGTATAAAAAATAATCTGAAAGATAACACCAATGACTTTATTCTTCTAAAAGTCAATAAATTTATAGAGGTTAATTTTAGCTCAGATAAAAAATACAGAAACCAAAACGCTGTCCCGCTAAATCTCCCTTTTCCCAGAACAGCCAGGCCAGGGGGCAGTCGGGCGCTCAGCACCGACGCCGCAGCGGGCTCTGCTCAGAGGGGCAGCGGGGCCTGCGGACACGAGGCGGCTGCGCGCTGCGGTTGCGCGCTGGTGCTGGCCTACTGGCAATCATTTCCTCTACTCTGTAACATGCTCGATACTTTTCACAGGATGTTTAATTTTTAAAATTTGCTGTTATATGTTTGTGGCATAAAAACTGATTTTCCCTTTTGCCAAAAGCCCTCATTCAAATTGATGAACCACCTAACCTCGTGGCCTGCTCAGCCAACTGGTCCGGAGCCCACAGTGGGGCCTCAGGCTTTTACTACCTCCTAATGTCTTACCACGAGAAACGCTGGCCTTATCTCGCAGATGAAGGGCTTCTACTGTGAACGCCAGCTGGCCTTTACGTTGCCTCTGATGATACGTTGGTGTTTTTTGAATAAGACAAAGGCTCCTGGGCTGGCTGGGTTTGCGCGTCACAGACGCGAGTGAACACAGGTGCGCTGGAGGACAGCCTCTTAGGAAAGGGGGGCAGCTGGCGGAGACGGCGTGGCCAGCGGCCCTGTTCTCCGGGGGCCGTGCCTGCGATCAGGGGCCGTCTTCACCCACACCGGGCAAGGCCTGGAGCCAGTGCCGGCCCCACGCGCCTCTGCCCCACTCTCCCCGCCCAGAGCCCAGGCAGCCGAGCCCGCCCGCGAGGACGCGCCTCCCAGGCCTTCTCCACAGTGAGCGCCACACACACCAAGGCCAGACCCCCCTCCGAAGGAGGACTTTGCAAAAGAAACAAACAAAAAACCATTTTTCGGGGGTTCTTGGAATTTACAAGATGGCATGAATTCTACTTAGCATGTAGGAAGACGAGAACAAGACAAAACCAGCAGCCCCATTTTTTAAAGCAACTGCTTTACATCAAAAGGAAGCCGCTTTTGAGTTTCTGAGCCGTTCCTGCCAACTGTGTGGCGCCGCGGGCAAGGCCTGCTCTGGCCCACTCGGGGCAGACGTCTGAAGCGAGGGGCTCCTCTCGACCCGGGCGGAGCGCGCCGCACGCAGGCCTCCCTGTCGGCAGGGGAAAGGCAGCGGTGGCGCCGGCCCCTGGATCAGCAACAGCGAGTGCGGCAGGCCTCCAGCGTGCGTGGGCAGGAGTGGGCGCGGGAGGCGCTGTGGTGCCCAGGCTGGGGAGGCCGCACTCCCGGAGCGGCACAGCCTGCAGTCAGGACGCTGAGGAAACGCCAGGAGACAGACGCCAGGAGGAGCGGCTGCGTCGACATCAGCGGGCCTTCCTCGGCAGGTCCCGCCCTGCACTTCAGGGCGGGCAGCGGCCTCCAGGCCACACAGCCTTGCTGTGGGCGACGCGCACGTCCCACTGGCCTGGCCGCCCAAGCACAGGGTACAGGCCCCCGTGACCCCATGCCCGAGCTGGGGGCACGGCTGAGCCCCACGGCAATGGCAGCAGCTGCTCTCCTCGGGCCGGCCAACAAGGCAAGCGGCACTGCGCCAGGCCAGAGGGAGCCGCCGAGAGCCCTGGGTCCCCGAACAGCCACGGTGGTGAGGCCATTCCCCCAAGAGGCCTGTGACACGGACATGCTCTGAGGCCACCGGGAATGAGAGCCACACGCCTAGTTCTGGGGGTTCACGGTTGGGGCCCAGGCCGGCCGAGGAGACGCCGACGCGGACGCAGGGCCGTGGGCAGCTGTGGTGGCCAGGCCCGCGCAGGGAGGACTCAGAGGCCCACGGCAGGAGCTCCACCCCTTCCCTCAGCTGCAGAGCGCAGTAAGGCCGGCCACCTGCCTCACTGGGCATGGCGCGGGCACAGGGCACAGTCCTGCCCCAGGCCGTGAGCGCGCCAGCCCCCTGGCCTTCCCCAACAGAAGCCGTGCAGAGAGCGGGCAGGGAGGGCCGACCCCCGCCTCCAGAAGGCCGCCCGAGGGGCCGCTCGACAGCCGCTTGGAGGCGCGTCTTGGCTTTCCAAAGGCCCTCTGCGTATTGACGGAGACCTTCCCTGACTCGCCCGCGTGGGCATAGGGCAAACCGAGCGCCACTGGAACAGCGGGCACGAGGCGCGTTGCCGGGCCAGAGGGAGCTGCGCGCACGGTGTTCAGAGGCGCCTGGGCCAGCCAGCAGCAGCCAGGGATCCAAGCAGGCTGCTCGGGGGGCTGCCTTGGTCACGTGAGCACTTAGGTTCTTGCTCGGTTCCCCTAAACCCCACAGAAACGAGGCGGACAGAACACAACAGGCATCCGTGCCTGAACCTAGACCATGTCTACACACGGGACTCCACGTCCGTCTGGCGCTTTCAAATCTACGTTTTACGTGGCGAACAGAGAGTGATGGGCACCGAGAACACTTCTTCCCAGGCCTTCAATGTGCCTAACGGAGCGTCACCAGCCTCGCATCATTAGCCGGGCTGCCGCAGCGCAGCACACGGTTAGTCAACCCGGTCAAGTCTCTCCAAGTCTCTTCCTGGAGGGAGGTTCTGATTCCAGGTGGGAGCACCGCTGTGCGCACACTTGACGTTCCGACCCTGCCAGCCAGCGCGAAGCTGGCTCCCGGCGTCGCAAAGTCCTAAGCTGCCTGCCGCGCTCCGCTCGCCTCACCTTCCTGACCGTTCTCACAGACCCGCGTCGAGCCTGCGTCCCAGCAGCGGCCACACAAGCAGCTCCAGGCGCCTGTTGGCCTGTCCTCTGGGACGCTGAGGGGGGGCCCGGTGCGAGCCGCTGGACTGGCTGCGGTCTGGGCATCACCAACAAGCCAGAGGGTTAAAGAGGCCGCCTCTGCAAAGCCTCCCCAGTTCCGACTTTCAAGAGTCTACACGGAGTAATCGAGCAAAAAACAGCCAGGCTGGGATTGGCGCATCAAGACCTGTGCCAGGGAAGGGTGACTGGCTCCGTGCCAGTGCCGGGCAGTGTCAGGGGGCTACGACAACCTGGCCGCTCCGTGTGGAAGGCTCCGGCTCTTGCGTGGACGGCCACGAGGCATCGAGGGCACAGAACCCCCTCCAGCCACCAGCACCCCGGCCTCCTTCCCCTACTGTCCCCACGACGCCCTTCCAATGAGCTCTGTCAAGCCACAGGACGGGCCCTGCCCAGCACTGACGGGCACGCGGGTCTAGCGCAGGGCGTCATGCCTCTAGACAGCCGTGCGCTGTCACGGCCCCGCAGGCGGCTCAGATCCTGGCCATCTGCATTTCTTTTTTCCATTCCTCGTCAAACGTCAACGGTCAGGGTTTTACTCCCCCTTGAGTGCAGTGCACCTGCCCCGTCCTCCCGCTGGCGTCAGCCTGGCGCGGCGTCGGTCTTGTCCTCCCCATCGTGGTTCCTATGGCTCTGCTTTCAACACATTCCAATCTGGGGAAACCATTTGCTGTGAGGGTCCAGGACTCCAGTTCTTCAGAAACCTTCCTTGGGCCTGCCGAATCTGGACTGGGGTGTATCAATTATATGGGATCCTAGAACGGCTCCCCAAGAGAAAGATAATGTGACTCTACTATTTTAAAATTTCCAGCAGCTGCGTTAAAAAAGAACCTACTGAAATTAATTTTAGTAATATAACTCATTCAACCAAAAGTATCCAAAAGTTGATAATTTATTTAAACAGGTAACCCACATAAATCATTGTTGGGGTATTTTAACATCCTTTTTACATCCTGAGTCTCCAAAACCCAGTGTGGGTTCTGCGACGGCAGCACCCCTCCGGCTGGAGGCACCCACTTTCAGTGCTCATGAGCCCCACTGGTGGTGGATCCCGGCTGGCCACACAGAGCCTGCACGCCCCAAGGTGCTGCGACGCCACACTCGGCCCCCGTGCTGGACTGCGGGTCGCTCGTGCCCCTCCAGCTGCCAGCCCAGGGGCCATCCACAGAGGTCCCAACACAGAGAGAGTGTTGAGCCAGCGGGGCAGGCACAGTAAGCGTGCCCCGTGCACCCAGACTCCCACCCTGCAGGTGCACCAGGCCAGTGCTCTCCTGCTGACACGACTTCACAGCACAGCGGCCCCGGGCCCCTCCCCGCAGCAGGCCTGCGGTCCTCCTGCAGGAGACTTCTCCTCTGCATGGCGGGCGAGCTCCGGTGCAGGCTGATCCAGGGCTCCCTCCTTGCGGGATGGTGCGACACCACGCGAGGTCCGACTCTCCATGGACGTGGGAGCTGTGTGCTCAAGCACGCTCCCACCGCAGTGGCCCACTGGCGAGTCAAAACACTCAGGGGCAGTAACCCACACGAAAGGCAAGCACGCTCGTTTTAAAAGCATCTTACCCTGTTAACTGCCATTGCCCCAGCTGAATCTTTCCTGGAGGATCAAGAATGAACAGCCGCATTGATGGGACTGAGATGCTGTTAGCAAATGTCTGAAAATCAAGGGTGCTCTTAATTTGAATACTGCATTATGCTCTAACTTAAATCACATTTCCTATGCCTTATATAATTTAAAGGCCAAGAAAACAATTACCTTAAGAAAAATAAGAGGGAGAGAATACTGTGTTTTTACTTTAACACACTAAAAAGAGTTACAGGAGATGACTGGTCTGGATACAAGTCCCATGGCGGAAAGCTCCATGTAGCCAAGCACGTGGCCTCTGCAGGTGTACACAGCGGTGGGGGGCAGAGTGGGCACAGCAGACGCTGCCATTCGCTGGCGAGACCCCCCAGCATGGGCATCAGCCACAGAGCAGTGAGCCTGAGCGCCTCATGAGCACGTCACAGCCGTCACCGTGCGTCCAGTGGGAGCTGTGACCTGAGAATGTGGTTAGGACAAATGACCTCCTGTGGCCACCCCTCTTCCCTCCTGGCCTCAGATTGAGCCTCCCTGCAGAGCACCAGCGTGTCCCTGCCTGAGCCTCTAAGCACGTCACCAGCTCTTACACCCGGGCAGGTAATTTCATGGTATCGTCAGCTGATCAGTTACCTCTGGCCAATCATTTGTACTTGGACAAGTCTTCAATCACAACAAATTAATCAGAACCAAAACAAATACACCTTTTTTTTTTTAAGATTTCTTTTTCTCTCCCTTCCCCTCCACCCCAACCCGGCTGTCTGCTCTCTGTGTTCATTTGCTGTGTGTTCTTCTGTGTCTGCTTCTATTCTTGTCAGCGGCACTGGGAATCTGTGTTTCTTTTTGTTGCATCATCTTGCTGCGTCAGCTCTCCGTGTGTGCCGCACCATTCCTGGGCAGGCTGTGCTTTTTTCATGCTGGGCAGCTCTCCTTATGGGGTGCGCTCCTTGCACGTGGGGCTCCCCTGCACGTGGAACACCCCTACGCGGGGAACACCCCTGCACTCCTTGCGCGCATCAGCACTGCCCGTGGGCCAGCTCACCACACGGGTAAGGGGGCCTGGGGTTTGAACCCTGGACCTCCCATGTGGCAGGCGGACGCTCTATCAGGTGAGCCACATCTACCTCCCCAAACACACCTCTGGCTATCTAAAGTCTTAGGGTCTGACTAGTCCCTGTAACGAACTACCAACAACTTTACCAACATTCATCACCTAATTTGAAGACCTGCTCTGAACTAGAGCAAACGTTTAAGCTGTAGGACTCTGGGCTCCTCAGCGCCCTCTCCGGGGGTCCAGGCGCTTCCTCCAGCTGCAGGGCCCAATTTAGAGTCTTTAAAGCAATCAATCCCAGGAGACAGCCACAGCAAAAGGCAACACCACTACATGCACCATCGCGCTGCTGCCGTGCGTTCGCTAAGTACTCAGGAACCAGGTTACTGCTGCCGCTCGTGCTTCACAGCAGAAACCCCTGTGCACCCCAGCAGAGCTGCCTTAGGAGCCTCAGGGAAAGGCGGGCATTTTGGACTGGCTGGGACTACGTCATCACTGTTCCCATTCAAGAGGCCAGGCCAGGCCCCCGGCTCTGAGACCCGCTCCCCAGCCCACTCAGCCTCCCCAGCCCACTCAGCCGCGAGTATGCTGGGCTCACATACACAGGAAGCCCGCCACTGGCCACATCCTGGTGACATCCATGGGACACTTATCTTTGAGCTCTGACAAGGGGTAAAAAAAAAAGACAGACATGGGCCATCCTTTTGATTTCGTAAGACTTCACGGTGCTCGCCCGGTCACCGCATAGAGTGACACATCTGTACCTGGAATGGGGAGGAATCCAGTTCTTCTTTGGAGGGCTCTACCCACCACCCGTGTTTCAAAGACAGAGCGGAACTCGGGGGACCGTGAGCAGCGCCCGGCCCGCGGGGGTCTCGCCTGCCTCCCCTCCAGGAGGCACATCTTCCACACACGGGAAAGGCTCCCCTGGTAAGCGACCGCAACGCAGGAGTTCAGGGTTAACGTTTCTCAGAAAATAGTTTAATTATGAAATCAAACTCTGTGTGTTGAAAAGTTCCATGGCTCTTGCTCTCCAGGCCTCCAAGGCCAAGAACCAGAATGTGGCCCATTAGCCAGGTCCACAGGCCTTCCTGTTGCCAAGGACGCGTGCTGATAGGAAAAGCAATCCTTGCAGGAAAAACGCCCCTCTTGGCCTTACGGCAAGCGATCATCTTTTTGCGAATCTGAGGGCAGCATACCCTCCCTTGCGCCAAAAGCGCCTGGGGCAGGGACAAACGCAGCAGAACGCACAGGCAGTTAACACAAGCCCCAGGCCACGGAGAGTGGGCAGTTATGTGGCTCAAGTCCAGGATTTATGGGCTACGCTAGAAGAAGGAAACTTCAGAACAGCCCAAATTACCAGAACACGAGCCATGATCCAAACTAAAGGATGGCTCCCAAGATAAATTTTTAACTGCATCAGTCTTAATTAAGATGCAAAAATTGGGCCAATTTTGAATCCTGTATTATCAACATTAAGCTGAAAAAAAAAAAAAGACTTGCCAAGATCAGTGTCCCCGTCACCTTCAAATACGTCCTATGCATAAATGGGCAGGGCAGGGGAAACGCTCACTGCCTGCCAAAGCGCTCCAGCCCCTGGCAGTGCCCGGCGGGCTGCACTGCTTATGCCAAATGCCATTTCCCGGCGGCTTGAGAAGGAGCGAGACTTGCTGAAAGGCGAAGAGGCTACCTGCACCCACGCCTCCTTCTGCTTAATGAGTATTTGGTAAGAATGTGGCTGGGGATGGGCTCTAGTAATGAGAAGCGCAGATCTCCAGCTCTGTCCATCCAACATCCTGAGTGGCAGCACACGGCCGTGAGGCCCCAGGCCCTGGCGAGCCCACGTGAACTACAATTGGGAAATTTAAATAACACAGACCATCCAACATTCCATCTGTTAAGAGTTCCTTAAGATGACTACATTACATCTGGTTTCTCACTTAAAGTCATTTTATTTCATTTACAAAGTTAATTTTGTAACCTAACTCATTTTACAGTGACCAGGCTCGAATGATCTGCTCTCTTTAAAAGGTTCATTTCCTAATTAATTAGCCGACGCTTTAATGAGGTAGTTTTTCCTGTCTCTAAAAGCCACACGCGCGTCTCGAGGGCTGCAGCGGGGAACACCACTCGAGAATGGCATGGGTCGAGCTGCTCTCAAGCGTGGAGAATAAACACGTCTTTCTCCAGCCCGCAGCCCGCCTCTGCCTGGCCGCCCACTGGGGTGCAGCTCCTGCCGACGTGCCTGGCGGGGACCCCGAGACCCTCGGGCGGGCGCGCTGCCTGCAGGATTTCCAGGACCGCCCCGGGGGCGGAGGCGCTGGGCCGGCCGCCCCGCCACAGGAAGGCCTCCGCAGGCCACCCCTGGGCCCGTGGCCTGGCCCGGCCCTTGCTGGAGTTGTTCCTCCGTGCCTCTCCTGGCCAGGGGCCAGAGCAGCCACGCAGTCGGAAAACGGCCCCTGCCCGCCCGCCGCTCTCTCCACCTTATCCTGCACTAGCGGCTCCGCTAGTAAACCCACCCCTCAAAATGACATCTGCTTCCTGGAGAACGTGACGGCACAGCTGGCTCTGAGGAGAGGACGCTCTCGGAGGCCCTTGGCCCTCGGCAGGGCCGGGCAGGGCCAGGAGGGGGGTGGCCAGGCCCCTGAGGACAGCGCTCCTAGCACGGCTGCCCTCTGGCTTGTGGAGGGGTCCCTGGTCACGGCCACCAAGCGCTGGGCGTGTCCCGAGCACCAGCGCCGAGTAGGGAGAGGGCTGTCGGTTCACACAGAGCAGCTCACGAATGGGAGAAGAGGGTTCTTGGATTTGGGCAAATCTCGCCCCCGCAAGCGTCCTCCGGTGTTGCTGCCCGGCCCCTCGCCAAATCCTCAGCCCTGCGCGCCTCTCCAGCCCGGAAGCAGGAAGCCTCAGAAGCGGCGCCAGGACCAGGGCCCCCTGCGCCCACTGCAGGCCCCCAAGCTCCTCCCACTGCCTTGGGTCCTGGCCACCCCAGCCACAGGCTCTGCCGGGTGGGGCACAGCCCTCGAGGGGCAGGCCTTCCGGAAGGGCAGGCCCCGCTCTGGTGGAACCCCGTTTTCCCTTGTGCTCTCCTGATGTCCCCAGACCTGTGTTCCCCTCCCCAGGGCTCTGCCTCTGAGACAGTCCCCAGTGAGAGCCACGGCCTCGAGCCACCGTCCCTGGGGCCTGGGCCCCGGGCCCCAGGCTTACCTCTTGTGAACAGGAGGCAGGGCACGGTGGGCTGCAGCCGCGGCCCGAGAGGTGCTGGGGAGAGGCCCTCTGGTGAGGAAACGACGCCTCCTGCCACGCCGCACGGCGAGCCCCTGGCACCCGCAGACGGCGGACACCGCGATGGCAGCCCTCAGGGGCCCTGAGTCAGAGGCGAGGCCGGGCCAGTACTGGCCTCTCGAGCCAAGACGCTGAGACAGCAGATGCCCACGGCAGCTCAGCTGGGGACAGGCCTCAGGCACCGACAGACAACTAATACCGCGGAGCTGAGAGACCCATAAGGAGACGGCCCCCAGCTCAAGCCGCGCTCCCGAGCCAGCGGCAGCGTGTGCCGGTCAGAGGGCCTGGAAGGGGCCGTGGCCGGGGGGCCCTTGAGACAATCTTGCCAACGAGGTGAGCACAAGAGGCCCTTGTTGCAGTGTCCGGTCCCATGTCCTCGAGACATGACGCAGCCAAGGCAGGGCAGCCGGCTCACCCCGGGAATGCCAGCCAGTTGCAGCTCAGCGCCGGGCAGGGCCTGTGCTCTCGGCGCACTCCCAACGCACTGGCGATGAGGATGCTGAGGCACAAAGCGTCCCTCACCCAAGACGACACGAAGGCAGCCACTTGGGGGCTGAGCCAGCCGTGACCCTCCCACCCACCCAGCTCCCTCCCGAAAGATCTGCCCTAAGTGGGCCCTGGCAGGGGGCCACAGGGCCACAGGAGGCTGTCCTCGGGAGGACAGTGCTGCCGTGGGGCCGAGAGCTGGGGAGCTCCGCCCAGTCTCCCTCCGCAGCCCCCACCCCACCTCCTCCCACCCCTCCGCGCCCCCTTCCTGAGGCCGCCAGGGCCCGAAGGGTGGGAGCAACACACCCAACCCCGAGGGCGGAAGCTCGGGGGGTCGGGCCTGTCCCCTCCCCCGTCAGCTGCAGGCCCTGGAGGGAGGAGCCTCCTGTGCTCCCCACAGGGGTCCACCGGGGACCCCTGAGGACCAGGGCTCCCCTCCCCGCAGCCTCCCCTGCAAGGAGGGCTCATGCGCGTGCACGCACCCTGCAGCTGAGAAGCGTGGTGGCCACTGCGGAGCCGCGCCCTGCCCAGGCACCCTAACCCCCTCCAGCCACATGACCACAGGAGGCGGGCGAAGGCCAGGAGCAGGGACAGCGCGCACGTCGAGCCCCGCCGCGGCGTTCTCGGGAGGTTAGTATCTACCCTGAAGTTACGTGGACGATGCAAACTGCCCTCATCCTGCTGAACACCCCACGAATGGAGAGGAGGGAGAGGAGCGGCGCCGCGGGCAGCACGGGCACCGCGCTGGCTGTGGGCAAACGGTGGCCAGGGCCGGTCCTGAGGGAGCTGTGCTCGTGCCGCGGCGTGGGTGGCCGTGGGCAGGCAGGCAGGCTCCTCGGCGGCCGCCGTCACCGCCTCTGGCAGGCAAAGTGGCCAGGCCGGGCGGTGCAGTGCCAGGGCCAGGGTGCCCGCTGCTCGGGCCCACAGCCCAGGCGGGCCCCCGGGGCCACGGGACTCGAGGCGCGGTGCTCGGGCGGCACAGGGCAGCAGAGGCAGCCCCCAGGGGACAGCCGCCCGGTCCATGCCAGCAGACGGGCTCCCCGCCCCGGGCCTCCTCAGAAAGGTCTTCGTGCTCACTGAGACACCCAGCAGGCAGCCCACTGACCTCACGTAAACTTGAGTTACTTTGGCTCTTCGTTTTTGAGGGTTGTTTTCATTTTTCAGAATTTTCTGAACCCACCCCAAATAAAATTCCTGCTACGCCTAACACCACCAGCTAGTGACAGTCCTTCGACGAGACATCCTTCTGCCCACTGGCGTGTCTGCACACAGCTCGTCCAAGCGTGGCTCTCATCTGTGGTCACTACCACCCGGGGCCTCTCCAGAGCCTTGGCCAACCCTGCCTGGCCGGCACTGCGCAGCCCCTTCTCCACACTGGCTCAGTGTGCCCCCCACTCTCGGTCTCAGTGGCCCCAGCGCTGAGCTGCTCGCCAGGCAGGGGACGCCGAAGGAGTGATTCTAAAAGCGCGCAGGGCAACCAGGGCGCGCCACGGGGGTGCCAGTGGCACCTGGGGTCACCGCAGGGGTAGAGGCAGCAGCCCAAGCAAATCAGGCTGAAAACACGCCCGTCCCCCAGAGCGCGGGCACAGGGCCCAGCACACCCGGGCGGCTGGGGGCCCGCACGTCCGGTAGCCGCTGCGTGGCAATTCCACACTGCTGGGCCTGGCCCGGCTGAGGAGCTGGCCCCTCTCCCCACCACGCGGGGCGAGCCCGGCAGCACTGCACAGCTCAAGCAGCCCTCGTCGGGGAATGCCGTCCGCCTTCCTCCCCTCAGGTGCGCAGTGAACGGCCACCCCTGCGGTCACGGTGCAGTCAGGCCACCTCAGGCCTGACCGCCTTCAGTCGCAATGGCCCAGGCCACAGGGTTCGGATACACTGAGTCGGTCAAGCACGGCTTCAACTCTAGTAGACGTTTCTAACGCCAATCAGTATTCCCCTTTAAACCAGAAATGGTTAGGATGAGCAATGCAGCATCATCCCTTTCTAATTCAGAAGCTCCTCATTTTTTCACAAGGAGGACTTTAATTTTATTTTTATTGTTTTGAAAGTTGGAAGAAAGACAAAAGGATGAATAGCAGATGAGAAAATATAAAAACTTTAAAAGATCAATCCACCAGGTCAATATCCACCTTTTAGGCATTCTAGAATAAGAGTTCAGAGAAATTGGAGGGAAGGAAATAATAAAAGATTACAGAAAATTTTCCCCAAACTGAAAGACAAAACACTCCTTAGACCGAAGGGACCCATGAAATACCCTGCACACCTGGTGACAAAAAGGTGCATGGGTTGAACTGTGACCCCTAAAAGAGATGAGTTCCAGTCCTAACGCTCAGTGCCATGATGTAAATACTTGGAGATGGGACTCTATACTTGTCATTAGTTAGATGAGGCCACCAGGATGAGGGGGCGTGGTCCAGCATGGCCCAGATGGACACAAAGTGGGCAGCTGGTTGTGAGGACGAGACCAAGAGCCCTGAGCGAGACCATTTCCTGACGGAACGTGAGAGGCGCCAGGAGAAGCGCAGGGCGCATCCACTCAGCCCGCACCGACCGGCACCTCACGTCGTCACCGGAGAGAGTGCCATCTCAGGGGAAGCAACAAGGGGGGGGCTTTTTTATTTTCGCATTTCTTCGGCTTTTTAGTTCTTTTCCAAGGCAGCTATTTATATTCTATACTGCTTCAGGACTACCTGAGAAAGTCCAATTCCAACAAACCCTTTAAGGGCTACAGTACTTCTCCCAAGGCTCCCTGAGGGCCCCAGAAAAAACCAATCAGTGGGAAAGTTTCCTTTCGTTTCCCCAGGTCAGGGACGGACTCCACCGTCCCCAGCCCCGTGGCAGGCCGGGCCGGGCCCCGGCGCACAGCAGCACTGCCCGGTCCACACTGCCCGGAAGGGTCTGAAGGGATGGCGGGCCCCTGGACAGAACACCAACAAGCAGGGGCGCGCCGTGCTCGGGGTTCTCACAACCAATTTTTTAAGTGATGTTTTATAAAAAAGGGAAACCACTGAGATTCTTGAATAATTATTCCGAGTGTAAGAGTTTCTGTAATAGAAATTCTCTTCCAAAGGACATGAAAACGTCGGTCCTCAAATACCATCACTTGATCTTGCAAAGCTGCTCCCCCCGTGAGCCCCCTGTGGTTGGTAAGTTTCAGTTTTCAAAGACAATTCACACGGGGGTGGGTGGTATACTCATTAAAGCTTACTCCTTTGGCCACAAATTAAAAAAAAAGAAAAATGGTTTGAGTTTGACAGCCACGTGCGCTAACAAAGCCTCCCTTCTTCTAAACCCAGCTATCTGTTCAAACCAGATCACAGCAACATTCTCATAAACTTACAGAAAATAACGATGACTATACAGTAGGGGGCAGGGAGGATGAGTTTCATTTATAGGGCAGAAAGCTACTGTAAAATCCCACAAAGAAGCAAATGGAAGCACCTCCAAGGCAAACCTGCTGCCACGGAAGACCAGAATTTCTCTGGAGCTAACCCTGCGCGATCGCCCACCGCCCAGCTCTGTCGTAGCAACAGCCAGTGGTGCCAGGGTGCTGCAGCACTGAGCTTCAAGAGGACGAGCCGTCCAGCCAGGGGCACAGAAAGTGGGCACCGGCAGGGTGTGGGAGCAGCTTACCTGCCCGTCCTGTCCGACGTGATGGATCTGCAGATTGCCCTGCAACATGAACAAAGAAAGGAGAGGATCAAGGACAGAAGAAACTTGAAAACACCTTCAGACAGAGGGGAGTGTTTTCCCAAGAGACTCTGAATAATTCGTTTACCACTGTTAAATCACTAAGCATGATGCTACAAAAACTCAACCCTCTGTAGCAATAAAAAAGCCCAAACAAAAATATTTAAGCTGAGTTTAAATATTGTTGGAAGGGAGGGAGGAAGGGAGGGAGGGGTCCACTAAACAAACCAGCTCAAAAAGCAATGTACCCATCCACCCCAGGCTGACCCCAAAAGAAAACGTCTTTTTGAACTTTTTATTTTGAAATAATTAGAGATTCACAAGAAGTTGCAAAAACAGTACAGAGAGGGTCCCATGCCCGTGCCCAGCTTCCCGGTGGGGACATCTCACATGACTGGAGGGCACGACTGGAACAACCGTGTATGTACACCTATTGATCGGCTGATGCTTTATCGTTTGCTAAGAGGTCGACCCCGTCACCATCCTGGCCCAGGCACTGCCCCGCTCAGAAACACCCGGCAGCTTCCGCACCAGGGGCAGGAAAGCCCTCGCGCTGCAGCTGCGGCAGTCAAGGCCTTCCAGGGCTTTCTCCAGCTGCTCCTCTGCTGCCCTCACACCTTCCCCAGGCTCCCGCGGGCTCAGGCTGCCGTGCAGCCATCCGCCTGGCCATGCGTTCCTGTGTTAGTGAACTGACTACGCATTCATTTGACCAACCAGTCCAAGTCCCGCTCAGCCTAATTCACTCAGCGACTCCATCCTCTGGCTGCGCCTCCGCATCCACACTTCCCTGTTCCTCCCCCACTGACCATTTCTGGACCTCTCGAGCCTGCCAGGGCCCTCCCGCCTGCACTCCAGGCCTCTGCTCTAGCTCAGCTCCCCCCTACTCCCCCCAGCTCCCTGCACGCCCGCAGGCACAGGCAGGCACAGGGCAAGGCCCCCGAGAAGCGGGAGGCCCCGAGGAAGGTGGGGGCCTCTCACCCCGCTCCTCTCTGGCCCTGGCACAGGCATGTGCGGGCCACGCTCCACCCCCTCCACGCCCGCACTAGGCGCAGAGGGGCCGTGAGCCTCCAGGCCAGCCCTGCGCTCTGGGAAGTGTGGGGCTCGCGTGACTACGGTCCTGTGGACCTGGCGGAAGCAGCCTTGGTCGCTGCCAGGGCCTGGGGAAAACTCTCAGAAAAAGAGCTCTGAAAAGCCTCAGGCACCATCACGGCTCAGGAAATACTTCCCTGCAGGGAATTCTCCTGAAAGGGGCTTTGACAATTCATAACTTGCGCTCACTGCTGCTTGCATACCTGCTTTCACAGTCGGGGCGGGGGAAACCGGAGACCTTTTCAGCAGCACATCACGTGCAAGTCGAGCACAAAGCCACCACTGCCCCGTCTGCTGAGCAGGCCACAAGGGAGCATGCGTTCACACGCCGCACTGGGTTAACACGCCACGTGCACGGCTCGATGGCCGCGGCACAAAACACACAGGAAGCCACACGAGCAGCCACCACTGACCCCGTCTGTGCTGAGGCCGCTAGGTCCACAGTGGCCACCGACCTCTGGGTACAAAGGCTGGAAAGACACAGCCCCAGGGCTCAGGGACCATCAGGCGAGGCACGGAAACGAAGCACAGCCGCCAGACCTCGGGACTGCCCCAGCTTTCAAGCACTGCTGGACACACCACTGCCCTGCCCGCCATACCCCAGGTTCCGACTTCCTCACCACAACAGACGGGCTTCCCTTTTGGGGTGTGTGGCAGGACCTGAGACCCCAGCCCGCATCCACTGTGCCACATGCATCCAAAGACACTTGTGCAACTGCAAACTCACAGAGAGCAGAATGAGAACGTGCCGGCGGCAGGCCCGGGAGCCCCGCTCGACCTCGTGAGCAGCCCGACCCCGACAGCCACAGCACAACAGGGTGCAAGCACCCACCACTGCCCCCCAGCCTCAGGGAGCCTGTCAGTCACCGAGAACATCAAAAGAGCTTTATACAAAAAGCTCTTTGGGGCATGGATGTGGCTCAAGCGGCTGGACCTGATTCCGACACGGGAGGTCCCGGGTTCAGTCCCTGGTGCCTCCTAAAAACAAAAGCCAAACCACCATCGAACGAACAAAGAAACCAACTCAGGGGAGCCGATGGGGGCGTGGTGGTTCAGCGCCGGCTTTCCACATACGAGGCCACAGTCCCTCAAAAGAAAAAAAAAAGCTCTTTAAGAAAAAGTTGGCAATGGGTCGAAGGCCGTGGCCCTCTGTATTCTTTCGCTCTGAGCAAGGTCCCTGCCTGGCCTTCCGCTGCCCGCAGGCGTTCCTGAAGCGCCTGCAAAGTCGTGCCGACACCGCCCCACCGCGTCTGTGGGTCCCGCTGGCCCGGGGAAGGGTGCAGACAGGCGCAGCCCGCCGTGCCCTGCCGGCTCAGGCCCCTGGGTCAAGGGCAAATAGCGCTTCCCCAAGAGGCCCTGCCTACCGGGGGCCCTGAACGGCCGTCCAGCCTAGAGGGAAATCCCTGTCCGGCCCTCCAGGAGGACGCTGGCAGAGCAAGGGCAAGCACGGGCGCAGGCGCGAGCATGCCTCTGCGCAGCCCCAGCAGCCACTGCCCCAGACACTGCCAGGGCTGATGGCGACGGGACACACACGGGCTGCTCTCGAGAAGCTGCTGGACACGGGGAGGCACAGCCCACCCCGCTCAACCAGATGAGGCCGAGCACACACAGCTGGGCCGCGAGGGGCCGGGCACTGAGGCACAGACACGGGACACACAGCCAGGCGAGGGCGGGACACACAGCCAGGCAAGGCGGGGACACACAGCCAGGCAAGGGGCTGGGCACTGAGGCAGAGGCACAGGACACACAGACAGGCAGAGGCGCCGGCAGGACACACAGCCAGGCGAAGGGTGGGACACACAGCCAGGCAAGGTGCGGGCCTGCTGGGGGGCGGGCGGCAGAGGGGCTGGAGTGGCCGCAGCAGTCCTGGGGAGGGCCTGCAGGGCCGGGAGGGAAAGGAAGGTGGTTTCAGGGAGATGCACAGAGGAGCCGCGAGGGTGCACTGGGACAGAGAGGAAAGAGGTGAGCGCCACGGCGGCGACCTGGTAGGAGCACAGCCCGAAGATTATTTCCACATTGCTGAGAAAGAAGCCAAGCCTGGAGAGGTGAGGGGCTGTCCGAGGTCACACAGCCCCAGGCAGCAGGACCGGGCCTCCGCTGGCCCCGCTGTGCCCCGCGCCGCTGAGTGGGAAGGAACCGGGGCTTCTCCGGGGGCGCAGGGGGCGGCGCCGGCGCGGCGGGCACGGGGCTGCAGCCAGAGCAGCAGGCTGACCTGGAGAGAGGCGTGCAGAGGGCAGCTCCGCTGGAGCCAAAGCGCCAACAGGGAAGGTTTTGCAATGGAGAGCAGACGGCAGAGGCCTGCGGGCCGGCGGGCCTGGCGGAGCGAGCCGGGCTCCGAGGACAGGTGGGACCTGGGACGTGGCTGGAGGCCGGAGCCTGCACCGCCTGGGACTCACCTCGCTGTCCTGCGTGATCTGCACCTGCTCCCCTTGCGGCACCTGGGCGATGTGGAGGTGTCCCTGTGGGATCCGCAGCAAGAGAAAACACGAAGAAGCATCAGGAGAAAATCAGAGCCAAAGGAAACAGGGGACATTTCCCGGAATTGTTGCTCTCAAGTAACTGCCCGCAATTCAGAAAAGACAACCTAATCCCAAAGAACGTAATGACATGGACATGTGTTTATTAAATAACCTCTTTCAATTAAACATGACACAGAGAGAGAGAGAGAAAAAAATACTGCAGCAATTTTTAAAGGTCCTAGGAAAAGTCTGTTGGGACTTTAAATGTTACTAAACAAGTAAATTTAAGGGCTTGAATGACCAACAGAAAAGAGGGAAACAAAAATTTTTCAGAAATTTATATTGAAACTTTCTTTTAAAATCCCACTTTCAACTGCGGGTGACTGGCTGGAGCCTCAGGAGGCGTCTTCTCTGAGAACGCGGGAGGCTCCACCGCACCTGTGACTGGGGCGACTTACACGCGCTTCTACCCTGGAAACAGGGCAGGTGATTTTTTTTACAATCACAGGAACACTCACATAACTACTTACAGAGCTAAAGTAAGTAAAAACTAATAAATGTGATTCCAGAAATCAAAGAATCCAACTAAAATGCATTTACCTGTAGATTCGGTTACTATCTACAAGTAACGCCTATAAACATTAACTTAGCTAAATGAAACTAATACCCATTATCTCATGTACAATCCTACCACAGTCAAATGGACCTTAAACTACTGTAGAATTTCCTACCGCTCTTTGTTGCACTGGGTTTGTGTAAAC
Source organism: Dasypus novemcinctus (assembly GCF_030445035.2). Taxonomy (NCBI): domain Eukaryota; kingdom Metazoa; phylum Chordata; class Mammalia; order Cingulata; family Dasypodidae; genus Dasypus; species Dasypus novemcinctus. The sequence goes on from NC_080690.1 coordinate 2,084,697, forward strand.
CCGGGGTCAATCTGCTCTGGAATTCTTTCAGAGAACTTTCTTACTGATAAGATTAGAGTAACTGTCTTTGTAAAAGTCGATTAAACAAAGAACCCCTATTTAAATCCCTTTCATCTCTTTTGGAAGAAGAAGAAGAAAATGCCTCCTTAAAGTACTCATCCAAGGTTTCTTGAAAACACCCTTTTCCTGGCGTGGTGCTGAGTGCCATCTCCGCTGAGGGCGGGACATGGACTTGAGAACTGTTTCCTTCTCCACCGTCAGGGGCCTGTTCCCAGGAGAGCAGGCACAGTGGAGAGCACCTTCCAACGCCCCAAAGTTGAGTGCAATTAGAGAAGCCACGAGATCCCCGCCGTATGCTTAAATTTCTGGGTCCCTGAGCAAAATTTCCAGAAAAGCCCTCCCTGTCATCCTGGCCCTCCTTTCCTCCTAACTAGCAGTCAGCCCCTCTGTCCATCACGCTCACTGCGCAGCTTGGACCACCATATTCACAAAGCCAAGAGGATATCGGGACTGCCCAGGGAGGGGCTAGGAAGGGCACGTGGACTCGCCGCTGAGAGCAGTCGCCGCGAGTGCGTACTGCATGCTGGCATGTCCAGGTGACCACCACAGTGGCCAGGGCAGCACTGCAGAAGGAAAGCAGGCAGGGACCAGCCTTTCTGAGCTGGGCAGAAGTTCACTGCCGCTTCCCCGGGAGAACGGGCAGTAGACAGGCCCGCCGACCGCCCAGGCTCTGACCGCCAGGCCCTGCATGCGCAGGAACACGAGTATGCCCAGCAGGTCTGGGCAAGACGAGTCATGCAGGGACCAGCCTGCGTCCCTCATATGTTTCAAGTACAAGGTCATTACGGAGCCGGCCCTAATCCGCAGGAAGTACACACCTCCCCACACTGGCAGCACGCTCCACACGCGGCAGGCCCTCCAGACCCCTCGCCGCCAGGGCGCCCTCCCCATGGCGCCCGCCCCTCGCCCACCGAGGCAATTCCAGTTGGAATACATACTACTTGGACCTGCCCGTCTTCTCCGATCTGGTGGATCTGGACCTGCTGGGCGTTGGCCAGGGTGTAGTGCAAGGCCGGGGCCGGGGGCTGCGGGGCCTCGCTCCCGGGCGGTGTGGTGCTCAGCAGCGTCTCTGCGGGGACACAGGGCAGGGCATCAGCACCCACCACCCACGTACCCCACCGACGCGCCCGCCGTGGGGTGAAATCACCTCACACCAGACTCCAGCCAGCGTGGCTCGGCACAGGGGCCACCGGCACGGGGCAGGAGGGACTCGGTCAAGTTCACGAACAACATGTCTCGGGTCACCCAGAGTCTGGCGTATAGACTAGAAGGTCCCAAAGAATCGCGTGACACCGTCCTAACAGAACTCTGCCTGTTCCCACCAACGTGCTTAAATGAACGAAGTCCCTTAGGATGTAGCTATAAGAGTGGAAAATAAAAAATGCGCCATGAAACCCTGTTTTGGGGTAATTAAACAAACTGGGTGGAAAATTTCTATCCATCTCATTTACAGATAGCTTTCCTATAAAATTTAACTTTCCACATTTAATCAAAATGAGATCAATTTATTCAATGTGACTTTAATTGTAATGATAACTCAAATCAGAAGACTTTTTAAAAAATACTTAGAATATTAAGGCCTCAGAAATTGTTTGGGTTTTTAAAAAAAAAATTTCTTAAGAGGTACCAGAGATTGAACCCAGGATCTCATACATGGGAAGGAGGTGCTCAACTATTGAGCTCACCTGCTCCCCAACAGAAGTTGGCTTTTTTCATTTGTTTTGTTTATAGGAGGTCCCAGGGATCGAACCCAGAACCTCGTACATGGGAAGCAGGCGTGCAACCACCTGAGCTACATCTGCTCCCCAGAAATGGTTTTTGTTGCAGAGAATTATGATGAGTTGATCAATAACTACAGCAAAGCCTAAAAATACCTCACATTAGGATGGAACTCTGGGAGGGAAGGGGAGCTGTTAATAACAGTGGAGGAGGTCAATGAATGATGGAAAACTTCTACTAAAGAAAAGTCATGTATTTTTAGTAGCTAATGGTGGGTATCAAATTGCCATGGTATATAGATTCCACAGAATGTACTTTTTAAAGCAATGTAGTACTATTAAAATGTTACTATTTGCAATATGCCAGAAATCACAACCTTTTTGATTATTTCAAAGTGTAATGAAAAATTTTAGAAATCAACTTTTAACAACACCAACTTGAAAATATGCAAGGAAGAACATATTTTTTTGAAATTCTCTGAGAGAATGCATTTAAAGTCCATTCCACTGGTTAATAAGAACCTTATAACTAAACAGATTCCCAAATAATTTCTATTCCACTTTTAATAAAAATTAACTGATTTTGATAGTTTTCAAGTGGTTCAAAAATATAACCAGGACGTATCACAGTACCCAGGGTCCTAAAAGATAGGTAGAAAATAGGATTTGGGGATATGATGTAAATGGTTTCCAAACCTAAGATTCAACTTATCGAAACACATATACCACAGCTCCCTGCAAATTCTACAAGGTGAGACCGTTTTGAACCACATTTTAAAATTTATACTGATGTTACAATTCAGTGCAAAAATGTCTATCAGTTACTTCCTCAATGGAAAGCACAGACTGGCAACCGATTCCTTCATTTTCCATCTCTAGAAGTTCCATATGGTCTATTTCTTGCCTCACTAATGTCCCTTTCTCTCTTTGAATCCTTGAAAATAATTTTAATAGGTGTTTCAACATTCTAGTCTGTTAATTCCAGACCAGATCTCTTTCTACTGACTGGTTTTTCTCCTGGTTATAAGTCAAAATTTCGGGAAACGGACTTGGCCCAGCGGTTAGGGCGTCCGTCTACCACATGGGAGGTCCGCGGTTCAAACCCCGGGCCTCCTGACCCATGTGGAGCTGGCCCATGCGCAGTGCTGATGCGCACAAGGAGTGCCGCACCACGCAGGGGTGTCCCCTGCATAGGGGAGCCCCACACACAAGGAGTGCACCCCATAAGGAGAGCTGCCCAGCGCGAAATAAAAGTGCAGCCTGCCCAGGAATGGCGCCACCCACACTTCCCGTGCCGCTGACAACAACAGAAGCGGACAAAGAAACAAGACGCAGCAAATAGACACAGAGAACAAACAACCCGGGGCGGGGGAATTAAATAAATAAATAAATCTTAAAAAAAAAAAAAAAAAAGAAAGTCAAAATTTCCTGCTTCCTTGATATGTCTAGTAATTCTTGACTGACCACCAGACGTTCTGAACGTTACTTTGTGGGGTGTTTAGGTTTTCGCTGTCTTCCTTTAGAAAGTGTCAGGCTGCTGGTGGCTCCACTGCGCCCTCCTGAGGGTTGGTTTTACCTTCACTAGTTCAGGTCCAGGGCAGCTTTCCTGGGGGGGGGGGGGGGTCCACGCCACTAACTCAAGCCTGGCCTGGTGCCTCCACCGAGGCCATGAGCGGTTAGCGAGGACTCCCCGCGCTGGCTGGTGGGGCCTGTGTGTCTCCGAGCCCTGGGTGAGCTTCACAGACGCCCAATCGTGAAATTTCACTTTAGGCAGACACGCCTTAGAATTCTATAAAATTCAAAGGAATCAATCCTGTGCAGATTTGGGGGCTCGTTTTTCCCTTTAGGAGGTACTGCGGATGGAACCCAGGACCTTAGATGTGCGTGGGAGGCAGGCACCCAGCCACTCAGCGATTCCTGCTCCCGATTAGGACAGTGTTAAGGAATTTTTTTCAGTTATTTTTTTGGTTTTGGCTCATATTGTGTTACTCTTTGGAACACTAGTCTGCAACTCCCAGTAGCCTCAGGCTCTCTGAACTCAAGTGTGTCTCCTCAACTCAGTGGGACAGCAGTGCTCTGCCTGGCACCCCCTCGCTGCTCCACGGCCCAGACTGCACCTCCAGAAGTAACCCAGCGGGATGCAGGGTCCTCACGGTGTTTCCTCTCAGGGGTCACAGGCCACGGCACCTGTTGTTGAAAGCCTGAAAACAGCTGTTTCAGATATTCAGATTTCTAGGCAATACAATTATTGTACCATGGCTAAAAGCAGAAATCTCTTCCCTCTTAATCTTAGATAGCATTTTTTAAAACTATAAAACATTTCAATGTTTATTATAAATAATTTGGAAACCATAGTAAAACGCAAAGAGAAAAATACAAGTTATAATTCTACTACCTAGAGACAGCCACTGTTAAAATGATCATGTTTTCAATTACCTTCCACATATAGTTGTGTATTTTTAATAAAAATGGGATCATACCATAACTATCATTTTCCTGTCTGCTCTCCAGCCCTCACCCAGTTAGTAATATTCAAAAGCACAGCCCAAGTCATGAGTTATACTTCTATAACACGTTTCTAAACCATATGGTATTCTGTCAAATTCATTTAACCCATACCCCGCCACTTCTCATTTTAAAATTCCTAAACAGAACTCCTACTCATAATAGAAAGGTCTAGATTCCCCATTAAGAGAATCTTCAATACATGCCTCTCAAAAAAAACACTGCTCTAGGGACAAAACTTGTGTGGCCCACAATTGCTGGCCACTTCTACCTCCCAAAATCTGGCAGCAGTTAAGACTAAGTATCTGATAACTACCAAAACAAGTGGGAGAGAAGCACTTCCTGACGCATTGTTCAGATAGACAAAACCCAGAGAGCACCAGGTAATCTGGTTTGCAGCTTGCAGTGTTTTCAGAACAAAGAGTTCCACCTGACACAGAGGAGCCCCTGCCCACTGCCCACTGTCCCTGAATCCTGAACCCACCCTCAAGCATGGCTAAATCCAGTTCTAAGAGCTACTGCCAAGGCAGCTGCAGTGGGGAGAAAACAAAACAGGAAATTTTAAAGTAGAGCTTCTAGAAAAGAGAAACGGGAACAGAAAAGGGAAAAAAGCTATGAAAATCAGCAACAGCAGTCGAGCCAACCCCTAAGGAGCAGTAAGGAGGACAGACAGAAGCTGGAGGAGAACAGCCCATTGTATCAAAAACACCTTCCTCCAACGATCCAAAATTGTTCTTCATTTTACTGTGTGAAATTCTACTACTTAGAGACTCTCCTGAGCTGAAAACCCCACTCTCCTTAAAAGATGCCGGGGGCATCCTGGGAACAGTTAACACACTCACCCTCCCAGAGCAGGTGCCCCTGAGGCCGTCGCACAGAGGCAGGGACAAGGGCACACACCCGCTTTCGAGGTGACCAGGGCTCGTTTCCACCTGTCACCCCTGCACTCAGACAGGATGCAGACCGGAGAGGCAAGCCCCCGCCCCCCGGCTTCCTTCTACCCCAGGGGGCTTCCGTACTGGTCCTGTGGAGGCCATGCTCAGACCACGCCAGAGGCCATCCCGGCCCTCTCCCACATAGAGGAGGTGGCCGAGGTGCTAGAGACGGTCCCTAAGATGGTCCACAAGGAATGGGACAGAAGTGAGCGGGCTGTGAGGACACCCTCCCCGCCAGGCCCGGGAATTTCCAAGACTGGAGAGAAAGCAAAGGGTGCCGGCTGCCAGCAACCGTGCCCACCAAAACGGAACGGCAAAGGCCGGCGGGGAGCAGGTACACCGGGCAGGGAAGCCCAAACCAGGCCCGAGAGCTGTCCTTCCACCCCTGCAAGCCCGGGCTGGCGGGCTATCATGCAATCACACAAGGGGGATGCTGCGTCCCAGCCCCGGCAGCCACCCAACTCCTCCACCAGAGGAGCCACCCTCCCTTGGGGAGCACCTGTGTGCAGGCATCCTCCACGCTCCTGCGCAGCTCCCACCTGCGTGAGGAGACGTGTTGATGGGAACGAGTAAGGTGCCTGCTGTTTTCCAGGTCTTCCAGCCCAGCTTTCAGAGGACTCTCAAATACTGCAAGGTGCCCAGAGAGGTCACATACACTTTGGCCAAGCCTACTGCAGCACTGGCAGGGATTTCAAAGATCCCTTTAACGCAGTCACATCTCAGGACACTAGAAACGGTGGAATGAGTGTTGTCACCGCCTTACGGGAGCAAAGTTATAAGCTTATGATGCCTTGTGACACGGAGGAGCTACTCTGTAAATCAACATGGGGTGACGTCATGAGACACTGCGCTCTGATGAATTAAGCCAAAAAAAGAAACCCCACCCAGAGAGAATGGCCTCCAGTAAGAACATGATTTAGAGATCACCAATGACCCCACCAACTTCACTGACATGCTGGAAAATGCACTCCAAAAGGTAAAAACGTGCCAACTAAATGTCAAGTGAATATGCTGGCAGGTCACTGTGGTAACCGGTACTGTGCGCCTACTCACGACATTTAAAAACCACCTGAGTCAGCAGGGGGAAAACGTGATTATCAACCACACGTTCCAAAATAAATGCACCAAAAAGAATTATAAATCATCAATACCCAAACATAAGTAAACTGACTATAAATCTGATTTAGACATCCAAGCCCTGCACTTTTGTACAACTTCCCATAGCTATTTTTTTACTAGACTCAGAGAAAGTCAAGGTTGGAGAAAATGTCGCAAACTCCTGGCGCAAGCCTTCCCGAAGCATGAACTCCTTCACACTGGCACAGCAAACTAGACAAAAAAGGAACTTCCTCACTTTGATAAAACTACACCTAGCATTACACTGAAATATGGTAAACTACCAAATGTTTTCCCTGTGAGGCTAGGAACAAGGCAGGATGTCTGCCTTCGCCACTTCTTTTCAACACCGTGTTTGAGGTCCCGGCCAGTGCAATAACGCAAAAAAGGTAAATTAAAGGCATGTAAAATGGAAAAGAAGTAGAATGCTTTATTTGCTGTTAAGATTACTGGCCTACAGAAAATTCTAAGGCCTTTATTTAAAAAATAATTTAAAAAATGAAAACCTATCAGAAGTAATAAGTAAATTTTGCAAGGTCATGGCACAGGTCAAGATCTCACATTTGTGGCCACATTCCCCTTGTGTGTCGTTACTTTGTCACAAAAACTTTTTCAGATTTTTAACATCTGTTTTAAGAGGAGAGATAAAAATATTCTATTATATATAAAAGCTGATTAGTAGAGATAAAGAATTGGTTTGCCATAACTAAAAATAAGTCATGATGATAATTAAAATATTCATTTATATTCTTTTAATTTAAGGAGTTTGGAAATCATACAATCAATAAAAATTAATTTTTCCATTATCAAGAATATTTTTCTGCCACCATCTAATATATAGTGGATATGTTAACATACAACCAGAAAGAAGTCACACAGGGAAATAAATATGCTGCTTCTTTGAGATGGTACTCACAATCCTCTTTTAATAAGCGATATACAAAAGTTCTACAACCATCCACTTCTAAAAGAGGCCAAATGTTTACTAGGAACACTTCCTACCCTAATTTTAAAAATTTACTAACATTCTAGCCTATTTCTCACGGGCTGTATTAGAAAGAGAAGGGGCACATTTCGCCAAAGAAAGTGCATTGTTTTTATACTAACTGGCATATCAACATATGCACAAACCCACCCCCCTTCAGCAGCCCTGAGTCTCGCATGGGGCATTTCTAGAGACACAAACAGTACAAGCCAAAATCCGGGACCTTGAGCAGCAGGACAAGGACTCAAAAGGCAGAACGCAGAAAATCCACCCCCAAGCATGCCACTCATCTATTGCCTAGAAAGGAAAGTTTATTTTAATTCTCAATGACTTTATTTTAGATCACTATTTAAAAAAGCAAGTCAGGGGAGCAGATGTCACTCGGTGGCTGAGCACCTGCTTCCCATACATAAGGGTCTGGGTTCAATCCCTGGAACCTTCTTAAAAAATGAAAGTAAGTTGCCATTTGTTGGAATATCTTGAGACATCAAAGATGAAGAGCAGTGCTAAAGTCATGCTGGCATTGCTAGTAGGAAAAGCACCCCTCTGACAACCTCTGAGAGGCACCTGGCTAAACCGCAAGTCTAAGAGGACTTTTTCTCATTCCATGTCAAAAAGTTCAGCTGAGACCTTAGGTTCTGAGACCTTAGGCTCAAAAAGAATAAAGGGCACAAGGTAATATTCACCTCTACCCCTTCATCTGGTGTTGCCATGCAAAAGGAAAAAGCACCTGCAGCAGCTACTGCCACCACCAGCAATCACCCAGCAGCGGAACACCTGCGAAGGGCAGCTCGGGAACCTGATGGACCGGGGCACACAGGCCTGTCCTGAGCCCCACCTACCTGGAAAGCGCCTGGGGAGGCCCGCCCAGTTCTCCGCCCCTCAGCCTCACTGAAGAGCCTGGCGTGGTCTGGCCGAGGTCCCCACCCAGGCAGCAAGCAGGAGGGGGACTGACTGAGCCCTGGATGACGCAGTTCCGTGAGCCTCCTTCGGGACCACTGGCCTAAGAGTGCAGGCTGCCCACGGACCGAGGCCTGCGCCCCGGAGAGCGTCATTTCTGAGCGGATACCTGAACCGCTGTAGGAGGAGGAGGACGGGGTTCTCCGGGAGAAGCTCTTGACCGCCAGGCTCTGCCCTCGCTGTTTCCGCCGCCAGGCTGTCCGACATTTGGAGTCGATGCTCTGCTTGATTCGATACCAGTCAGATTCTGTGATTCCAAATTTATAGAAAAGGTGACCTGAAAGAACACATCCCAAATAAACACAGTGAGAGCAACGCCTTCTCCCAGAGTCCCCAGCTGTTTGGGAGCAACTTCAACACAAAAACGTGACTGTGACAGAGAGCCTTCTCGACGAACATGCTGGCTTAGGAGGCACTTAAAGACTTGACCCATTTCTCTTTGAAAATAATCCCGAAAATCAAACTGTGGTAGCTAGAAAATAAACCGTCTTCCAAGATCAGAGACAAATATTTACTAAAATATAATTTAAAATTCTTTGCATTTATTTAATCCCTAAATAACTTTCAACTTGAGCAGCCACCCCAGATGGCAGTAAGATCCTAAGTTAAACATGAGGGGTCTCAAAAGTTTCCCAGACTCTTCGAACTCTAACTTCTCTCCTCCCTAGATCCACAGACGCATCTCAGGTCCGCAGAGTCAAGAGAGTGAAGCGCGGCTGGTGCTCCAGGTCTGCAGCACCTTCCTGTCTTCCGACCAAGCACAGCCTCTCCACCCTGCCGGCCCGGGGCCTCCTCCACCTTCTCCCCGCAGGTAATCATCACGTGCGAGGGCTTCACGGCACTGCCACTTCTCCTTTGTGTTAACTGTGTCTGCAGCTCATCTCCACTGCTGGTGAAACTAGGAAAGGAATTGTTTGAGTCTCTACAACACCTGGCCGTGCACCTTGAATGAAACGTTTTTCTAAGTATCTGCCGAGTGAACAAATGAGTCTGTGCTGTGTGCGGCAGGCCCTGGGCCTCTGGCCTCTGCGTCTGGTCCTCTGGGGCGCCCAGGTCCACACCTGACCCCTGCCCAGCCGCATCCCTGTCTCCAGCCGCTTCCACACTGCGCGCCTACTCGCCGTACCCAAGTGCCCACCAGCCCCTCCTCCTGGGCGTGCTGCGCCGCCAGGCCCCGCTCCTGCTCCCCACCTTCCCCATGTCCTCTCCCACCTTCCCCTTCCTGACCAAAGCCCTCCGAGTCATCTTTGAGAGCCTACACCGCCAGCCCGTACTGAAATTCTGTCGGCTCCAATTTCAAAACATACCGACAACCAGGCCCCTGCGCACAGCCTTCCCCGTGGATTACTGCACTCACCTAACCATGACCTGGCTCATCTCGGCACGGCCTCCAGAACAAGTGAAAAAAAATCAGCCCGCGCTTCTCTTTTGCTCAAAATCCCAGATGGCTGCTCACTGCACTAACAGGCTTCCCTAAGTTCTCAGAATGGCTCTCAGGGCCCACGGTGACTTGGCTCCAGCTCCCTCTAGCCTCGCCTTACTTTTCTATCCTCACCCACTCATCTCCTCGAAGTGCTCCAAGCACACCAGGCATGGTCCTGCCTCAGGACCTTTGCACTGGCTATTCTTCTGCCTGGAATACTCTTCCCCAACATTCCTGCTCGGCTAACTCCCTTACTGCCTTCATGTCCCTGCTCAAGCACTGCCTCAATGACCCTGCCCTGAGCCACCCCAAGCCCAATGTCCTCTCACCCCATCCAAAGAGTCCAGTCCCACTTATCTAGTTCTGTTTTCTTAGAGTACTAATCACCTTTTAATGCTTTAGAGAATTGATATGTTTATCATGTTTACTCCATTTCCTTCACAAGCACAGCAATCTTTATTTTGTTCACCCATACCCCAAGAACCCAGAATACCCTGGCACATCGCAGATGCTCCAATATTTGTTGAAAAAAAGACTATTACATGTCATCTTAAGATGTTCTTAACTTAATGCATGCTCACATACTTTTTCATCTATTTTTGTCCTGCCTCCTCGATGAAATGAAAAGCTCCTTAGGAGCAGAGATGCTGCACTGCCCCTGTCACCTCCGTGGAGCCCCTCTCAGCCCCCTGGAGCCCCCGCATGTGCAGGTGAGCACACATTTGTCAGGCCAAAGAAAGGCGCCGGCAGTCGCTCAACTGCTGATGACACACACAGCAGCCTAACTCACTGGCACCCACATGTGCGACTGGCATTTGCAGAGAGCCCTCAACACATCGCTGAGGGACACGCGGGCACCCTTACCCCACAAGGGGGAGGCGGAGGGGGAGGGGCCGCTCCCGAGTCGCGGGGCAGAGGCCTCTCCGCTGCCGGCCAGCACACTTTCATCTGACCGTCTCACCTCTCCCTCCTACCGACTGGCAAAAAAAGGCAAAAAAAGGAAGAGCGGTGGCTGTGGGAATCACAAGACGTGGTCTTCAAACAAGGTCACTTCTCTAGCTTCTCTCTTCTGTCCTGAAACTTCACTAACAGGGAAATAATGGATGAAATTCAAAACTTTAATAATAAAAAAGATTAAGGTGAAACTCCCTTTCTGACCACTAAGAGCACTAAGTTTGGATTATCTACTGAGAGTTAAATTATTACCCCAGCTGCTCAAATCTTTTATCTATTGAGACCAAAATATTAGAAATAATCGAAGTCAAGGAAATGTTTTTCTTTAGTACTATATTAAATAATAAAAGTTTCCTTTGCCTTGGAAAGAAACTTCCTGTTTTTTCTGAGCAGATGCCTGAGACAACCTTGACTCTGAATATAACGACAACCAAAATTTCCAAAATCTAGGTAAAAACAATTTGGGGTGACGAGGGGTAGAATTTATAGGATCAGGAAGAACCACCTGAAGTAGTTTCAGAAGCACTTTTCATCCTCATACAGGAAATGAAATCCATAAATGAAGCAGTAACACTTGCTTCTGATTTCCAGGTCATCTCTTCAATAATTACACAGGCATCAACCCACCAACAGCGAGGCCTGTGGGACGCATCGAGGCATGGCCGCAGCTGGGGGACCTCGAGCAGTCCGGGCTAGTTACCGGCTGTAGTTACCTACGGGAGAACCATCCGCTGGCCCCGGTGATGGGGAGCCCAACCGCTGGCCCTGGCCACAGGGGAGCCCAACCGCTGGCTGCAGCCGCCGAGAAGCCCAACCCAGCAGCATGCCGTAAGGGCTCCACCACCAACTGCAGCTGCGGGAGCCCAACCGCAACCAGGGTCCAACACAAGGAAAGAACCCGTGGCTCCATACAGTATCAAAGCACCGTCCTACACTTCAGTCAATACATTCATTCTAAACATACATTTAGAAAACATCCTACAGACCATCCTCCCATTCTCATTCCAGACTAAATAAAATGAACAGAACTCATGATCTGGACCCCTCGGTGGTGGCATGAAGTTTATCGTTCACAGAGGACGGGACCTTCCAAATCCTCCAGGGATTAATGAGAGTGGACAAAGTTTTAAAAACTCGTTAGTAACAAAAGAATACGTACAAGACCACACAGATGTACACACATAAGAAACAAGCAAAAAAGTAAACATTTAAACTCAACTCTGTAAAAATCAGGTTGCCAGTTGAAAACCTAGTTTATATCCACTGAAGAAAAAGACAGATATTCACATAGTTAGACATGACACATTTTTAAATTCTCAAGACATCATTTTACATAATTCCTTCCAACAGTGACTCAAGATTCCATCTGGATGACAAATGCCACCCTGGTAGCTGCCAAGAAAAACTAACTAATGGATCAGCAACTAAAATTTCTCTGCTTCTGACAGAACTTGTAGGCTTGGAAATGAAGGGCTTGACAGAAGAGGAACGGTGCACAAACAGTTACATTTTGCCCTGGGAAGCATCCTATCGGGCATCAGCTGTGAGCAAACGTGATTCTTAGGCAGCAACCACATGAAACATTCTTCGACACTCAGGCAGGAGCTGGACTCTTTTGGACTTCTAGGCACTGCCCAGAATCGTCACTTCCACTTTTCAAAAAGCTTTCCTCATCTCTTCTGACAGTACCGAGCAACTTCAGCTTAATAAATGCAGTAAGAAAAATCTTACGATGATGTGGTAAGATTACCTTTTATTTAACTGATATTTTATACTTGTTGAAGGATTTTATGTCTTACGTTATTTGACCCACACTTAAAACAACTCCTCTAATAAACATGTCACTACACTCACTTCACTCCTGAAGAGAGCAGAGAAGTGCCGTGTCCAAGCCCTAACGCCAATCAGGACACCTGTCCTAATGTGCGGGCCGGCCAGCGCTGCCACGTGGGAGGTGGGGGTTCCCGGATCCCACCCACGCTGCTGCGTGGTTCCTCCAAGCCTCCGGGAGAGCCGCATGCAGGAGAAGCGGAGCCCGGAGGCAGCACAAGGGAAAGGCACGCTGATCTCCCCTGCGTCCGCCTGCTCCCCCTTCACTCAGGGGGACTGGCCCCCTGGGGCAGGAGAGGCCTGGGATTCAGAGGCAACGGCGCTGCCCACGGCAGCTCAGGACAGAAAGGAGCACAGAGGCCGCCTGCGCTCTCTCTTGCTGCTGAGGCAGGAGCGACCCCTAAGGAGCTGCAGGTCACTCTCCCTTTGAAGGCAAGGTCCCGCGGCCATGTCCAGTGTGGCCAAGAAGGAGCCACACGGGCACAGCCACGCTCCAGGTGAGGGGACTGCAGCCCCTGGGCGCCTGCTCCCTTCCACCTCCCTGGCCAGCTGTCTGGCAACCCCACCAGCATCTGAAGATGGTCCTGTCAGTGCTAATGGCCAGTCCACTTTCCAGAGCTACCACTACCAGCCCTGATGCGTCCCCACCCCAGATTCCCACCCTCAAGTAACGAGTCCCTTGTGACGGCTGTGAGAGGTGCTGTGGGAGAAAGGAACAGCCTAAAGGAAACGAACCCAACTCGTGACCTCGACCCCTTGGTGGGTGGCACGGAGTTTATCACTCTCAGGAATGAAACACAGCAGAGCAGCTGACGGGAGCTGAAGTTCAAGGGAAAGCAGAGCCGGAGTCTTTACTCCTCGGGAGTCTAGCCGAGTGCCTGGTCTAGTCACTAACCCTGGGGACAGGGAAAAGCTAGCCAGCCTGCTCTCTCCACACCCGCGGGGGCCCACGGGGCTCATTAATCACTTTTCTCTAAGAAGTGGCAATCCATTAATTAATTTCTGAGGAAAAAACATTGGCTCTGCCTCTTTGAGGTTTGTAACAAGAAAATCGCCAATGGCAGCTTTCTTGCAAACTCCACCAGGTGACACTCTGAGACAGCTGTCCTTGGCCTTGCTGAGGAGGTGCCCCCGGCTGCCCTTTATTTCCCCAAGGCTTCCCCTCTGCATGCTGGCCCGAGTCCTCCAGGCCACCTGTCCTCTCTCCAAGCTGCACACTTGATACCCTTGAGCCACCTCCTGCAGTCACCTGCGCCTGAACGCAGCCCGTCTCCACACGCCAGCACCCCATTTTCACCCCACGGAGAACTCGGGTCAGAGACGCACTGGCCACCACAGCGGCTGGGCAGCATCCAGCTGTGGCAGGGAGCGCCTGCGCTCTGGCTGGGAGATGGAAGCTGGTTCCTTGCCGCATGCCCCACTGACCTGAGGTACGGGCCTGTGGGGACGGCTTCCCCCCACAGCCTGAGACCCCGGGAGGCAGGCCCCGCTGTAGCCAGCTGCGCGTGGGCACTCGCAGGCTCAGCCCAGCTGGTGCCTGGCACACACAGTGCTTGGAGCATGGCATGTGCCCTGGGGCCCGGGATGGGACAGGAGGCTGCACCTTCTAGATGAGACACTCAGGCTTCCTGGCCCCTGTGAGGGGACGCGCGCGGTCAGTTTCCCCAGGTGAGGAAAGCGCAGCGTGGCAGGCTGGCCAACTTCTTATCCCGCAAGAGGCCAGGGCTGGCCCACTCCCCGGGCCCTGTGCCCAAGCCCACCACCTGCCCGTCCCCCAGGGGCCACCTGCCACGCTTCCCCAGCCACCTCTGTGAACACTCTCCAGGCCCTGGCGGACACCTGCACCAAGGACACGCCACAGCCCCTCACCAAAGCTGGGCCAGCCTCCTGCCAGCCTGAGGGCCTGACACTCCCTGTTATCTCCCTCTAGGAGGTACCGTTCACCTGGGGACCCCAGGCCCCACGGCCAGGACACTCCACCATCACTGCACACCGAGACTCACTCAAAAGCTGCGTCTTCTCCAGGAAGCCCCGGGCCTCTAAGTTCAGGCATCCCCCTCCCAACGACCGAGCGCAGCACAGCGGGCCTCTGCTGCCACATCCTCTGTGGCTGCATCCGGCTGACCACACGCTCTGTGCTTGTTCGTCTCTACGTGCCCACGGCCCTCCACCCTGCAGGCCACACTGCACCTTGCTCCCAAGCAAGGCCACCAGTTCCAGGGCTGGAAGCTCCCGTGGTCCTGCCATGGGTCTGAGCGGGGCCGACTGCACGAGGAGGTTCTCAGCTCGCATCTTGCCCTAAAAAGCAGGGCTGGCAATCGGCCTGCAGGCTGACTGCCTGTCTTGGGAAACGAAATTTCCTTGGAACACAGCCACGCCTTCCACTCCCATGCTGTCCGCGGGCGTTTTCGAGGCGCATGGTGATAAGACACCCTCATGCCCCAAGCTCCCCGACCTGGCCCCTCGGGAGAAGCCTGCTGTCCCCTCTAAAGCGGCCTCCACGGCCTCCAACCCGCAGGAGCCGCCTGGCCCCCGTCTGGGCGAGCACACCTGGTGCACGGCGCAGCCTGCAGCAGGACGGCCCCGGGTGTCACAGCGGAGTAGCAGAGTGACCGGCACCAACGGCAGGCACCATCCTGCTCACGCTCCAGACTGGGCTCCGTTTCTTAGCAACTGTCAGAAAAAGCCGCAGTTAGCAAGACCCTCGGTTTAATCAAATGTCAGGGTCAGTAGCCTGAGAAAAATCTCTCTACCGCTTTTGTAACAGCTACAGAAGAAATTAAATTAGCCTGTCTATTCCCCGGCATTCTTAGCGCTGGGAACAAGGCTCTCCTTCTGGACAGAGCGGCACGCCTCCACGAGGAGACAGGGGCTCCCCTGAAACAGGTGAGGTTTAGGGCCCACGCTCGCCTGGCGCGCCCCTCCAGTCTCACATGCCTGGGCCCACCGGCTCTAGACACAGGCTCTGGGGACCACGTGGGCACAAACGAACCAACAATCAGTGGCCATCGGGCCAGAGAGCTGACAAGGGGTGGTGCACGCCCGCAGCCTTTCAAAGTCCAAGCAGGGCAATGCCGACTGCGCAAGTGCCGCTCCGCACAGGGGGGCCGCGCAGGCCGTGGGGGTGAAACGCACCTGCATGAGGCCCAGCCCCCCAGCACCGGGGCAGGCGGCACCCCGCTGATGCTTCCACAGGGCTCGGGCAAGGGCCCCAGGCTGCAGGCTCAGCGGGGGCAGGGAAAGTTCCCGGCCCCTCCTGCTACGCCCTCGCCAGCCGCCAAGGGCCCATGGGGCGGAGGCAGAGGCCTGGGCGGCAGCACGTCCTAGCGCTGTCCCCACGGCAGAGCCCGGCTGCGGCGCACCTCTCGCGGGCCAGGGTCTACCGGGGTCTTCCCCAGCACGACCTGACAGGGCCCACCTTCCAGCCAGACCTTTCCGGAACAGCAGGGAAGGGCAGCAGAGCAGGAGCTCTGGGCACTTACACCGGATCCCGTAGATGGTGAGGGGGTCCAGCTGCTTCTTGCCGTGCTTGCCCTGCCCTGAGAGGTTGGAGACGGCCTGCACCTCGCGGTGGAAGAGGTAGTCGAGCAGCGTCAGCGCCATCTTCTCCGCCGTGCGGCAGTTGGTGCTGATGTGCAGCATGTCGGACGGGATGATGGCACAGCGCACCCGCATCTCGGGGTTGTTCTCATCGCCCAGCCAGGTCCCGTTGGGGTAATCCTCTGCGGGGGAGAGAAGAGGCGCAGGTTGCCGAGGCCCAGAGCACGCTCGAGACCACCACGCACTCAGCCGAGGTCCGACATACACACGCAAGACCACCACCCGCTCAGCCGAGGCCCAGAGCACACATGAGACCACCACCCGCTCAGCCGAGGTCTGACATACACACGCGAGACCACCACCCACTCAGCCGAGGTCTGACATATACACTCGAGACCACCACGCGCTCAGCTCAACGACACTCAGGGAAGACGCTGCACGGGGGCTGGTGGCCAGTCGCTCCCCACCTTCCAAAGTGTCTGCAAAAGCACTGGAGCAAATCTCACTGTCAGAGGGAAAACGGAAGGGGGACAGAGACCAGGAAAGATCCTACCGCTCCCCAAAACCACGGCCTGCTTTCTTTGGATCTCGTCAAGAAGAGCTGACACAGTGCAGCTGTAACTGGTCTCTGCTCTGCAGGGGAGGCTGGCTTCCGCAGGCGCTGTTTGCCTACCTGAAATCTACCACCGAGAGCCGAGACACCTGCCCGCCCATGTCAGCGAGTGACCAGCGCCCACGAAGCACCCCTGCGGGGCTGCCCAGGCCTTTCGCACACCGTTTGTTCCTGGGGTCCCTGAAAGGTGACAGCAAACAAGAGGCCGCTGGCCTCAAACACCAAATCCTCTCCACAGCCCCCGCAGGGCAGAAGGCTTACAGGCCAAATGTCCCTAACTAAAACCTGCTGGTAGGGCTCTGGGCTGGCACGCCATCTAGATGGGTCACCAAGCTGGAGTTGCCAGGAATGACGGGCAGAAACCCAACTCGGAGATCACGGTCCCTTGGCTCTGCCCAGCCGGGGGCCTGCAGGGTGGCCGCGAAGCAGCGGAAGCAGGCGCCACACACCTCGCCTGCCCGGGGACAGTGGAGCACAGATGCCCCCTCCTCGGTGTGGGGACGGGTCCGCTGTGCCTGCATGCCAAAGCACCCTCAGGAGAGGGACTGCTGGAGCCAGCGCACTGCCAGAGGAGCCAGCACGTGCGGCCCGCCCCGCGGCGCACAGCGCAGACCCCTTCCTGCTCCCGCCCTCCTCCCCCTTCCTTCCCGTGGCCTCTCGGCAGTGAGCTGAGCAGGCGGCACCAGAGGCCCTGGTGAGCTACTGCTTGGAGCCCACCCCTCCTCTCTTTCCCACGCACTCTCCTCACGCCTTGGGACACCTCGGTTCTCTTCCTATGAGCTCAAAGGGCACCAGCAGCAGACAGAAACCCCCGGCCTGCACCGGGAGGAGGGTCTGCAGGAGCCTGGCAGGGGACCCCCGGAGCAGGGACCAGGGGCCTGCGAGTCCTGCTTGCACTCTTGACGCCCAGAGACCCCGATGCCTCGAACAAGGCGAAGGGGCACCAGACTGGCACGGGGCGTGCACCCACGGCCTCCTCGGAGCCTGGTTTCCTCGCAGGCTTCCTCGCGCCTCACAGCAGTTCAGGTTTCGTCTCTTACTGGACGGCCACCTCCCGCGAGGAGACGGTTTTGAGGCTGGGGGTGCGCAGCCAGGGGAGCCGAGGGGGTGCAGAGGCAGCTGCCCACAGCCTCCTGGCGCAGCAAGGCCGACCTTGGCCTCTGCAAGCGGCACTCACCGCAGACCCCGGCGCTGGCTTGTTTCTCGAGGGGCTTCAAAACACAGACGCCCCAGCCGGCGTCAAGGGCGGAGGCGGCCTGACCTCCAGCGAGTGGCGCGGGAACAGCTCACAGGACGGCCTGGCGCCGACGATGCCCCCGCGCAGGGCAGGAGGGAGAAGTGGGAGTGGGGCGCGGCGAGCCCTCCCTGCTGTCCACAAGGCCGAGGCTGACAAGACAGCGCATGCGCAGAAAGGAGCAGCGGCGGTGGCGGCAGCGACGCATGGGGCGCAGCTCGCCTGCCTCTGCCCAAGTGTGCAGCACGCCTGCTGCCCTTAGCAGGAACGCAAAGGAAGCCCTTGGCCAGGCATGTCTTCGAAGGCGGTGGCATGTGGCACCGTGCACCGAGCCCGGCCCGGCCCTGAGTCCAGGCTCTCCCTGGCAGCACTGGCAGCAGCACTTGGCCTGTCAACCACTGCCCCTCTCTCTGTAACCACCCCCCGGGGCTGTTGTGAAAACAGACCACACATCCCGTGTCACAGGGCTCAGTGACTTGTCAAATTAACAGCTTCAGAAGCCTCGAGCTCCGGCAGGAGAAAGCTCCACCTGTAACTGCCAACCGAGAGAACGCGCTTCCACCCGGAGGCTCGGCAGCCCCCAACCACCTCCTCTGACCCCAAGGCTGAACCAGGCTGAGGCAGAGGGCGAGCCCCTTCCCCCTGGGCAACGCCCCTGCACGTTCGCCACTGGAAGGGTTCCCAGGGGGGCGGCTTCCGCCAGTGTCCTCGAGGCTCACGGCGGGTGCCGGGGCAGTCAGTTACGGCTCCTCCAATACTCCCCAGGAGTTTATTTTGAAATGTCCTGGCCTCTGTGGAAAGAGGAGGGTCCTCCAAGGGGCAGCCAGCACTGCCTTGCTTTGCCAAAAGCCCAGAGCACAACACAAACGGCTCGGCAGTGCGGCTCCTCCCGCAGGCGGCCGCTCCCAGCCAGGGTTCTCGGCCCGCGAGCCTCCAGCGCGCATGTCTCCGCTCGGGGACTGATGGCCGGAAACAGTGCCCAGGTGGGGGCGAGGCCCTGGCTTCAGCGAAGGAGAGGAAGCAAATCTGCTTTTCAGAATTTAGGACAAGAGATGAGTAACAAGTACCACTCGGTGAAACACTGAGGGCTCGGGAGTGAGGATGGAGCTGTGAGCACGCGTGCGTTGCTCTATTTGACCTGCATCTGGAAAGCAAAACAGAAACATGGACCTGAATATGGAAGGGGCAGGTGCCCCAGGAGGGGCTGAACAAAGCCCACAGCTGGGCTGCTAGAGACCCCAACCTCTGGGGCTCTCACTCGCTCGTTCACTCATTCATTCATCCACAAATCCTGACCGGGCAGCCGTGTGCCGGGCAAACCACGTTTAGGTGATATTTTTAAAGTCACGGAAACACTGTTCAAGAGCTCTGTGTTGTTTTCAAATCAGCGAGTCAACAGCGAGTCTGAGTCCCTGAAACCACGTGCGGGGAACAGGCACAGGTGGCGGCGCAGACGAGGACGGCGTGAGCATGCCCCACGCTCGCCGTGGACGTCAGAGCACGGGCTTCCCGCCGGGCAGACCTCGTCCCCTCCCCAGCACGGCCGCAGGGCTGGCCAGGGGGCGCGTCCGTGGCAAGGCCGGGGGCAGGGGGGGCTGCACTCAGACACACACAGGGACCCCCCCAAAGCTGCGCACCCTGACTGCGCGCCAGCTACCAAGACTTCAAATCCAGCTCACCCAGAGCCGGCACATCTCCTCTGCTCCAAAGCCACGTGTCCACCATCCCCGCCACCCGCCCAGCAGCTGGAGCTCCTGTGGCACCACAGTGCACCATGGCACCCGGGCTGAAGGTGGCACCCCTGGAGCCCACCCTCCCCTCGCCCCCGTCCTGGCCTACAGTCGCAGCGGGACTTCCTCGCCAGCTTCTTCCCAGTGAGAAACTGCCCTCCACCTTGTCTCCCAAAGGCTCCCTGGCCCTGCCCCTCAGTGATTTCCCATTTCATTTACGATCAAGTCCGAGCTTCCAGAATGATCCAGCTCCTGCGGGCCTCCCCAGCTCATGGCCCCCAACGCCACGCTCTGCACTTCCTGAGCCCCCATCAATGGGGTGCTTCGTCACGGCGCAGCGCTCCCCAGCTACGCCTCTGTCTGTGCAGCTCCTGCAGTCGGCCACACCAGCCCCACCCTCCTGCTCCGGGTTCGCAGACCCCAGGTACCCGTTCCCTCCTGCAGGGGCGCCAGGCCCCCTGCGGGCACACTGTCCCCACAGCACTGACCGCGCAGGGAAGAGGCAGGGACTGGGACGCACCTCTCAGACTAGTCACGGTGGTGACAGGGAACGGCAGCTCCTCCCGGGGCCTGCAGGAGCCTCCTAGGGCCGGCGCGGCATTCCCGGCCCAGCCGCACGCAGGAGCAATGCAACACGCAGGCCCTGCCCACACCGGGTCGTTGAGCACATCCTGCGGGAGACGCCCGCGGCGCCGCCGCCTGCCAAGCCCCAGATGTGCAGGCGGTGCGCTCCTGCCGAGGAGCACATCAGCCCTGAGGAAGAGTGCGCCAAGTGCCGGGACCCGGAGAGGGGGAGTGGGAACGCAGGCACATCAGACTAATTTCAGAAGCAACGAAAAAATGACAGAGCTCATTCCTACGAAGGCTAAGCATGGTATCAAGCAAGCAAAACTTTCACGAACGTGTGGGAGGAGTGGGGTGAGGGGATGGAGGCTATATGGGGACCTCTTATATTTTTTGAATGTAACAGTTTAAAGAAATTAGAGAGAAAAAAAATCTATCTTTAAAAAGTCATCATTGTAAGACCGGGGAATCCAAATGACTCATGTTCCAAGGCTGATCTCTGCCGACAGGGGCGCAGGCTGTGAAGCCAAGAGCACGTGGCGTGAGCAGAAGCCCAGAGCTGCGCTTGGCGCAGGAGCTGCCGCGGCTGCACCACGTACAAGAAATGGCAAAGGGAGGCTCGTGGGCACCGCAGTGCCGGAGAGCAGCACCCTCCGACCTGGCGGGAGGAAGCCCGTGCTGAGGGCTGCCCGCACCACGCCGGCCGCACACAAGCTGAAGGACGGAAGCCCCAGAGTCCAGCTTCCAACAACAGCACGTTAAAATATCAAATGCCAGGACCCAACAGTTGCAAAGCCAGCCAAGACACAGGGAGTGATGGTGCAAAAGAGGAGAAGTGGACATGAGAAAATACCCAAGAGGTCAACTAGACTGGGGCGCACCAGGAGCAGACTTTAAAACGGTCCGAGCCTCCGTCCAGGTGGCGGGGCGAGTGGAGGCTGCGCCGGGCTCCCGTGTCGTCATCGCCGCCAAAGCCCCTGCCCCTTCCACCGTGGGAGGACCAGCTCCTGGACAGTGCTGGCCATTCCGGCCCGAAAACAGAGGCCGAAAAAAAAACAGACATCCGAAAATATGAGCAACTGAGGCACAGAAACGTTGAGCAGCAAGCCCGGTGTGGAGAGCTGTGCGTCCACGGAAGCCCCCTCTGAGCACTGCCTTCACCACATGCCCTCAGCTCTGGACCCAAGCAGCAGACCGAGCTGCGGGCGGCAGGCTCCCGAGACGTCGTCCTCCTCAGAAAGGCCGGTGCCGAGACTTCCGGCAAGATGGTGGCTGAGTGAGCTTGCCTTGCCGTCTCTCCTGGGAAGAGGCAGCTGGGCACCGCTGGAGGTTCTCCGGGACCAGGCTTTTTCAGGATTTTTTCAGGGCAGGAAGTGTCTGGACATCGATTTGGTGGGAAGCTCCTGGGGGGAATCGGCTGGGAGGCGTCGGAGACTCTTTGGGACCGGCTGTCTCGGGATTTTTCCTGATCCGGAGGTGTCTGGACATCGATTTGGAGGGAAGGTAACAGAGAGGATCCATCTGTGAAATATACACGGAGATCCCAGCTACGTGTGGAGGACTCCCTCCTTGGGTAGGCGGAGCCGAGGCAGCTAGCACCGCGGCGGGTGGCGGGCGGGAGAGCCGAGCCGCGCTGTGCCGCGGCGGGCGGCGGGCGAAGGAGACAAGCCCAGCCGAGCCTAGCCGTGCCGCGGCGGGCGGCGGGCGGGGAAGCCGAGTCCGGCCGAGTCCGGCCGAGCCCGGCTGAGCCGCAGCGGGCGGGGGGGCCAAGCCCAGCCACGCCGCGCCGGGCGGCGGGCGGGAAAGCCGAGCTCAGCCGAGCCCAGCCGAGCCGCGGCGGGCGGGGGACCGGAGCCCAGCTGAGCCCAGCCGAGCCTGGCGGCGGGGTTTCTGTTCTTTGTTTTTTTTACTTTTTTAATTTATTTTTTATTTTTTATTTTTTATTTTTTGTTGTTGTTGTTCTTGTTCTTCTTTTTTTTTTTTTTCAATCCTCTCTTTCTTGTCCCCAATATTCTTCTTATACTATTTTACCTTAACAATACAATGGGTCCTACAGGAAATACCTCACATTTGCTGGGTTTCCTCACCCTCCACTGCCTCATTTCTCTGTGAATAGATTTAGCCTATCTACACTATCCCCTTTCCCCTACAACTTGATATCCTCCACCATCTGCTATCTCTCCTATATTCCATCTCCCTTTCTTTGATCCACAAAGTGTCTAACTCTTAATTTCTAATACCTTTGTTTAGTTTTCCATCTGGTATTCGTCCCTGAAACTATTACCTTTCTTTTCTCTTTCCCTCTCTCACGAAAACAATAGCCTCTTAGTACGTACCACATTCCTCCCATATTCAGTCGTCTACCTCATTATAGGTACTTTCCTACTACTATAACTCTACACAATTTACATGATCTAACCTCCATCCTCCCAGAACTCATATTGTTGCTTTGTAAACATATATCACCAATACTACTTCACACTTTTTCCTTCCTTACACAATTGACTTTCCCCAGCACTAATACTTTCCTTTAAAGTGAGCTTAACTAGCAATAAGAAATTGGAATAAGAAGAACAAAGTGACAAAGAGAAGATATAACACTTACGCAAAAACAACAGCTAATTAATCTCCAAGACTAGACAAAGAAGCTAAGGAACTGATTAAACCCGTCAAGAAAAAATGTTGACAAGACAGCAACAAAAATCTACAAACCAAACCAGTAATCAGGAAAACATGGCTGAATCCAATCAACAAACTGAAAATCAGGAAGGGGGGCAGGACTTCGCACAAGCAATGAAAGATCTCAGAACATTTATCACCGACAAATTTGATGAAGTAATGAAAGAGGTTAACAGCGTGAAGACAACACTTGGAGGGGAAATTGCAGACATGCACAAAAAAATAACAGATATGATGGAAATGAACACCACAGTTCAAGAAATCAAAAATACACTTGCAGCAAATATCAGCAGACTAGAAGAGGCAGAGCAGAGAATTAGTGATGTGGAAGACAGTGCATTGGAAATCAAACAGATAGTAGAAGTGGTCAATAAAAAGGTAGAAAAAATCCAGATAGGACTTAGGGACCTGAATGATAATGCAAAACGCTCAAACATACATATTATAGGCATTCCAGAAGGAGAAGAGAAGGGAAAGGGGTCAGAAGGAGTGTTGCAGGAAATAATGAATGAAAACTTCCCAAATCTACTGAAAGAGACAGATGTACATATCCAAGAAGCACAGCGCACTCCACTGGTCATAAACCCCAACAGGCCCACCCCAAGACATATACTTGTCAAATTATCCAATGCTCAAGACAAAGAAAAAATTCTAAAAGCAGCAAGAGAAAAGAAAACCATCACATACAAGGGAAACTCCATAAGATTAAGTGCTGATTTCTCATCTGAAACGATGGAGGCAAGAAGGCAGTGGTATGATATAGTCAAGGTACTAAAGGAAAAAAATCTCCAACCAAGAATACTCTATCCAGCTAAACTAGCATTCAAAAATGATGGAGAGTTCAAAATATTCACAGATAAACAGAAACTGAAAGAGTATATCAACAAGAAACCTCCCCTTCAAGAAATTCTTAAGGGAATTCTGCAGGAAGAAAGGAAAAAACAGGACAGTCAGAGATGGAGGAGAGTGTAAAAGCAACAAGAAAGACAAAAATAGAAGGGGAAAATAAAATAATACAAACAAAATATAACAAACACAAATCCAACCAAAATATGGCTACCATAAATAACTCTCTAAATGTAATAACACTGAATGTCAACGGATTAAACTCACCTATCAAAAGATTCAGACTGGGACACTGGATAAGGAAATACGACCCATCTATATGCTGCCTACAAGAGACACATCTTAGACCCAGAGACTCATGGAGGTTGAAAGTGAATGGCTGGAAAACAATCATACAAGCAAACAACAACCAAAAAAAGGCAGGAGTAGCTATATTAATATCAGACAAAATAGACTTTAAATGCGAAACAATTGTGAGAGACAAAGAAGGATACTATATTTTAGTGAAAGGGACAATTTGTCAAGAAGATCGAACAATCATAAATATTTATGCTCCTAACAAGGGCGCCTCTAAATATGTGAGGCAAACGCTGGAAAAACTAAGTGAAAGAATAGATGCATCTACAATTATAGTGGGGGATTTTAATACACCACTATCAACTCTGGACAGAACCTCTCAAAAGAGAATCACTAAAGAAACAAAACATTTGAACAGTATATTAGAAGAGCTGGATCTAATAGACATATATAGATCATTACACCCAAACACAGCAGGATATACATTTTTCTCAAGCGCACATGGAACATTCTCCAAGATTGACCATATGCTAGGCCACAAAGAAAGGCTTAATGAATTCAGAAAGATCGAAATCATACAAAACAATATCTCTGACCACAGTGGAGTCAAGCTGGAAATTTACAAGGGACAGAGACCCAGACTTCACACGACAATTTGGAAATTAAACAGCACACTCTTAGAAAAACAGTGGGTCAAAGAGGAAATCTCAAAAGAAATCAATGACTACCTTGAAACAAATGATAATGATAACACAACATACCAAAATTTATGGGATGCAGCAAAAGCGGTACTGAGAGGGAAATTTATAGCCATAAATTCATATATCAAAAAAGAAGAAAGAGCAGAAATTGAAGAATTACCTGCACATTTGAAGGAATTAGAAAAACAACAACAAAGTAACCCAACAGGAAGAAGAAGGAAGGAAATAACAAAGATAAGAGCAGAACTAAATGAAATAGAAAATAAGAAAGCACTTGAAAAAATAAACAAGACCAAGAGCTGGTTTTTTGAGAAGATCAACAAAATTGACAAACCTTTAGCGAGACTAACAAAGAAAAAAAGAGAAAAGATGCAAATACACAAAATAAGAAATGAGAAAGGTGATATCACCACTGACCCCACAGAAATAAAGACTATCATAAGAGGATACTTTGAAAAACTATATTCCAACAAAAATGACAATTTAGAGGAAATGGACAAATTCCTAGAAATACATAAGCAGCCCATACTGACGAAAGAAGAAATTGATGATCTTAACAAACCAATCACAAGCAAAGAGATAGAATCAGTCATTAAAAATCTCCCAACTAAGAA